>NC_066325.1:8327386-8642386 GCF_022539315.1 Serinus canaria | reverse complement strand
CTTGATGATGCTTTTGGGTCACTTCAAATTGAGATGGTTTATGATTCTGTGATTCCATCCTCACCTGACAGCCTGACCCATTCTGGTCAGTATCAAAAAATGTAACAGATACATCAGGGGGTTCATCAGTGTAATGACATCAGGGTCAGCACAGAGGTAAAAGACAAAATAAGCAGATGACTTGGGATTTAATCTTCAAAATAAGAGAAATACAAGCTTACAAGACAAAGATTTTAAAGTAACATGAACTGTAAGTCAGATACTGTTTTTTACCCATCTCTTTAAACAAAAAACATTGTCTCACCCAATAAGATGAAAGGCATTATACCTAAATCTTCCAACGGCCATATTACTTCCAGGCATTTTTTCCATAATAATGAATTGATCAGTACTTGCCTCTGAAACTTGGAACCAAAGACAGTAACATCATTTCATAGAACTAAATGACATTATTTTCAGTACCACTGTAGCAACCACACATTAGGATTCCAAATATCAAGGAGCTTTAATTTTTTGTACCTTTTTGTAACTGTACCCAAAACCTTACACCCTTACATTCTTAAAACAACCCCTGCAACCATGCCCAACATTGCTCAAGGTTGGTTCGTCTGGAAGCAGATAATCCACTAGCACAAAGCACAGTACAAGTTAATCCTGAAAATATTTATTGAAAACCTCAGCAAGTATTACCTCTTCCCTTAAGTTCTGTGAGGGAATTAGTGTCCCAGGACAGTCAATTTGGACATACCCACAATACACTAAATTCCCTGCATATAAATGATTATAAAAATAAATGACAGCTCTATAACACTGCCTCATGCCTAATAATACTTTTATCATTATTACAAAAGAGCTTTTATCAGAATCTTAAAGATTTGAATGAAGAAAAATTTTAGAAGTTTACAGGGCATAAATATCTCCTAATCAAAGGCAGCTTGAAAGAAATCAAAGATTACATGAGATTTACAGATTTACTTAATGTCTTTTTTTAATGAAAACTTGGTTGATGAAGGTGGAAGGCACAAACATAAAGCACTTGAATTGCTTTAAGATTTTTGATGAATAATTGTTCTTAACTCCAATTAATAATGGAACTAAATAGGCAAACAATTAAAAACTGAGTCATTATTGAGATGAATCTGTGGTCAGTGGTTTTTCATGTTTTCAGAACTAACAAAAAAATGCATAAATACTGATAAAGTTTGCAGGTAGCAATACATGGAGAACTGAATCATAACAAGAACCAGTCATTTATACTAAAAGAACAGATATAAAGAAAGCCAGATCACAGATCTTGAGCACCTCCTTTTTGAGAGGATTAAATACTATCTGGTGTCACACTTGTCTCTCTTCCTCCAGAGGATATCTGAGTGTCCTTCTTTTGAAGCAAGAAAATGGAAACTCAACAGAAAAGAAAAACATTTCACAAAAGAGAAATACATGTGTTTACACTCCCAAAAGGATTGTGGAATTCTGTCTTTTTGACAGTTTGTTAAAAAGAGAGAAACAAACATGCTTCTACAAGTAAAATTACTAAAGTAGAATGTGGGATATGCTTTCCTTAAATAACAGCAAAACAATTGAACCAACTTGTTTTTCACGTCTTCAGTGCAGAACAAAGTGTGACAGTATCCTATCAGGTGTTCTGTGACCTCCACCAAACTGTTGGGCAGAGTGATTCCTACTATATACAGATCTAGAGGGCTCCCTGTTGTCAGGCAGATTGCTGTTGAGAATTTTAGGATGCTTAGAGTAGTTAATTAAAGAGAAGCACTGGGAGCATTGCGAGGCCATAAATTCCTCCCTCATAGCTGATGGGGCTCAGTGCTGGAACTTTCCATCTGGCTGTTTTTAACTGGCATAAACTTGTTTTGACCTTAACCAGCATTTTAGACTAACACTACACAGGGCAAAGAGAAAAAAGGTGTGGAGATTAGCCAAAGAGGCTTGCAATATACTCAATAAGATATACACATATAATGGGAAAATCAGCACTCCTGATTTATCCACTGGTATGCTAAAAAATTCAAAGCAAAGACCATTTGGCAGTTTATAATATAACTGTTCTACAAGCACATAAATTAACACACATTTTGCAATCAAACCAGCAAGCACTTGAAGAACAGGTTTGTTGTATCTGTAGGTATCAAATATCATAAAACATAAATTAACGAGTCTGTAGATTATTAAATGACAGTTGAGATGCCAGCTTTCCTTTTTTTATCATGGAAGATATTCCCAGGATCTGTGACATCTGTGGTGGCTAATCCCCCATAGAGAAACTGACATTAAAAGGAATTCACACTGTGGTAAAGCCATACACCATTACAATGTTAGCTATGGGTTTCCAAAGCTCTCCTGGATTCTACACTGCAGAGTAGAACTGGAGTGAAAACTGACAAGGTTGGTTTCTACATTTGCATTGCAAACAATAGCTTTATAAACTGGGACTTTGAACTCCCCCACTGTGGGGAAGATTTCCAACATCTTTCACAGGAAAAAAGAAAGATTGCTACACACCATTGTTCTCATCTGGTGTCCTGAATGTCTTTCAAGAAATATTTCTTTTCAATTGCTACCTTTTTCATTTTCAGCATTAAATGTGATTTTTTAAAAGTTTGATAAAAATGGGAAGATATCACTATGAAATATCACTGTAATCTCTCAAAACAAGCTGTGTAATTGACAACAGCTTCTCAGACAAAAAAAAAAAAAAAATCACTAAGAACAAGGAATGATCAAGAACAGTCAACTTCCTGTACCCCTTCATCTCAGGTAGTTAAGCTTGGTCTTGCTTCCAGTCCAAAGTCATGCCTCACTGGTCTTCTATTCCTAACAAGCCTGTTCTTGCTTTCTCTCATAAAACCCTTCAACTGAACTACTTCTTTTATTTCATTTCTGATAATGACAGTGTCATTATCTTTTGTTTTCTATCTTGTGCTTTTGGATTGCAAAGCTTTTATCTTGGCATCACCTCATTCTGACTTCATCAGAACCCTGCTGCACTAAAAGCCTTCCAGTAGAAACTAGCTCAAAGTGTGACCCTTCCTTTTGAATGGAGGTTCATTTTCAATGATTCCATCATTCTTCCCAAAGGGAAGAAATCCAGAAACCACCAGATCACTTCATAAACCACCACTGTTTAAACTGAAACTATTTGTTATTTCTCCACATCAGCTGTACACAGCCACCTGCTTGTAAGAAGCTGGGGCAGCAGTTGTAAACTAGCAACTAAACAGGGCAGGCATCAGGAAGAAAACAGGCAAGTGCCCCAGAGCAAACTGTGTCAGTAAAAACAGAACAGCCACGGAACCCAGCCTCATCTGCAACCAGCATTTGCCTCTGTTATAAAGATTTTAAATGGGAAGCTATTTCTGCTCCATTACTTTTAGAAATAAAACTTCTAAAAGGGACATGACCTTTAAGGATTTTATACAAGGAGCTGTAGAGCTCAAGCTCATTTACAACCTAGGACTAAGTCTTTATACTGGCATGGCAGTAACTCCACACATAAAAACATCAAAATACTTCATTTCTACAGCATTAATCATACTTTCTGCTAGCCTTGAAACACAGCATTCTTTCATCCAAAACAGCATCCCCCAAGTAATACTTCATATTTTAACTTTGCTGCTATGATGAGAATAGCAATTACTGACTGTGCACATACTTCCCACTTATTTAGTAAAAATTACCCACTCTTTTTAAAGCTAGTATTTTTTGCTGGCTTATATGACAGCAGATATACAAAAAAGATCACATTCACTTCTCATGTAGGTGAAATCACCCACCATGTTTATCTGAATTGCAACACTCTCCCTTCATTAAATATTCATATCTCACTAGACCTTCATTCTTTTCTTCACTACATGAAATAATTTTTCAATGACTGCTTCACAGTGCAGTGTATTATATCAAGATAAAAGCATCAATAATTAGGAGAGAGAAAAAAATCTCAACAAAAAGTCTGACGTAATTAAATAGTTAAAATAAATGCTCAAATTACCTCAGCAGAATCACATCCAAAGAAAGGCTGGCATATGATATTCTAAAAGAATATAAACAGTGTAAATAAAATACTGACATGATTTTGTTCTCCTAGAAACATCTAAGAAAGGAGACCCTTAGTCATTGCTGGTAAACACTCTAACACCACCAGCTCAGTCCTAGTCTGGCTCAACAATGTTCTGCCTCATCACCCCGAACTCCTTAATCTTTATAAGCACAAAATAAACACATCAATTGTTCCTCAGAAAGACTGGATCTGTTGGGCACAGTGACAGTCTCAGGGAACTGGTGGTCCCTGAAAGCACCTGTGTCACTGCACATAAACACAACAGCAACCCATGCAGGGTTGCACTATTTACTCTGTATTTCATTTATTTTTAACCCAGGCACATAACAGATCACACAAGCACAAATCTATGGACAAACAAAGCCATCTAAATTATAAAATCTTTATATTTCTACTGGGAGCTGATATAAATCACATTTTGAATTACTGAAAATACAATTAGGTAAAGGTACCAGAAAATATTCTGAGTAATAACAACTCAAAACCTAAGTTGTAGCTCCACTCTGGTTTGCTTTAGATGGCAGGATATTTTGGATAAGGACCATCTTTCTGTGGGTAATTATAACACTTAGCACATTGAGCCCTTGACTTACATAGTAACAAAGCAGCTAGCAGAGCACACATCTGACAGACAACCTTTTAGTTGTTATATTCTAATGTTAATTGAAGCAAAACAAGAGAACTAGGGATATCAAAGGCCACAAAAAAATCTGAGTTTTCACATGAAGATGAGGTCCAACATGCTACTAATTTGGTCTGATAATGACAAAAAAGAAGGAATTGTAAATTCTAGATCATAGTGTGTGAATATTGATCCACAAAGTATATTCTCCCAACTAGTAAAAAAATGTGCATCTGACTGCGAACTACAGAAATGAAATATGAAACTTCAGTTTCATTAAAGCAGTCATTGCTATATTATCAAATTTGAAATAATGTCTGATATCCTTGTAAATCTCAGCAGTTCTGGAGGACCAATGCTGACCTAAATGCTGAAGATGAATCTCAAACAAAATTAATAAAAAAAGGGATAGCACATCCCTGTAATCCTGACATTCCCTATACACAAAAGCCTCCCAGTCATCTTCCCAAGGTCCGTAGGTGTATGAGCAGGCATTTGAGCTCTTCAATGGCCTCATGGATAAACTCTTATCATACTGAAGATCAGGCAGCTCTCTAGGAGGAGGAATTGACCTAGTGGTGGTCTTCTAAACTGTCTGCAGGCTGGCAGGTATCAGAGATACCTGACATTATGAGAGCAGCTCAATAGCCTTTTTTTATGGTAACAGCCAAGAAAGGCAGACACCATTCCCAACTAGCCCTAAAGTTCTAGGAGTTGGGCCAGGTGGACTGAAGTTTCCCTTCACGTTTCAATGCTAAAATCAGCCTGAAGATTTTTGGCAGTCACATCCAACTATATAAAGGCAACTTGAAGCAGCCAGAGGCAAAAAAATACTAGGCGGCTGGAAAGTCAAGGGCACAGGAAGAAAGGCATGGTAATACATCCTGCAAGAAAGTGTGAGAGCAAGTGCACTCCCTGAAACAAAGGGCTAGGAACTACAAGCCAAGAAATTATTTGCTGTAGTTTGATCCCAGCCATGTTTAGATAAGCAGTACTACAGATATTTTCTGTGAATAAGGAACAGCTTTTTTATGTGTCTTACCTTATGAAAATTTCTTCTCTTAGCAGAAACGGTCTGTAAAACTCTGAACAAGTAATAAAGCCCTTTGGCTATTAATAGTCTACATTTATGAAGTACCAGTTGTCATCAAGAATACTCAGTGTGCCAGTCACTCCCAGAGTCACAGACCCATCGTTAAATGTCCAGCAAGTGGTTTTGTGAATAGTAAAAGACAGTGAAACATAAACATTTGGCTAAAAGTAAATAGGGAAGAAGGAATATGACCAAAATTGTCACGGACACCCAAAATTTCTACATTTCTATTTTAGAATATGCTCTTCCTAAGTACTTGTGTAAACTGCCAACAACATCTATGTGTTCTAATGAATTTAGATAATTTATTTTATTTTAAAAGAGTAATGTGATTAGCCATACCACCTGTAGTAGATGTAACACAAAACTCACACTGAGAGATCACGTTAACCTTTTCCTTCAGGAAAACTCTTTTATCCAAAAGATATAAATCACTTGTTCTAATAAGTAAGATATTTTAGGCACTACATACTAACAGTGGAATTTACCAGAATTTCCCTTTCCTGCAAACACTTCCCAGTCTTCCCTCCTGTGCCTTCACATTACACTGAGCTCTAAAGCAAAGGCATCATGACAAAAACCCTTGTTTGGTGGACATCCTCACAGCCTCTGCATCATGAAAGCACCTGGAGCTGTTTGGAGCACCTGGAACTGTTCTTCTAAACTGCAATGTTATCTGGCATTTAGATAAATTGTGTCAGTCTTTTGTATTCTTAGGGGACCACATTCCCCTGGTCAAACAAGCAATATCCATCACTTCCAGTTACATTGACCAGGAGAGTTCTACATAACCAGTGCTCACTAATAAATATCCTTCCACTCAAAAGGATAATCAGTTAGCAGGACAAACCTGAGAAGGAAATCTTATGTTATTCTAAAGTATTAACTAGAATCTGTGCTAAAATGAAAAGGAACACAGCAACCCAGAAGTCCAATACAGTTGCCAATATTTTTCTCTTTTTTGTGTCCTCAAGAGAATGACCCATAACTGAACCAGGAAACCAACATAATAGCATGAACTGAGGTTTCTTTCATCTAAAATGACCCAAAAAGCCCTCCTGGAAAAAAAGAAAAAGGTTGGGGGAGGAACTTGTCTTCCCACACTACTGCTAAATCTCTGGGTTAAAAATCCATGCAAATCTAATGCAATGAAGAAATGTGATGAAAATGAAATTAATGTACTTTTGTACATTTGAGGATTTGGAAGAATCCCCCTTTCTTTTGAACATATAAAATGAAAAGATCCACAACACCCAGAAGGCTGTGAATAATTATTTTTACTAACAGGACTGCCAGAAATTTTTAAACACTTACTAAGCACAAGATTTCAAGATTAAAAAAAAATTAACTTTAAAGTTTTTTCCCCAGATTCCTTTCCTCAACAGATTTCACATAAAGAACTTATTTCAATTTTCCCCTCTATTAAAAATAGATGACATTAATAAAGCCAAAGAGGAGGCATTTCTGTTCATCTAAATTCTGCAAGGAAGCATATTTACGCAGAAGGATTTGGATGTGAGCAGTACAAATCATTCAGAAGTGTGGATGCTGTGCTTCAGGTTTGGCCTTCCCTGGGACCTAAACAAACTCGATTCTGCTGTTAACTTACTGATTGCACAGGTGCCACTCTAACAGCATATTCTCACAGCTGATACAAAACAGATCTCCTTATTTCTTGTGAACTTTCAGTAGCTGAAGGTCTGTATCACTCATTGGCAAATGAAGGTTACAGCACAGAACTCAGAATTATTTATAATGAAAGCCAACAGAGAGCTCAAATTCTTCTGTTGTTTTCACTGAAGTAATCCGAAAGTAACTTGATTTCTAAAACAAAATTCAGTTTTGATTGAATTTTGTCTAAAATACTCCAGGAGTTGTGTTAACAACTGTAAAAGAGTGAAATAGTCTTTTTTCCCCTTGTAGGCCAAGCTATACTCTTCCAATGAGGAAGCACTTAACCATTTATAAACTATAGCATTCCTGAGGAGAAACAATCTAGCTTGTTTTGCTCTTCGCACTTGCTGATCAGTAAGTACTTCTAACTACTTGTGATCTCTAGAACACGTTGGTGTGAGCTAGGAAATCCCAACCACCAAGACTGACAAAGATTCAAGTATTTTTACCCTTTGTAAAACATGATCTCAGTTCTCTTATGTGGTAGCCAAGATAGCGGCATAACAAAAACAGAAGATCATCCTGACTGCAAAGTGCCTGGCATCTCATATTCACAGAATAAACTTTCTTGGTGTAAGGAAAAGAACAGAAAGCCTATGGTCAATGCTCTTTCTAAAACAAAGGGGTTTATAATCTATTAGCAGAGTATTTCTGACTCTAACTAAAGAGGTTTAATCAGCAGTCTGTTGGTTAAAAGAAGTCATCACATTCACACAGTTGCTCCCTAATTTAGCCAAATCAAGCCAGGTGCTTTTTTTCTTTGGTTATAATTGTAAAAACAGGGGGTATCTGTCACAGCACAGGTCACAGTTGAGAGGGCCACAATACACAGAGTATCACCATACAATTCTAGAAGGCTTTAAGCACTCCCCCAAACACAGTAACACCTTACCACATCAGAAGGCTTCCAATGCCTGCTCATACAGAGTAACACCAGATCACTTCAGAGGGCTGCAAGCATCTGCCCTTCTTGTTCTTTAGCCCAACCTTTTATCCCCTCATGTTGATGCACTGCACCTGTGTGCCTCTGATTGCTGATGCACTGCACCTGTGTGCCCCTCATTGCTAATGCCCTGCACCTGTGTGCCCCTCATTGCTAATGCACTGCACCTGTGTGCCCCTCATTGCTAATGCCCTTCACCTGTGTGCCCTCTGTTCCCTTTGGTGGTTGGTCAGTGCCCCTGGGCACTCCATGGCTCAGTGCTGTCAATGCTGCTCACCTGCTCCTCACAGCTGGAGCTCATGAGGTTTGAGGCTGGGCCCAGCCCCATTTCAGTTACCACAAACTGGGTACCTGCAGGTATCTAGTGGCCTACACAGCAAGAGAGGCAGAACTCTATCAGTGAATAGCTGCCAAAGAACTTAAGAAAAAAATGTCAATATTTAAGAACAGCCCAGCAACTTTTTTACTAAAAAATGAAATGTAATTGAAGCATATTCAAGGCAATTATTCACCTCTGTAAACCAGGTGAAAATAGTGGGACTGTCATCTGGACTTCAATTCCAAATTTACTCTACAAAAACAACTACTCTAGTTTATTAAATCAGTTTGTGAATTGTATAAATAAGCATCCTTGATAGACTGATAAAGTTCTGACAGTCTGCAATATCCTGGGGAGACTATTTGATACATCCTTATGCTAAGGAAGTGCTGTACTTTTGTGAAGTGCTTTAATACAGTGATATTGACAGGACCAAGAGAGCCTAAGGTAAATAAATGTTGTCTCCCTTTTGAGAAAGCTGTTTACTTCATGGTATCTTCATCCTTAATAAATGCTCAGATTCACTTTATGAGTTACAGTTTTTTTCACAAAATAAGGATTATTTTAATCACTTCAGTTAAATACACCATGACACCTTCAGGCGGGTAAAAAGGTGTTCAGGCTTTGTTGAGTCAGGCATCAACAAGCAGCTGTAGAACATCTGCATGTTAGTTTTGAAGACCAGAGCCTTTCATAATCTTTATATATCCAAAGCACAGGATAAACCAAGAAATGGTGATTTATCTACCCAGCAGTTTTTTCTGTATTATTTCTGTATTTGCCTACATAGGAAACTGTAGTAAAAGCAGAAAATCATTTCAAATCAAGTAGAATAAAGGTGTTCTACTTCACATCCTTCAGTTTTTAGCAGATATTATCATTTCACAGAACAGGCTGTTACTTTTTGTTTATATTTAGTGTTGTACGTCTTTCAAGATCATGTACTGTGCAACAATCTAAAATAAATTAATACACTCAGCAAGAGATGAAAGAAAACAAAAATAATGAAGAGGCAACATGGTGTAATACCTGTTATAAAATAAAGAGTTTGTGAGATCAGAGGGAGGAAAAAAATCAGTGTAACTAAAGGTTTAGGTGAGATCTGAGGTCAGTTTCTACCTCTCCTTTGATTGTTTTTTCTCAAGAGACCTGCAGCCCCAACATAGAATGTGTGCATAAGAATGTGTGCACCTGTATAATTGGAGATGTTCTACCCTACCCTGGCTCCCTTTCCATCATGGGCCTGTCTGCCTTAGCTCTGACATTAACTCCTCATTCCACCAATCCTTGGCAAAGCTGATTAAATATAGAGCATCTTAATGGACTTAATGGACTACTGCATCTACTAACTTCATCTTTATTGTACAGTATAGCAAAATACAAATTAAAATAGCTAAGCCATATGTAGGAAATACCATTAAATATTCTAGTATATTAAAACTATTAAGAATTTCATGCAAGAAATTTCAAAAATTTCACAACAAAATTGCACATACTTCTTTCTCCTCCTACACCAGCAAGGTAAAAGCAAATATCACAGCCAGCATTGCATATACAATTCTGCATTTGAATTCTGAACCCTGACTCCTAAAGGGCTGGGATTAGAGTTTCTAAATTAACTATTACTATTTTTGTCTGTACTCTTTCACCGTTTATTCCCAAGGCACCATGGCAGCTTGTAGTTTACCACTAGGGGATTGGTAGAAAGCCGTTGAAACAGAAGCTTTTGCAAATCTTAGGTAGAGTGGCTCCTACTGCTGCTGTGGTAATAGAGCAAACCAAATATGTGACTGCAACACAGACCAAGAAAAAGTTCTACAGAGACTGTGAGTTAATAGTGTCCACATCATTTCTGTCTCCACTGCTACTCTCTTAGGTGCACCAATACAGGACCAAAACACCACTTTGGTACAGATCACTATAGATATTTAATATCCCTTCACCCTCTCTCATCTATGTGTACTCACATCAAGCACAAACCTCCTAATTTTTGTTCCTTCCTGGCCATGAGGTTGGCTTAGCAATAGACCTCAGGAAAATGTTCTAGTTTTCACCATATTATGTTCTGCTGTACCAGAATTATTCCCTTCCCATGTTTTACATCACAAATTATGTCAGAATAATAATGAATCAAATCAAAACACAGAATGACAGTGTTTACTTGATGTGAACATGCTCTGAGAGTGAAATTAGACTTGCTAAAATGCACATGCATAAAACTCTCATCTTTTATATACATCATCCAGTGTTCTTAAAAATATGTAAGTACATATTATGAACAAAGTGTAGTTCAGCACAAAATGAAACCATGCTGGACCTGCTACAAGTTCAGTGTCCAACAAAAATTAGCTTTTACATGTTTTGGGAACCCCTTGCATCATAGTTGAAGCCTTATGGATTTTTTTTTCTATTTTGTCATAGCCTTCCTCATCAAGATTTTTTTAATGGTTTTCTCACAACTGTTAACAGAACTCCACATTTTCCAACTATCTGTGAGTTTTGTCCCTGTTTGCTCCATGTACCAGGACGTGATCCGCTATGGCCTTCTTCCTAAGCAATGTTTTCTTAAAACCTTGTTATTTTCATCCATTTCTTCCTCGAATAAAGTCTGTGAAACAAGGCCATTTAAAGCATATAACCTGTCAAGTTTCAGTCATTGCTACGTAAACATGTGTTTGTCTTCTCATGGTTGCTGAAATGAGTGGTAAATTGAGACAGGTAGAAATGAGATCCTTGCACTTTCTAAAAACTGCAATTAGACTGATAAGAATTTAATGATCTAGCAACCTACTGGTGAAAACTTTCATATAAATTACAGCCTTGTTAACTTTTCTTCCCTTCACTCTAGTGGAAGTCAAACATATAAACGGGGGGAAGGAAATGAAGTAATCATAATTATACAGAGATATGTTTAATGGTATTCATCAGTACTTCAGTGAAACATCCCCAAACAATCATTCAGAGTTTTTTTCATATTAACATCTTTAATCATTTTGCATATCCAGAATAGATTCTATGACATTTTGACTTCAGTATTTTGTTAAAAACAACAACAAGCAAAAAAAAAAGTGTTTCAGTAAATATGACAATAGAATGTTGATTTGAATTTAAAAAAAAAAGAAAAGAAACCTGACTGGCAATCAAAACATTAAGATTAAGAAAAACACTGTAAACTTTATCTTATTTCATCCTGCAATTCTTCTCAATAATGTTAGTTTATAGCTATAAAAATAACTATTACAATGTGCTAGATAAGAACATTTTAAGATGATTAAATAAACCTAGTGCTATTTTATCTTTAAAAATAGATCAGATTTGCAAAGAAATACTCATTATTAATTTGAAAACCATGCTATGCTACACTTGCATTTAATAAGGTAATGATTTACATTTATGCAGCACCTTTTATCCCAAAGCAATTTACAATTTACAGCCAGAAATTATCACTTCATCTCCAGTGGAACTCAGCGTATGCAAAGTGTAAAAATTCTGGTAGGTAACAAGAAATATAAGGTTTCAAGAACCAGTTGAATAAATGATTCTCAGTTGAATAACTGATTCTTATATTTATGCCTCCAATTAAATCAAACATAAAATATTAAATTATGTTTCTGAAGTTGTATTGCCCTTTTTACCTACCATCCACTTGCAACATGAGAAACAGTTTCTACAAGAAGCAGAAAAACATTTTCCCATTACAGATTACCTAAAATACAGCAATATTGGTGGCCCAGCAAGGATTCTGAAAATGCCATCTAAGATATGAGCAGCACTTCTTCCTGAACTGCTTCCTATGAACAAGAGTAGTTAGGAGTAGCTTGGGATCAGAAACCACATTTAGCAATACCTCTGATGTTCAGACATGTCCATGTAGACAATGTTTAAAAGGAAAAAAAAGGATAGATATACAAAGCATTCAAAATGTAACAAGTTTGACTTTATCCATTAGAACAACTACATTACCTTAAAACAAGTTGTATACTTCCATTTTCTGTGAATTTACTCTCTGAGATGCAAACTTTCACCTTATAGCCTGTATCAAGAAGGATGAAGAATATCTCCTTTAAAAAACAGAGAAACAAAAAGAAAGCACTGAAGGCAAGAAGTTATATGACTGAAAATACATTGGTTTTGGGATAAAAACACTGGCTAGCTTGATCTAAGGTTAAACAAAACCAGTTTTGGTTTTCCAAGAAAATTTGGCATGAGTGTAACTACAACTGATATTCAAGCTTTCCTGTATAGAAAAACAAGGATGTGAATGAAATGGACAAAAGCATAAAACCCTGATGAATGTGAAAACACCTCCTTGTCCTAGCAGCCTGTGGAACAACCTGACATGAGAAATGATGAAAAACAAAGCATGAGCTAAAAATTTCAGACACCAGTGGATCATTTCATCCTCATCATGCAAGACAAACTCTTTCAAGAAACAAATGCCCAACATTGGACTGTAACATCCAGACCATGCCACCACATATTTAAATTGCCTAATGCAACTCTATGTAAACTTTTACAAAATGCTAAGCAATTTTTAGAGTCTGTAGTCTCCTTTGGAGACACAGTGACCACAGAAGGGAAAGATGAGTTTACAAAAACCTACATAAAAACTCCATTCCAGTTCCAGGATCAGATTCTGATTCTTGCCCTGGGGCCTCCAGAGGGCTGTGGTTCAGTTGACCTTCTACCAGAGTGAGAAGAAGGAAGGCACTTCTCTCTAAGAACCTGTTGGTGACAGAACCACACAGATCACTGACCTGATTGATTTCATTTCACAGCATACACAAAAGTCCTACGAGAAGTGGCCATATTGTCATTTCTATGTTTTAAATTAATAGAAAGAACAAGTAAAGCACTAATTGATCATCTACTGTGAAAAGATCTGGAGAAATACTTAAAGCAGCAACGTGAATACCCTGTCAGAATAAATTATAAAACATGCATTTCCATATATATCTCAGAGAGAATACTTCATGCAGTCTGACAAGGCCATTTTGAATTGATCACACCCAGTTCTTCTCAGACACTCATGCATAAACACTTGCCTCAACAACATTAATGAGAAATGACATAAGGAATTTTAGTCTAACCAAACAGACTCCATCTGACCAGTTCCACGCTTAAACCCTTAAACTTCTTCCCCATCTCCCTTAAGCAAATTAGGTTTTTTTCTTTAAAGGTGAAAAATACCGATCATATAGCTGTCATTTCTTACCTTTTTTTCAGCACACCCTCTCAAGAGAAGTGCAATATAATAAACAGAAACATAATTAGGCCTCAGCAGAGACATGTTCCTCCTCACACACTGCATCCACCTGCCCTCTCATTCCACATTAGGCTAGTTATTCAGAGACTTTGAAAGAACTAAAATTACTTCAGAGTTTTAGTAAATCAACCCAGCCAGACAAATCTCTCACAGTTTTCATTTGATTTCATTTTCTCTGCAACTGTCACTTTCTGACCTGACCCAATCTTTTCTAAAGACTGTATTCTGCCACGTGGGTTTAGAACAAAAATCCAAAAAACAAAAAGCAAACAAACAAAACAAAACAAACAAAAAAAAAAAAAAAAAAGCAGAAGCTTAAACCAAAAATTCTTCGTAATTTCTAAGAGATTTATGTTTTTCACCAGGTCCTAAACATCTGGATATTGAAATAATATTATTTTGATTACATACAAACAGTAATGTAAAGGGCCAAGTGACCTTACAGTACATTCTTTTTATGCTGCTCTCCTCCAAGCTTTCACTCAGAAAACAAAATTGCAGAGCATATCACAGGAGCTATAGAAGCCTGTTACAAATTGTAAGTTCCCATCCACACTGCATCTTTGGATGTCAGTACCACTGGGAAGTGTCAGGAGACAGAATGTGTAACATAAGAAGATCAATTATCTTCCACCTGGCTCATGGTGGGGAAAGTTAAAAATATTCCAGCTCTAATTTATGCAAAACTTTGTGGAGCGCAGAAGGTATTCCAGGAGAATGTGATCCAGGATGTCATTATCCTTAAGAAGCAGCATTATAAGCAGCAGATAACCATTACTGGGGTTGTCTGTCTTCGGGAGCACCAGAGTACAGCCTGCACAATTTAGAGTCAGCCCCTCCTTACACTCAACATGTGAAGGTCTCACTTCTACCACACATTCTGGATTGCCAGGGAAATGCAGCAAAACCTAGGACAAGGTCCGAGGTGCATTGGTACCTACTGGGACTGTGCTGGTTGTTTGTTCTTAGCATGAGCAAGTACTACTACTTAACTACTACTGCTAATTTTTACCATACCTAAATATGGTACAGTCATCAAGGAGAAAGCTACATCAAATCTTCAGTTTATTCAGCCCAAGCTGAAGTTGTTCCTAATTTTTATTTTTTTCTAGGTTGTAGACTAAAAAGCCAAACCAAACTCAAGCCAAATACCAGTCAAAACATCTTTTTTTTTTCCTTCCTCAATTTGAAAATAAAATTTAACTGTTAGTTTGATGTTTCTATCAAGCTGGAATGGAAATCTTTTCCTTTTTCCCTCATTTTTTATTTCCCTCAGAAAAGAAAATTCTGATTACTGCTTCAGAACAATAATTTGACTAACATTGATGTTTCTTAGTGGACTCCATGTAGCACAGAAACTGTTTACTTCCACTAGAATTTGCAGAGTGGCATCCTACTGATCCTTTTAACTTCATTTTTCTCCCTTCACGTGAACACCACTGCATGCAATATAAAATTTAGTTTCTGCACACACTGTTCTGCAGACCCTGCTGAGCTCAAACACCTTCCTTAAAGAAGTTTAAGCTAAAGGTGACAGAAGGCTGGACCTTTAATTCTTCTTGTTGCATGGAGAAATATAAATAGGCCCCACCAACATGCCCTTGCACACATCACCCTCTCCTTTGGCACTCCCTGCACAAGTGTCCATGTGTTTAACCTGCATGTGCTCAGGGCTCTTGGTGGCCATCTCCGCTGCTTTCTGGTCACAGCCTGTGCAGCTCAAGCCACCCCCAAGCACTGCAGTGCCACGGCTCCTCCCAGCTCCTCAGTCAGTGCACAATACAAACACCTGGGGAGAAGCTGCTGCACCTGTTGGCAATGTGAATGAAGGACACCAGACTCCAGCAGATGAAAATCAAAGCTGTTGCACAGTGGGGGGACACTGCAGGTCCCATGTGGCCCTCTCCATTTTTAAATTAGACATTTCCCACAGAGAACTGTATCAGGATTTCTGAACCAACTAACAGACCGTTAATAGCTTGAATGCAAACATCTTCAGAAAGAGTGAGCTAAACCCAGAATTTATCCTACAAAATCTGCTTGACTATTTGCATTAAATAAATAGTCTTTAAAAAGTAACTGTTCATGTAATGTCTTGTACTGTGCTTAATCAGATAATAAGCAAACAAAAATTGTCTATTATATAAATTTCCTTCTCTTGAACATGACAAGTTGCTTTTCCTTTGCATATTACACCACCAAGTGGCATAATGCTCTTATTTTTTGTTCAATGTGTTTCCTCTAGAGACACCACTACAAAAAACAAAATTTAATTTAGGAAACTGAATTACTACCTAAACAAAAAAAAAAATAATTGGAGCATCATCTAAGACATTCAGCTAGACACTTGTTTTAAATTTTCTCCTTTTATAGTTTACAACTGCAAATTCAATACACGTACAAATTTCACCATTGTTTTTCCTCTTACACACATGAGTGAGGGCAATGGGATCAGGCTTAGAACTATGAGTAAATATAATTTGGTTAATCTCAAAGGACCTAGAGTTAAAACTTTTCATCCTCAGTTCAACCTAGAGTTAAAACTTTTCATCCTCAATTCCAATGCCCAGCCCTATGCTGATACCAGATGGTGTGGTTTTATCTGGACATCCATTACATATTTTGACCAAAAAAAATATATATATCCATATAATCTACTGGGCTCTGCCAGTAACATGTGTCCTCCCCAAGGAAATTACCTGCTGCAATTGCTAAGACAGGCTTCAGTTCCAACTTGCTTGCTGTTCAGGTTTCTCCCTTCTTTTGCTCCAAATCTTCCAGCTGACTAGGGAAAAGCAGGGATGATGGATAAATCCCATTTGTCCATCAATCCTCTCTCATGAGGATCCAGCTGAATCCTGTTCAATTTTCCCTACCTGTGCAGCAATAGCAGCCAAGAACCAAGGTCATAAATGTTTAAATTTCATGCAATTTCATGCATGTCTAGCAAAAATTTTGCTATTTTAATTCAGAGGTGTGTAACAAGGTATTTCTTCAGGTGCACAAAATCACTTCAAAAGAGAGTTATTAAAAGAGGTGCCAGCAGGATCTGGGCAAGGTCACAGGAAAGATATTTACAAAACACAGACTTGTACAAATATACACACACACAGATCTTAGAGCATGATCCATGTGAATGCTTTATGGACAATAAGATAATCATCCCTATGACTGAATTACAACCTTATTATAAAGTTTATTACAGTCATAAGGATCTTATTAATAACTGCCTATTTTCATGAGGAAATGAATGAGACATTAGTGCTAAACTGAAAAAAGAGAAAATGCATCATCATTATAAGACTGTCTATTCAAATTAAGGGAAAAAATTCCTTCTGTCACAGTGGATTTTATCAGGACATGGAAAATGACAATGTCCCTTTAATACTCACAGAATCAAGAAAATATTCATATTGATCACATTTTCAGCTAATGAGTAACTGATTTAAAAGTCATATTAATAACTCAAAATCAATAAAATATTGACTGCATTCTTTACTTCAGCCACATGTGTTCAGGTATTTTTAGAGAGATGGGTTGGGGTAAAATACTGGTTTAAAATTAATGTTTGTCACAAAAACTTTATTCCAATGTTTCCATGTGTCACAGGCTACAAACTAAACCCACTTATGAAAAGCTCCCAGTGACTTTAGCATCCCAGGTTTCTATATGCTTGTGCATCCACAGAAACCTTGTGCTTCCAAAAACTTCAGCATACTCTCCTCCTGTGCCTTGCAGCAGCCTCTGCACCTTTCTGCTGTTACCAGGATCTACCTCTTCCTCCTGAAGAAGTGATTAAAGCAACAAGGTTTCACTAAGTTTTTAATATCTCTGTTAACACACTAAATTATAATAGCTATGCTACATACCCACTGAGCAAAGACAAACCTACAAATAACTCTGCTTATTGCATCCTTCTTTTTTTTTCTTTTTTTTGGTGGGGGGGACCAAAACCAAAAAAAACCCAACACATTACCAATTTAAATTATTATGGCATTTGATGTCTAGCTGAATGATATACACTAATATGATTTCATGCTTTCCACAGGTCTCAATAAAAGTTCTTTACAAGATGGAAAAGGTATATGTGCAAACACTTGAACATCTCAGAAATGTTGAAGGCTAGACTGGATGGAGCTCTGAGTAACCTGGTCTGCTGAAAAGTGTCCCTGTCCATGGCAGAGGGGTTGGAACTTTAAGGTCCTTTCCAACCAAAACCATTCATGAGCCAATGATCTATTTTTGAACATTTTAGTGGCTTACAGTGCTAACACACATTATTGTCTCTCACTCTTAAGTTCAAATCTGTGCTTTAGAAATGGCACAGATTAAGAATATGACCCTCAGAAAACATGCAATAAATTGAAATTATTAAGTCTGCACATTCAACCAACAAGAATGAGACCTTACTTTTCTATTATCAAACAATGGTAACTCTTCATAGGCTTACAAATGGTGTTCAGACACTATGCCCTGAGTATGAGTAGGAGAGGTTTGGAGCAGGAATATTGATCTCCTCATGGGAAAGCACAGCTAGAGACAAGGGTAGCAAAGCCAGTGTGTATTCTAGGTGTGTGTGAGGAGAAACTGTTCAGAAGCATCCTTGTCTGACCCAGAGGATGCTGTTGAAGGACACGCCTAGCAGCTCTCAGTATTGGCCAGGTCTCACATTACTCACTTGTGTGTAATTCCCTGAGATTTTATTAAATTCAGGAGAAGATTAGTCAGGAAATTTCAGAATAACAACTGAACAAATGATTTTACCATATGATATCTAAAAGAAAAAACCTTAGAAACTCTGCCAATCTTCTTGTGGGAACAGAGGATATAGCAACATTTTTTCATTCTATAAAACATGTCCTTTAAATATTTACTAGTCTTGTATTTTCTACATGTGGCCATATCCCAAGTAAAAGCCCTCTACCTCTCACTAAAGTATGCCTAAGAACATTCACTGCATATGCAATAAGAGTTTTAAAGGATCCAGATGTGAATTAGAAAAACAACTGCATCCATTATAACTGAATTTCAAACTACTGGAGTAAGATCAAGCAGGAAAGCTGTGGTTTATTCTAGAGCACCACCCACACAATTCTCTGAGTAGGATACCAAATGACAGTACTGTAACCAGCAAAATGCAAAACAAAGCTGTCACATCTGATTACGCTCACAGTGGCTGAACGGACAACAGACAAGAGATTTTCTCAACCTTCTCAACCTCTCAAAATAAACCTCATATCACTGTACAGCCATACATATCATAAATTTCTAATTAATAACTTTTTTTTCTTTTTGGCTAAAAAACATTGAGGAATATATACAGGACTGTTGTGTGGGAATAAATTAAAGCTTCTCTTTTGAAATAGAAACAGGGGTTTTTTGCACTCCAGACTTCAGAGAAGTGAGATTTCAAGATGCACTATTCAAGAGGTCTTAGCAGAAAACAATACCTACACAGTGCTGTTGAAACAGCAATGACTGCAGCTTAAGCAATAGCAAAAAATACACTATTAACTTTGAAATACTATGCTATCAGCGTCGCATTTAATTTTGAAAACCAGTGGCTTGTTTTGGAAGCACTCCCACGCAATTCAAATGGGCGACTTCCAGCATTTCTAGGAGATTAGAATTTCTTATTTTTGACCTGTAATGGACAATATACATGCTTTCCTTAGAGTTTTAACCTGATTGTAAAGTATTTGCTTTCAAAACCACTGAGCAGGTTTAGACACTCAGTCAGCAAGGCAGAGCCTGTCCCAGCCTGCACAGGACAGGCTCAACCATCACTGCTGTTTGCTAGGGCACAGGAGAGACCTGTCCCTTGGATGGCTACAGGCTCGACACACCTCTGCCAACCCTTCCTCGGGTGCATGCATCCTCTGCTCTCCAGCCTGGTACAAACTTAGGCACAGGTTCTCAGACTCCAGGAACAGCGAGCCTTTGTCCCTGGCTGAGGGTCTGTGATGAGCCGGAGCTCTCCCCTGACGAGCCCAGCAGCAGCAGGAGCCAGGCGCTGGCCACATCGCAGCCGAGAAGCCGGCAAACCTCGCAGGCCCCTGGGCACCCAGCAGGGTGCAGAGTAAACTGTGCTGTCAGAAGGACAGACTGCCACAGCACCCCGCCCGCTGCTGTCACCTTCAGCCCCTGGCACAAACAGTCATGGCAGGGGACATTCTGTGGCACCGGGTTCTGCCAACACAGCAGGACTCAGGCTGAGTACCCGGGTGGTGGAGTCACCGCCCCTGGGGGTGCTCAGGGACAGACCGGACGTGGCCCTCAGTGCCAGGGTCTGGTTGGCACGGTGGTGATCGGTCACAGGAGTGACTGGATGGTCGCAGGGGTCCCTTCCAGCCTCAGTGATTCTGTGACTCCGTGAGCCCTGCCCAAGTCTCTGAAGCGCTGCACTGGCCCGCGTTCCCAAGGCTGGGATAAGAGGGGCAGGGACGCGGGCACGGCGCGCCCCAGGCCGAGGGCAAGGGGTACCGCCGGGCGAGCAGGGAGGAGCTGCTGGCGGCTGCGTGAGGGGAGAGGGCGCGGGAGGCTGCGGGCAGGCGCAGGACAGGCCCGATCAGATTAAATATTAGTGGGGGGGAAAAATCACTATTCGGTGATCTGGCTTTGGAACAGGCTGCCCAGGGAGGTGGTGGAGTGACCATCCCTAGAGATGTTTTAGAGGTGCGTGCACCTGGCTCAGGGTGATGCGCTGTAGGGGTAGTGCTGGCTTGACAGCAGGACTTAATGATTTTAAAGGTCTCTTCCAGCCTTGAGCATTCTCTGTTTCGGTAGGATGCCGTGAGGGTTCTGGAGAGGCGAAGCTGCCCGGGCTGCTCACGAGGGGAAATGCCCCGAGCTCGCCCCGTACAGGCGCGGGGCGATCGCGGCTAGGGGACGGCGGCTCGGGGAGGGCGGATCCCGATCCCGTCGCTGCCCGGCCCCGCCGCCGCTCACCCGCCCACCGCTGCGCCTGCGCCAGACCTCCAGGGCGCCAGGGGGCGCTGCGGCCGCCACCGCCCGCTGCGGGCCGCGCGGAGCCGGGCCGGGCTCCGCCTCAACAGCGCGGCCTCTCCCGGGCGGGCCGGGCCGGGGCCATGGGGAAGAAGCACAAGAAGCACAAGTCGGACAAACATCCCTACGAGGGTGGGTCCCTACGGGGGTAGGCGGGCAGAGGCCGCCGGGCAGCGCGGCCCGAAGCGGACGCGGGCCCTGGAGCCCCCAGCGGCGCCCGCCGCGCCCCGCCGGGCCCAGCGCCGGGGCAGTTGGAGCGCTGCGGGCTGAGGCTGCGGGGAGCGGGCCCGGGGTCGGGAGATGGGCGGCGGGCTCGGCTCTGCGCAGGGGAGAAGCAGCTGCAGGGACTGGAAATGAGGAAATGATGCGGTGAGGAAGAGGAGCGATCGCGGGATTATTGAGGACGGGAGTGTGTTTTATTTGGTACTCACACAGCCTATTTCTCTGCTGGTTTAAGAGTACGTAGAAAAGCCACTGAAGCTGGTGCTGAAAGTTGGAGGAAATGAAGTTGCTGAGCTCTCCACTGGAAATGCAGGACTTGATTCCAGCCTCTACGAAGACAAATCTGAACATGAAAAACACAAGGACA
This sequence comes from Serinus canaria, assembly GCF_022539315.1. NCBI lineage: Eukaryota > Metazoa > Chordata > Aves > Passeriformes > Fringillidae > Serinus > Serinus canaria. The sequence goes on along the minus strand of NC_066325.1, from coordinate 8,620,800 downwards.
GAAAAAGGAAAAAGAGAAAGAAAGGAGAAAAACAAGTTCCTGGCGAAGAAAAGGAGAAAAGAAGGAGAAAAGTTAAGGTATGTGTTCATGCTACTGCATTTTAGCAAAAAAAATGTTTTGACTTTCTCTGTGTTTCACAGAAAAAGGTCAACAGATACGAGTGTAACTTACATTCTTTAGCTGGAATACATTCAGCCTAGGTGTGTGAGGTGTTCCTATCTCATTTTTAAAGGATACACACCAGATAGTTGTCACATTTTCTATAAAACTAATTCAGTCATAGATTGCATTGTGTGGCTGAATTATTTCAGTGTCCAGCAGATGGAGACAGTACATAAAGAATACAGAATTTTTAAGCACTTACAAACTATTCTTATCTTTAAACTTTGTGAATATGTTTTGAAAAATCTAGAGAGCATTATGTACATTAATAATGCAGGGTTTGCAGGTGCTCTTACATTTCCATAACAATCTTTCCAGGAGGATAAAAAGAAACGAGATCGAGACCATGGAGACAGTGAAGGAGAACAGGAAATGAAATGTCAGACCCCCATCAGAATGGAATTGTCACCAGAGAAACCACTGACGAGCACTTTATCCAAGCAGGAGGGTAGGGGGGAAAAAGGAATTTCTTTTGCTAATTCCTGTTTTCTTTAATTGACTCATGTTTATTGTTCTTTGTTTACTTCTGTAGTAAGCGACTTGGCATTTTGTGCCATCTCAGTGTTTTTCTCCACCTTGTGCAAAAGTTTGGAATTAGGTTTCTGTACACTTCCTTTGATACTTCTGTCAGGGTGAGCAGAGTGTCAAGTAAGGGCAATGTAGATCCTCCGTAGGTATTGTGGGGTTTGCCATTCTCAAGGTGCATCAGTTTTGTCTAGTTAATTTTTAATATCTTGGAAATGCAGTCAGTTCTGCCTCACGCTGTTTCTCACCCCCTTCCCCTTGTTTTTGGTCTAGAGGTGGAGCAGACACCACTTCAGGAAGCTCTGAACCAACTCATGAGACAGCTGCAGAGGTAATGTCTGTGCTACAGGCTTGCAGAGCTGTGAAGTGAAAATAACATCCAGTAAGGGAAGGGGCACACACAAAGCTGAGTGAAAATATTGGTAAATATATTGCTAAGAGGGCTGTTTTAGGAATTTAAGTGCTAGTTTAAGAAAGTGTACTTAGAACTTCTCTTCAGCTTAGGCTTCTTGTGAACACCTCCAGTTTCAAAGTTCACAGTAGTTTTAAAAAGCTTTCAAAACCAGGAAAATTTTCCAATAATATGATGCATTCTTTACAGGAACCTTTTGAAAGGAAGGCACAAGAGATTATAATTAACTTGCCAAAGTTTCTTTTACCTTGAGTTCTCCTATTTTGGCATTATTTACTATGAAAAGGAAGTATGCACTTCAAAACTTCAACCATGTTCTCTTACTGTTTTACTAACCACATGTCTTTTGGTTAAAACAATCAAGTCTTCAGTTCTTTCAAGTAGTTCTTTTTCTTATTTAAGATAATATTTCTTGACTTTAAGAGTATGTGCATTTTGTGCAAGAGTGGTTGAAAGATCTTTCCCTTTAGCTGTCTCACGAGGCTGAGCTTGAAACTTTTTTTGCAAGTTTTATCTGTAAATTTTCAAGACCTAGGTGTGGTGTCAGTTTCAAGAACCTTAAACTATCAAAAGATGCCTGTGTTAGTTTTGGCTCCCTTTCTGTGCGTACAAAAAGCAGCATTTTAGATTTTGAACCCTGTCTCTTCCCTTCTGATAATTTCGGAGTAAGTGGTGAATGACAAGAATTCTTATATTCTGTATATTTCTTTTATTTTTTAATTATTTCTAATATGGTATAAAATGCCTTTGTTAAAATGTAAAACCTTTTTAAAAAATGGTGTTTTTTTCATCTTCTGGGGTACACAGATAGTTATTAAAATATAGAACTTCTGAAATATATTTGTAGTATTTTTTTCATGGTGTGTGGATCTGCATATGAGATCCTTTCAACCTTGAAAGGGGAAGATTATGCTGACACAAGCTATTTCTCTCTTTATAGTTACTATTTCTTTTCAGCTTAGTTATTTCCTTTCTATATAATTCCAAACTCAGTTCTTTGTTATAAGTTGAAACATAAAAAAAATCTTTCATTTCTTAACAGAAAGGATCCAAGTTCTTTCTTTTCATTTCCTGTGACTGACTTTATTGCCCCTGGCTATTCCATGATCATTAAAAACCCGATGGATTTTAGTACCATGAAAGAGAAGATCAAGAACAATGGGTACCAGTCCATAGAAGAACTAAAGGTAATGTTTTGAATTTTGTTTTGACTACAGAGGTGTATTATGCTCAATTGACTTGAAGGCTTGTATTTTATGGGAATAGAAAGATGCCAAAATGACTTCTGCCTCAAGGAATGTTTCTTCTTGAATTTTTGTGAGCAAGTAAGTTCTGCCTATAAAACACTTCAGGTTTGTAAATGTGCATCTCAAAAAGATGCAGATGGTTTCAGGTTTTGTGCAGGATTGCATGGAATCTGTCCATTTGTCCTTCAGCATATTTTAGGTCTATTACTTTTTCCAGGCTAGTCTGTTCATGGAGGTCAAGTGAAGGCACTGTGAGCTTGGCCCCAGTGACAGCAACCCCTTGTCCTGGTGCTGTAGTGTGCCTAATGGATTCAAGGGCCTGGTTTGAAAGCCTCCTTGAACTTCTAAAAGATCTGGGGCCTAGTTTTGTTTTGTTTTCTTTGTCAGAAATACTTTATAAACGTCCTCATCCAGTTCTTTACTGGGCTAGATGAGGACCTGAGAGATGTAATTTGTGTGTAATTAACAATTAGGCAGATCTTAGTTAATAGTATTGGTTGCATTTTCTTGCATGTTCTTCTTTAGATCTCCAAAACTTAAGAAGAGCATTCCCTGTTGTAAGAGCTGTTTCTGGTTAGTTTTTAATTTTAACTTTGTAAAGAGATGAGGATGTGATAAAACATATCCGCCTGCAGAGGCTGCAGTGAGCATAGAAGTGCAGTTTCTAGCTCACTTGAATTTCAAACAGGCATACATTTCTTCATTGTGACTAAAGCTTTGGGATAGTCTTTGTAATAATTTAACTTTGCACTGCAGCTTTTCTTTGTCTTTGTTATGTTGCTTGTTTTAATGACTGCTGATTGGCCAGCAGGAGATAGGTAGTTAAGAGGCTTCCCTTAAAACTTTACAAACTACAAACAGTACTGAACACTTTAAATTACTTTAAGGATGTTTGTTGGGTTGATAGATTCAAGTCTTAAAACAAAGTTACATACTTATCCCTGTTTACAGTTTTAATAGATTTCCTAAATTCATTAATTAAATGGATTCTTCTAAGCTTTTTTCCCTAAAGCTCAAGACACCCCATTTGCAACAAGAATATTAGTGTAGTACACTGTAAAATTAACTTTCATTTCAAAATTATTCATGTTTGAACAGGATAACTTCAAGTTGATGTGTAATAATGCAATGATTTACAACAAACCAGACACCATTTACTACAAAGCTGCAAAAAAACTGCTGCACTCAGGGATGAAGATACTTAGCCAGGTAACAAAAAACACCAAAAAAATATTTAAAAGTATACTGCTTCTTTTTTGATCTCTGTTTATCCCTTTTACAGGGATCTCTTGAAAATTAATAAAACCTTGCTTGGTATTTGTCAAATGCTTGTATATTGGAATATAAATAGTACATTGTTTTAGTAATGCTGCCAGATCAGTCATTGTAGAAATAGTTGCATTTAGTATTTCACCTTCTAGATTCTGTGTATGTTTGCTAGTGTAAGAAAGAAAGAACTCCAATAAAATGAGTCTTTGTGGGTAGGTTACAAAAAGATTAATTGAAGCAGCAAATAAAAGGATTTTCATGTTATTCAGGAGAGAATTCAGAGCCTGAAACAAAGTATAGAATTCATGGCTGACCTGCAGAAGACAAGGAAGCAGAAGGACAAGACAGAACTGCAGCAAACTGGGGAAGAGGAAAATGGTCCTGGGAAAGAGAGAGGAGAACCTATGGACGGTGACACCAAAGCATTCAAAACACCTAGCAAAGAGCACAAAAAGTGAAGTATTGACTGAGTCATTGTAGGATACACCTTTTAAATGCTACAGAAACAAGATGACTTAGGGTCCAGTGGTTGTGGGTTTCTCTCTGGTACTGCTTAGACATTTTCATCTCAAGGGATCAATACTTACATAAAGCATCCTTATCTATTAAGACCAAATCATTTATGATACAATCATTTTTGAGTGTAGGTAACCATGTACCATTCATGAACTCCATTCCTTCAGTTATTTTCTGGTTTAGTGTCCATTTCACAGACACTATGTAGTTTTGGAGAAAGCTTGCAAACATGCTTTTAAGCATTTTGGCACAAAAAGCTACGTAGCCAATTTTAATTACTTTTTGTTTGTTTGTTTTCATAGTATTTGTATTTGAAACAGGGAGCTGCCTAGCTACAGGAAGTGTACTTTCTGAAATAGCTGTTCATATCTAGAAATACTAGATATTTAGATGGTAAATATTTAGGTAAATAAATGCTGGATACTAAAATTAAGAGCATCTAATATACCAAGAGTATCTTAGTTTTGTAGGAGACCTTTACAGGTATTAGCCTAGCATTTACTGATGTAAACCTTTGTCACATACCTTCCCCAGCTGTATTAAATACTGCCATATTCAACAGCACTCTTTTTTGTTGTTAGTTATTTTGTCTACAAAACCAGGTACAGAGTTGGCTAAAACTATTGTCACAGTATCCTGTTGTGCTATTTAGCCAGTTGGTGTCCAGCTAGTCCCTAAGCTGTGTGGGTACATTCACAGGAAGGATAAAGACCTGCTTGAAGACAAGTTACGGAGCAATAGCTTGGAGAGGGAGCAAGAGCAGATTGATCGGATTGTGAAGGAGTCTGGAGGAAAGCTAACCAGGCGCCTTGCCAACAGCCAGGTAAGCACTGGGGGATTTGGTAGCTCTTTTCCATAAATCAGGTTTCCTTGGCCTCTTGTACCAGTTGAAACCTCATAAAATGCTGCTTTTACTGCTGCTTACACCATTTTACACCACTGATCATCTATGTAACATCATAAGGTTAAAATAAAAGTGCCATTTGAATGCATGCTGAATTTCATCAGCAGAGCAAGTTGAGCTAAAATTTTCAATAAAGTAATAGAAAAGGATGAATAGTAGAAAGCTCAAGAAAATAAATCTGACCTTCAAAAAAATCTCATAGTTTTGAAACAGACATGTACCTGATCAAAGGTTATTAATATTACAGAAGAAACTCAGATTGGTAATACTATGCTTGTTTCATTTTCTACATTTTTTGGTCACTTGGCCTCTGCAGAAACATTAATATTTATCATAATATCTTAATTCTTTGTGCCTATACCAATAATAAAATTATCTAGTGAAAGTAAAAATTTAGAGCAGCACTCAATTTTGAGTGACTGATTTCCTTTCTTATTTCTGCAGATAGGACAGTTTCATTAAATGTTTTCATTAGCTTAAGGACCATGAATTTCAAGTACTATGTAAATTAAAATAGTCTAATCATATTTCAGTGTGAATTTGAAAGAAGAAAACCAGATGGTACAACAACTCTGGGCCTTCTTAATCCCGTTGACCTGGCTGCGGGAGGTGAGTTGGCATGGTTCAGGTAACAAGTGACTTCTACATACCTGACATCTTTGCAGAGGCAGATGAGCAAATCCTGGCCAAGAACTGAATGCCTCTTTCCAGCCTGATAAAGATCTGGATTGGAAAAACTGTAGCTGGAGGATCATGTAGATGGGCCTCAGCTGTGGCTGTTGTTAGGGGCAGGTGGTGGGAGCCCTCAGTGCTGTTGGTTCTCTGATTTGTGTCAGCTGCAAAAGAACACTTTTGCTGCTGGAGAATTTCTTGGGATCCTCTTATTTCTGGTCCATGTACAGAGTGCAGTGTCTGCTGACCCAGAAGGTCACAGATGTTTTAGAATTAGGAACTGTCTGGGTCCCAGATCATTAGCATGAAGCATTTGGATAGGAAAGCACACTTTGAGAGCTATGTCCTGTTTATTTTGAGTTCTTAGCTGTGAGTATTAAATGAGTTTTGTCACCTTCATATGCCTTCTCTGATTCTATACTTTGGTATGTCCTATTGCAGAGCCAGGTTACTGCCCTGTAAAGCTGGGAATGACTGCAGGAAGGCTTCAGTCAGGAGTTAATACATTACAGGGCTTCAAAGAAGATAAAAGAAACAAGGTTACTCCAGGTAAGTGCTGATTTTTTTTTTTTTTTTTTAATACAAATCTTCTTATGTAAACAAAGTGTATTGATCTTGTTGCTAGCTCATAAATTTGGAACTGAGGATTTCTAAAGATAAAGCACATTATTAGATGTCCTTGCCCACAGCAGAGGGGTTGGAACTAGATGATCTTTAGGTCCTTCCCAGCCCAAACCATTCTGTGATTTTCTGTATCCATAGCTTAAGTTATGCATTCTAAAGGGGCAAGATATTTATTTTTTATCTACATTGAGAAGGGAAACAACCAGATAGGGAAAGGGTTTTGGTGGCTTTAAAAGAGCAGGGGTGAGCCTGAGAACCTTCTTCATGTTGTGCTAAGGCACACAGTGGTGTTAATGACATATTTGCAAATACAAATGCATTTGATTTAGATCTTACTAAAAATTGTTACATTGTAAACAGATGGCGTTCTGTGAAGTCGTGTTTTCACCTTAAGAAATACATTCCTTCAAAATTTTTTCTTGAGGATTGTTTTACAGCCCATTCTCATTTCTATCTGAAGCATGCAAAGCAGGGTAATAATTAATACTCTTGTTATTCATTAGTGACATACTTGAATTATGGGCCCTTCAGTTCCTATGCACCAACATATGATTCGACGTTTGCCAACATAAGCAAAGAAGATTCTGACCTAATCTACTCAACATATGGGGAAGACTCTAATCAAGGATCTTCCAGGTAATTCAGCAAGCAGCATGCACAGTACAGCTCCCATGGACAGAGGCAGTTACATGCAACTCTCTGCAGGATGGGCTGGCTTTGCTGTGGAGTGATGGCTCTGCTGTCTTTGGAGCTCACAGGGTTTTTTTTGTGTTAGAAACAAACACTTCAGGAGAAGAACCTGCCTCTAAAGTGAAATGAGCCAAGGTGGAAGAATTTTGATGTTGCTGATTCCTAGGAGTACACTGTCTAAACTTAGATGTATTTATAACTGAAGGACTCATGTTCAAAGCCAGAAGAATATTGAGTTGTACAAATGTTTATACAGACTGGTGGGGTTTTTTCACATTAATTACTGCCTTGAATGAGATACAGCTTTGTAAAAATAATTCTATTGGTTTATTATTTTTGATTGTAAAAATTTCAAAGTCCCTTTGTTTTATGAGAATTTCACAAGGAGCAGGCACAGTGATATAAATTTTTAGGAAAGGGAGGAATACTTTAGTACAGTGTAAATGTGGAGGGCCTGTGCAAGTTTGCTTTTGTGTTTATGCAGCTGCCTGAGACACTACACGTTTCCAAGTTTTTCAGTGTCCCATGCAGAATGGATTCCTCAGCTACAGAAGGCAGGCATAATTAAACTAAAGCAATCCATTTTGATCAGATCTTGTGCTACTTTTTGTGTTTTCTGTGCTGTGCATATTGGTTTGATCGTGTGTAACATTTTTACATTAAATGTTTGATGTGAAAGTAGTTACCATAACTATCTTTATTCTTTCAGTATTCAGGATTTTTTTATGAAATCCCAGGATTATCCTCTCTTAATGGCTGATAGTTTGCTGGATGTTCTAACTAAAGGAGGACATTCTAGAGCTCTCAGAGAACTAGAAATGGTAAGAGTGGATTTGTGTACTATCTGGTCTTTGGTTTTAGCACACAAGCTCTAAACCAAGAGAAAGATGATGCTGATCTTATTGATGGGCTTCCTTTTAACTGATAGAATTGGAAAGTAAAGACTGATCTTTGCCTCCAGTGGCAGGATTTTCTGGAAAGGAGTTATTGTATTGTGAATTAGTGAATATTAACATACTCTACATAGAGATATAATTACCCATTCTTTGTCCATTATCCCGTTCCCATTATCACTAACTATTGTTTCAAGACCAATAAGCAGTTGTTTAAGTTGATCATTGACAGGCTTTTTTTTCCATGAAAATTTTATCACATTCCTAGCTGCCACTGTTTAGTTCAGGTGAATTAATATGTACTTTTTCCCTTTACTTGGTACCATGCTTTTAAACTCAAACATGTGCTATGTAAAAATACTGAACAGTGACTTCAAATTCTTAAGAAATACTTTTCTTAGCATTACATGCCCAGCTCTTTTCTTGTAGTGGCACTGACTGTCAAGGTCTGGCCTCTTACTCTTGGCAGTATTAAGAGAAATACAATAGCATAGAGAAACAGAAAAAAATTCAGCCTCTAATAACCACCCTTCCTTTTCTTCCTGCACTCCAGTAAATAGTCTCTGATGTGACATCACTGTGAACTTTGCAAAGAGAAATAAAACCTGAGCTGAAAAAATCTATTTCAGTAAACATTAGTACCCCAAGAAAGACCCTAAAAAACAGCTGCATTATAACTTGCTTTACTATGAAAGCACATTTTGACATTGCATACTTACCTAAAATATGGCATCTTGTAAGATTTTACTTTGAATTTCAAAGAGTAATTTTAACACCTTCTTTAAAAATCCTTTCTTTATTCAGCCATGTGAGGAAGCGGAAGACCCACAGGAAAGAAGTGATGCAGTGAAAGATTTAAAGGTAAAATTTTTCTTTATTAATTAACTTCTCCAACCAACATGTCCAAGCTCACAGTTATAAAATGACCTAAAACTTTCAGGAGTGTACAACAACACTGAGACTTGGGCAAACTGCAAGTCTTGTGAAAATGGTGTGTCCCTTTGTAGGCATGAGGAGAGTAAGATTCTCCAAAACATTAATTCTTTACTATATATTAAGAGAACTGGAAGAAAATGCTTATGTATTTTTGTTTGTGATTGTTCAAAGGTATAGCTTTGTTTCTATCTTAATCTGGTTTCATTTAACATGAATTTGTAGTGTGAATGTAAGATGCCACATGTTATGTAGCAGTCTCTGAGAAGTTCTCACTTTGTGCCCCTTATAGGCAATACATTATAGATCTCAAATCATTCCACCCAAACTTTGCTCAATTAGAGAAAGCAGTTCTAGGGCCAGGGGTGCTCTCCTGAAGCATCTCTTCATCTGCAGCCAGATCTTTGATAGAATCTCCTTTAGGTGAGCTGAAGGAATTCTTAAACTGTTTTTTAATTGGAATGCTGATCTTAAGTCACCACATCATTTGTGTATATGCCCAATGGTTTTGGCAGATGCTATTTTGTATTTGCATATGAAATAGAATGAGTAAACAATAACTGTAGAACAGTAAGTTATACAGAGTGTCTTGTCAGCTTTTCCTCTGTATGTTCAGTTACTTTTGTAGAGCAGGCTAACTTTTCCTTTTTGTATTTATCTCCCCAGACAATTTTGTTGTTTCAAGGCTGAGCTGAGTATTATCTAAATTATTACTTGCTGGTTTTTTTTTTTTCAGATTATGGAAATTGATATTGCTGCCAGGTTGGACGCTGCTAATAGCGACAGACTTACAGCTCTAAAAGCAGTTACAAACTTTGGCATGCCTATAGAAGAGTTTGATTCTGAAGGTGAGTCTTCTTGGTAGTCAAAGTTCTGATATGTCTGTAACTCCTTTCGTTTCTCAGTCCCTTGCAATATTTTGTACTATAAAGTAAGTAAATGGACTTTACTTAGATCTTACAAGTCAGGACTTTCTTTTCTCTTTAAACAGAGGCTGAAATCTTCCAAAGGAAACTTGATGAAACAACAAAGCTGCTCAGAGAGCTCCAGGACGCTCAAAATGAACGACTGAGCACAAAACCACCTCCTAATATGATTTGTCTTCTGGGTCCATCTTACAGAGAAATGCACTTGGGTAAATACACTTTTTCTAATCATTCTTGCAGAATTGATGAAGTCCCAACTGGTATCAACTCCAAGAAAAAAAATTTCAAGGGCTGTAGTGTAGGTTATGTGCTCTGTTAGGCCTAGAGGATTAACTTAAACTTCTTTGGATGTAAAACCAGATGAAAATCTTGAATAGTAATTACAAGTATTCCCTCATTATTCCTAAATGTCCCTAGAACTGATTGAAGCTCCTGTATGCCATGGGGCAGAAAATAGCCAAGTACCAATAACTCCATGAGATTTGTGATGTCTTTGAACAGGTCTGCTTAAGTATTACCAAGTTATCACAAGGCCAGCTGTGCTCCTGGATGGATCTGGTTATCAGTCTGTTGAGTTACACTAATTAATACCAGTCATGCATTCTTTAGTTATTTGAGTAAACCTGCTTGTCTCACAGATCAGCTACACAGCTTTTGTTAATGGCAGCCCTCTAAGATAGCACTGTGTGCAGAGTGCCTGTTTGGCAAGTAAAACTGACTTGTGCAAGACTATTCATGGTCTAAACTAGACCACATTGATGTGATTAGATAAATTCCCCATTACTTAAGAAATATGACCTAGTCTAAACCAGATCAAATACTATCTTTTTTTATGTTTCACTACTTCTGGCTTCCTTCTTGAGGAAAAACCACATTTGTAGCAACAAGAACAGTCTCTCTTTATATCCAAAGCTTTGTGCTTAATCCCAAATTCCAGCTATTACTAACACCAGTGCTGTGTGGGTGCCACTAGCCCTCTCCCAGCTGCTGCATGTGTGGCCCAGGTTTCATTAACTTACTCTTTAACTTCTGGTGTTTCCTGATGGCAGCAAGCCTTGGACAGCAGCTGTTTGTTCCCCCTGTTCTTCTCACTTGGTCTCTTGGGTCCCAGGATGTCTTGCATGGCTGCATACAGCACAACACAGCTCTTCTGGTCTAGAAATACTATTTAACAGAGTTGCTTTTATACTAAATAATTGAACTGTTTGCAGGGTGATTCAGCAATTTGGTGTCTATACATAGCATATAAACACATCCTCTTACGTTTTCCAGCGGAGAGAGTAACCAATAACCTGAAGGAACTTGCCCAGCAAGTGACTCCAGGTGACATTGTCAGTACCTATGGGATCAGGAAAGCAATGGGAATCTCAATTCCTCTACCTGAGGCAGAAGACAGCTGGGTAGATTTGACAGAAGGTGAGTATATGAAAACATCGTGTAGCATCTGTTCAGCTGGAACAAAACCACATCTGCAAATCCTTAGACTGGCTTGTGGTAAAACTTTGCAGAAGTGTGGTTCCAATTTTCAGTTCTTCTCTCCTTTTTAAATTCTGTTTCAAATGGAAAGTTGCTGCCTTTGGTCTCAGTCCAAAATTAATCTTTTGTGTGTATGGAACTTCAGTTCAGCTACATGGTTACTTTACAATCCAGCTTACAGCACTGCCAGATTTTAAATCTCAGTAATTCATTTAATTTAACTTTTTCCATTTTGCGTGAGGTTGCACTAGAGGAGTTAAAATTCCTCACTTACTAAAACAAGAACATCGTGATTCCTTCTTCTCCAGGCTTTTGGCTGTGCAGGCCTTTTGCTTAGTTTGGCCAGCTGTCATGCTTTAGAACGTGACAGTGGGAGTTCAGCTCACCCCGTCCAGCCAAAAGTAGTGGCTGTTTTTGCTGGATTAGGGAGTCTGGTCAGTGGAGTCTCAATGCCAGACCCTGTCCTCCCCCATTTATAACATGCACAGCAAAAGAGCAACCAGAGTTGGGGTAGGGCAGGAAGAATTTCTTCTCACAAAACATTATTCACACAACAAATTTACTCAATCTGTGTTTTATGAAAGTTTTCATTAAATAATATTTTAACTGAAAGGGCAGGATTAATTCAGGAACTCATTCCTATTTTTAAGGAAACTGCTCAAGAAATTTCAGTTTCAAAATTATTAAGCCTTTTATTTTCCATAACATTAAACAGAGACTTTGTAACAGAACCAAAAGAAACACAGGATTTTCTGGGACTGTTGAAGAAAAAATAGCCAACACAGGGCTATCTGCATAAATAGCAAATGACCTGAGGCTTGCTCTGCTGTATATGCATGTCTTCACTTGAGCATTCTGTGGTCAGTGACCTGCTATCTGTTGTCACTTCCAGACTTTGAAGAGCCTAAAAAGACCATCACTGTTCCTGAAAACGAGTGTGATGCAGTTACAAGCTGAACAATCTGTTCATCTTACAGCTGTTTGTTTGATTCTGTTTAAGAACCAGGTAAATGTCCTTCAGGTGCATTCACCATGTGTGTTTATTGTGTGTTAAACTACTTTTGTTTATTAAATTTTGGAGCTGATGGCTTTTGAAGGGTTTGTATTAGTTACTTCTGCTATGTAAATGCACTAAATTATTCTTTTTGCATTCTCTAATATTTTTAAGCTCCTCTGCCACATTTAAGTTTTCCTAAATAACCAAGTGTCTGGAAAAGTCAAAGCATAATGACAATGTGCCTATATATGGTGCAGGGACTCAATCAGAAGTTTCTAGAAGCAATGTATATAGACTTGTTTCTGAGTCTGGTTAGTGCAAACATCATTAGTGTCTGAACATGCAACTCCCCCTTTTTAAAATTACTGTGCAACTCTCATGGACATGAGGAAGAGAAATAAACTTTTTATACAAAACCGATACAGTGTGATGAATTAACAAAAGTTCAGCTTTGTGATACTTTGAATTAATCTCCTCTCAGAAGAACCTTCCTGTGTACTTACAGTGTCTTAAAACTGGAGGGCAAGCTCAGACCCATGACCAGAAATGAGACCAACACTTACTGTCAGCAAGTAGCTCATGGATGTGGTACATTCATCTCTGAGACACTCAGGCAGACAGTTCTTATTGTGCCTGGATAATGGTTCTAGGCTTGTTTATCAGAAAGCCTTCTCACATGGAGAGACAGTTCCCTGTTCACCAAAGGTGCAGACCAGCAGCACAGCTCTCAGGCACAGAGAGCTCCAGCAGTGCCTGGGTACAGGTGCAGCCAGTGGCACACCCAAGTAGGCTTTCCCTGTACTCCCCATTTGTTCTCACACCATCACACTGTGCTGCACACATGACTTCTAGCATAGGCATCCTTAATTGTTTTTAAATGTTGCTTTTTTTAATCCCTGATTCCAGTATAACCCTGGAGTCAAGAGGAATGAACTGTAGGGTTCCAGCCATTGCTGATGTGTGCAGTGTCAGGGAACTGAACTAAGAGGTAACTTACAGGCCAAACAGCATTGTGAATTCTACCCTTTCCCCCTCAGTCTTCTGGCCAACATCATCCTTGCTTCCTTCCTCTCTGAAAAGGCTGCAGAAAGATTTGTTTTTAAACTTTCACAATTACTAAAATACATTGCAAAATTTTTAACTGTCACCCTGGGTTTTTCTCCAGTAGTTTCAATTGTCCCAGAAGACTTAATAGTCACCACTGGAGTTTTTTTCAGTTCCAGGTAATAGCAGCTGAATTATTACTCCAGGGAATAAATTCTTCTATTACCATATAAATTTTTTTCATGCTACAAGAAAAAGACAGGATTCAGGGCAAATGTGCCAGCCAGATCCTTACTGGCTCCTTCCATAGCATCTCATTGCCCATCACTCACCTTTTAGATGGTGCAGGAGGTGGCTGCCAGTGACAGAAGTATTTCTCATCAGCTGTTGAACACGTGGATGTCACTCTAAGCATTTTCTACTGGCAACATTTTTTAAAAAGATAAATACTGAGTTTAGTTTATGAGTAAAAACAGTTCCATTAAGTCTGCAGCACATAAAAAATATGCCTCCTTTTCATGGGTATCTCCAAAATAATTGCAAAACCAGACATGTTTCAATAAGCTTTTTATTTAATAGTAAAAACACAAGTTTGTTCTTTAAACCAGATTCCCAGTTTCAGATGTTATTAGCTCTTCAAATTGGATACAGTGCCATTTTTTCCATTTAAGAAAAAAGAAATAATGCTTCAAGGAAGATTTTTCCACCAAGATTGTTCCTTCAATGTTAAGTTTCACAGTTCAATCTCGGAAGGACTGCTGAAAACAATTATTTCAATACAGTTGCTTGTTAAGTTGAACTTTTTCTGTGGTTGAATATAGCTCTCATATTATACAGTTCCAATTCTGGTGAGAAATTAGTCATCCTCTTTTTCATTACACACAGTTTCTAACTTCCCCAAGAAGGCTGTGCACAGCACACCAAGTGAGCATTCTTTTTAAACCTGCAACCAAACCCAACTCCTTCCCCTTTGGAAGCTGCAGCTCTTCCTGCCACTTCTGCAAATGAGATTGAGTTGAAGTTACACCCAAATAAGTTACCAGCCTTACAGGCAACATCATGTAAACAAAAGCATTTCAAAATGCTGTTACAGACAGCAAATGTTCTTTCATAGATAACTTACATCTACAGTCTGCTACTTCTATGAACAGGAGCACTTCAGAGCCAGCTCTATTTATAGGCATAATGCACTTTTTAAAATAGATTCATGAGACAAATGGTCACTTTACCTAACATGACATCAAAGACTGCTGAAAGGAGCCTTTGACACATGCATGGTCCTGTAAAACAATAAATATCTCTAAAGATATGCTTGCTGAGCACCTGTAACTACAAATACACAACATACAAGAGTAGCAGAAGCTGTTTGAAGGTTTATTCAGCTACAACACTGACTTGGACTAACAAGACAGTGAGTATGTCACTTCGTCCTTCAGCAGAGCCCACGCATGAACTTACAACCTCAAATTCAAGTTTTCTTACATGCTATTTTCTGTTGGAGACCTACCACACACATAGATTTGATCTACAAAATTGACAAAGACTACAAGTACGATTTTTTTATCCACAGCTGGACAATATTTAGGTTTGTTCCTGTCTTGAAATACAGTCACTTCCTCTTCTAAAGAAGTTACACAGTAATTAGAAAGCAGCAGTAAAGCACAGGACTGCTTAAACACTTGTCCAGGATGGGTTGGTACTAAACCCAGAAGCATGAGGAAGTGCTGTTTGTAGAGGAGTAAGGCTCAACCATACAGGTAGTGTACTCACAAATCACTGTGCTGTCCAGCCCTAACCTGGTATAAGGGGAAAGGGGGAACCCATCCTTAGTAACAGACATTACAGGGCACAAGATGTTAGCCTTACAAACTACTGTCATCTCCACCAACAGCAAATAAATTAAGAGATTGCAGTAAATAAAAAATGCCAGTGTAGAAATTAGCCAAGACACAGCTTAAAAACCTTACAAACTGAACTAATTTACACTATTCCTCAATGATCTTATGAATGCTCTACTCATACTTCCAGTACTGGGGCTCTGCTGAAACATTTCATTATGAACACATTTTTTCTATACATCCTTTTGTAACCTTCAAAACCAGTTTAAGAAAAAAACTGTGCTGCCTTTGAAAGGCATAGTAACCAGCCAGTGGCTAGTCCAATCATTGAAATAAGAACAGAAGAAAAAAAAAACAAACCCCACCACAGACACAGTTCTGTTTATACAGTATCTGCTACTGTTTCTAATACTATTTTAGTAATCCTGTTCTTTAGCTTCCCAGCAATTCAGAACAGATTTTTTTTTTTCTTCCCTAAGTGCCCTCAGGAACACAGCACAGAATCAAAATTCCTGCTGGGATCAGCAACACCAGCTGCTGTCAGAGCCTGATCCCTGTGCTCCTCACCATCAGTTCTACTTTTTGAAATTAAAAGTAAAAAATTTAAGATTTACCATGACAGAACAAGATGCACATACAGATACTAATTACAGAGAAATACAAAGGAGAACATGTAATATAATGTAAACACACTGAACTAGATTAAAGTTATTTCTGATCAGCTCTTGGTCATGAAAACATCTGCATAACACAAGGTACTGCTGTGGAGGAGGTGAGGGTGCTGAAGTGACCCCATACTGTGCAATTCAGTTTTTTTTCCCAAAAGCTCAGCACAGTTATCATGTGACACACTTGAGTTTCCTTGCATTCCTCTTCCCATTACTCAGCTGTCTTCTGCTGTGCAGTGTGTTCAGCATTCAGAGCAGGATAGCAGTGCCCTCAGTGTCAGCACACATGTCAGGACAAACACAATACTGTAAGCAGGTGTGTGTCAAGCAGGCAATGGAATGTTTAACAGGGGAACGAGTTCTACAGTGCATCCACACCGGTTGACACTGGAGCTGTTAAGACTCTCAGTGCAGGTAAGGAAAGCAACTAACTGGAAAGGCCTCATGGCAATTCCAGGTAAATCCTCAAATTTCTTCAGGAAAAAGTAGTCTTTTTCAGACTGATGGTTGTGTATCTTCTAGGAACTTCTCAGAATTCTTTATTAAAAAAAAATTCTCTCATCTTGAGATGTAGAAGAGATTGGAACAGTATATACATGCTTTTAGAATAAAGTCCTTCACATAGGGAGGGAAATTCTACGTCTTCACAGAAGGGAGGCAGATCTAAGTCTATTTTGATTAACTTCATTGTAGCCTCAGTTCAGTCCCATGCCTTGGAATTTGGCTGTCTCAGTGCAAACAAAGTAAGTCCTCAGTTCTCCCTTGCCTTTGACATTAATAAGTCCCCTGCATTCACATGAGTATCCCAGCTCCTGTAGTATTTTGCTTGTTTCTTCTGTGACCTTTTTGTGAAAAGAATTAGAAACTCTTGTGAAATTCTTCTGATTATTCACATTAAAGCAAAATTCCACGGCCAATTAGAAATAATACCTTGGACATTGCAAGGCTCATGGTTTTACCTGGATCTTGCCAAGCTCCCCTGTGCTCTCCATTCGGCTGGCAACATTAACAGTGTTGCCCCAAATGTCATACTGAGGCTTCCGGGCACCAATCACACCAGCAATCACAGGGCCGTGATTGATCCCTGCAGAAACACAAGCAGGTGACATTACTGAGGTAGAAAGGGTTGTGATTGTGTTAGCTGTAGCTTCAGGGGGAAAAAACCATCCTGAAACTTAACTCTGCAATACCTTTCTAGCAATCAGTATTGGTGCTGTTCTGTAAGAATTCATACTGAGGCTCAGGAGATGTGAAGTGACTCACTCATTGCAAAATAGGAAGTCTAGGGTACAAAGCAAAATTCTCTCTCTTCTACTTTTAATGTACAGAAATGAGCATTGTAATGACAATACTGTCTTTAGTCATCAGTCACTAACAGGGTACTTCGCTCTTCATCTGTATCTTTCACTTACTCCGAAGTCATCCACTGCACTCTTCCTGCTGCTCCCTCCAGTGATGAGAAAAAGCCTATCCGTGGAGGAGCCCAGCCTGTCTGAAAAGCTGACCAGACAATATTGCCTTTGGCACCTACCTCACCCTGCCATTTCTCACTTGTCTGAGCCGTGGAGTTCCCATTCCCCACAAACAGAACTTACCAACACGTAGGCGGAAGTTGTTGAAGGAATGTCGGTTGATGCCATCCAGTTTACTCATCAGGGCAATTCCATACTCCACCATAATCCCAATGTGAGCATGCTGCCTTTCCCTATCCTGTGCAAGTCATAACACAGATTAATGACCAAATTACGACACAAAAGGCTGTGTCAGGCTGCTACTCTAAAGCAGTTTTAGAAGTGACTGAAGTGTCTGTAACGATGGGACCACTCATCCCTCTTGTCAATGCAGAACTGCAGAATTTCAAAACTCCAGTAAATACAGCTGGGATGTCTATGAGGCAACAAGTGTGATATGATTAAATTTTATAACAAATTATTGTCTGCCCTTTAGGGTTTCATCTTTAATTTTAAATATTTTGGGTATATTATTGTATGCATTCTAATGTCATAGACAAACCTCCTATACTGAAAATGAGCCAGAGAAATTGCTGTTAATTCTTCTGAGTAACAGACCTCATGTGGAACTTGAGGATTCTCTTTCTGTGCCAGTCTCAGGTATCACAAAAAGCCTACTGTCCAGTTCTAAGATGGCCTTTTCTTTTCTCCCATTCTTTGACTCCCATACTGTAAGAGCCCTTCTGTTATGCATCTAGGAATGTTAAACTACTGGAATCTTAAATTACTGGAATCAAAGATGAAAGATGTAAAATGTATGCTGGGATTGCAGACTGAATACCTTAATTCAGAAATAAAATGGAGCTAGGAGATAAATAGTGAATTCAGCAGGAGACAATACAATTTTGTCATCTTTTTCCACATTTCAGGAAGTCACCATTCATTATTTACTTTTTTGTATCATGTTACATTTTGTTACTTTGAACACACCTATGCACCCACAGAATACTGAAGGTAGATTCAGAGCCAACATACCTGGTTGTTCTCCTGGCCTGGTGTAACACTGAGCCCAGCTGCTGCCATGTAAGTGCTTCCAATTGTTTTTATTTTTTCAACACCACTAAATTTAGGTTTTAATAAGAGCTGTTTGAATGGAAAGAAAACAAAAACTTGAGACTTTAATACCTCATTTCAGTGTAGTATTTAACCAGAAATCTTATACTGTCTACCATAAGCATTAAACATCTCCAGCAATACTATCCCTCACACAAAGATTAGATAAAATACTGAGGATTAGTTTCACAGTTTTGCTCTACCCACTCACACGAGAAATGAAAGCACTGAAGTACTGAAATAAGTCCTTAAAGTCAGGACTTTCAAGCCATACTTCTAATGGATTAGATTATATACTTGAAAATCCCAACCAGATAGGAAAATACCTTTCAAGGTTGCAAGGCTTAAGTCAAATATTAGTACAGCATAAAAATTGTTTTTCCCCCTCTAATGCTCATAGATCTAGTGAAACATTTATTTGGCAGTAAATATGTAATCCAGTGCATTTTTGAGAGAAGCTTCATTACCTCATCAAAATCAGCAATGATTTCATTTAACAGCCTCAAGCATTCCAAACCTTCTTTATTGACATCACATTCAGTGTAAAACACCTTAAAATCTGGTACTGATGCAAACATGACACAGACACAGTCGTAGGATTGATGGTACCAGTCCTAAAGGAAAGCAATAAACCCACACATTGTCAGCAGCCACATTCCCCCACAGGTACTCATGATACTTGATTGTAACCAATAATCAAATTACAGCTTTCCTATCAAGCCAACCACATCTCTTATTCTATCAGAACCATTAACAAAGTGGATTTGCCTAAGGAAAAGCTGAGATTCCTTAAACATTTTCATCTACTTGGACATTGCATTGTTCTCTCTGATGACATGCTGGCAGAATGAGATTTCTTAAAAAGAAAAAAAAAAAAATCATTATCACTGAACTCTCTTGGAGGCACTATCTGCTCCTCAACTCATTTCCCTAAAAACTATGACCTGTCCTCTCTGGTAAAATACAGTCTTTGGAAAGCAGTAAATCTCATTTAAATATTTGCCAAACTTGAGCTGTGTCCTGAAACTGAACTACTAATTCTGAGAACAGATTTCAGGGACTGACACTAGAAGTTTTCATTTTTTTGAGGTCATCTGGTTAACAAGTTCTTGGGTTTACAAAATATCTTAGAATACAATCAAGAGGCAAAGACTGTAGAAGTTTACAGTCTGTGTTCTTTTCCACATCATGTGTAACACATATCACAGAAATCCAATTTGCTGTCCCTCACATAGGGGAGGCTCAACACACCTCATTTCGTTTTTCTCCAATGAAATATGCAGCAACATGTGCTGGAAGTACATTTTCCAGCAAAAGCCTGTTAACATTCTCCATAGTTTCAAATTGTTCATGTTCTTTTTTAAACTTATTCTTCCACAGACAATCCAGTCGACAGTAATAGTCAATCTGCAAAGAGATCAAATATGATAAATTAAATCCATAAAATAACTCACTGAAAAATATTAGGCAATTTTCTCAAGAAGTGTAGTAGCAATAGTTTATTCAAGGGCTTTTGAGTCTATATAGTTATGAAAAATGTGCTTTGAGGGCAAAGGTCAGAAAAATATGAAACAGCCACTAAGACCAAATGTCATTTGATACCATCAGGTGTATTTACCAAAATGACACTTTAGTATAATTATTTTTATCTTGAATTGCTATGTTGATTTAGAATGAATACTGGTATATAAATTCAGATAGATCAAAACTGGAAGAACCAGGAAGTTCTCTCATCTGTGATGCAAACACTGTTGAAAACTAGAAAAATGTCCCCATCCTTTCACAGTAAAAATTCTTTCATTACCAAAAACTAATTACAAGTGTGTTATCTACAAGACCAGAATACTGAAGAACATTAAAAATATATACTAATTGAAAGCACAATTTCAATGAACAACACTTTTGCATTTTATTTAAATCAACTTGCTGCAAGTAAAGGAACTAGGCGATTGTGTTTTAAATACATACCTGTTTTGCAAGTAAAATGAGGGTTATGTAAAACAGAACCAGATATAAATTAGTCATTAGCCTTGGCTCTTTGATGAAAAACCTGAAAATAAGAAAGCAATACAAAGTCATCTGTATGCTTTAAGAAAATCTGCACGCTGGGGGGTTAGGGTGAGAGGTGAGGGGAAGAGGGTGTCTGTCCAGACTTGCACCATGGTGTCACTGTTCATTTGTGCCACTGGCTGGGTAGGGACAGATCCTGTCCTAACAACCAGAAGGGATTATCAGCCAGTCCAACACATGGAGTGATGCATTTCACATCACAACACACTAGGTGTTGAAACCTTGTTCAGTAGTTGTTGTAGTGAGAAGCTCTAGTAAACAGAGTTTTATCTTAATGGAGTGATCTTAATTTCCACCAGACTGAGTTTCAGCTCCCACCCCACACCACCCTATAAAAACACAGCCAACAAAACCTTAAGGCAGGAAAACAAATTTTCTTACTTGTGGAAGGAAAGACAATAACAAATTAAAAACCTGAATTCCTAAGACAAAGGCAGCAGTTAAATCATACCTGTATCTGAATCACCACTCGTATTTCATAGTAAGATCAGTCTTACCACATCTATTACATTTTACAAATACAAATTAAATTCTCATCATATGAATGATGAAGTTCACTCAAGCTTTTTTTAAGGTGTGCTGACAGGTTACAGCCCCTGCAAAATAAATGTATTCTTATCTTCAGCTATGAGACTATGCTGAGGAATCTGAGAAAGATTTAAAAACTAATAGTAAAGCCTTTGCATGTGAGTTCTCTTCAGTAATTTCAGTTTCTGCCTTAGATCAGGTAGATTGCTCTTACTTTTCAAAATGCCTGCACTTTGTACATGAAGAGTTCAGCATCCAATTGACTACCAAGCTTGAGCCTCAGACTTTTAGCAAGGCTTTTCTTTGTAACTTAACATAAGATCAACCTTACTATGACATTCTACTCTCTAGTCCTTAATGTAATCCAAGGCTTCTAGGGATCTCAGAAGCCACATGACAGAATTTTTTCAGAGAACATATACTTTGTTTAAAAAGTATGTGTAAAAAAAGGTGACATGGTCTAATAGGATTTCCATGTTGTTAGCTTTACAGAAAGGTTTGCAGTGTCTGGCTTACATGATTTTGATATTTCAACATTCCAGTAAGCGCACAAAAATCTAACACCTCCTTAAATGAAACATAAAAGGATGAGAAACTTTACAGTGCACCTGGTACTGTTGCCATAGTTGTCTTTGTGCTGAAGAGTATTAAAAATTATGAGGTAGACAGTCACAGCAATGGACAGGAGGAGAACTTTGAGTTCAAAGCTCATTTGAAGAAATAC
Source organism: Serinus canaria (assembly GCF_022539315.1). NCBI lineage: Eukaryota > Metazoa > Chordata > Aves > Passeriformes > Fringillidae > Serinus > Serinus canaria. The sequence goes on along the minus strand of NC_066325.1, from coordinate 8,599,118 downwards.
CGAGCAGGCAATGAACCCCAATATGCAGCAGTAAGCATAATACTGTAAAAGAGGAAGGTAAAGGTAAAGAGCCTTTGCATTATTCAGAACTTATGTCTAAGAAATGTTCAAACCACAGCAAATTCTTTGAGTTCATGGTCACTACAATTAAAAGCAAAGAAATTGCAATCACTTGAAGCTTTATTTTAATGGCACTAAAAGGATGAACTTAAAATTGACTTAAGCTCACTTCTATAATTTGTTATGGGTAAACAAAAATATTTAAACAAAAAAATCAACATAAGTAAGCAATGCCGGATAAAAACTGAAGCGTTGAGAATTTATCTCCTGAAGTTTATTAATTTAAGCAATTATTTATTTAAAGTTTGAGAGTATTCCAAAGTAGGCTCACAGTCCATAGAAGCAGCAAGTCCAACTCTAATCCTGATCTAACTGTGCTTTCCCATTGTAATCTAGAGCAGATGCCCCATTCCCAGCTCCCACACCAGTAACACATGGAGACTGACTGGTTATCCAGCCTGAGACACAGCTCCTCAGAAGAACTGTGATGCTAAGGAGCATTACCAAGCTATGGCCACTGTGCCCATTATGGAATTGCTGAGCACTTTGCCAGGGGAATCCCAGCTCAGGCAGGGTGTCCAAGGTCAGCCTGCAGCTGGCAGCACCAAACATGGTACCAAGAGTGTGGTGCAGACAGGACTGCTGCCTGCAGCCACAGGCACAGGCACGAGGTGCTCAGCTGGCATACTTCAGGCTGCAAGCAGCTCCAAAATTACCTCAGCTTCTGCTCCTCAAGAATTCATTTCTCTTTATGCACAAAGCAGTTTTCCCACCTCTAATAGCACAGGCCTACCACAGAACTGTGAGATTCTTGGCTAAATATTTAACATTTTTACTGAAGTGAATGAAACCAGAACAATTTATGAGGCAACTCCTAATCAGAGCCCATGTATTACACACTATACCAACTCTGTCATCCTAAAGACATTGAGTCTACCTCCACAAGATATTGAACACTCTACCTCAAACCAAACCTCTGAAAAAGGAACCACTATGTAGAGAATGCCAAGAGAGAGCCACTTAAGCCCTTTCACTCTGTAAACACACTTTACTAGGACACTTGCAAGTACAGCTCTCATCTTTCAGACTCAAACATTATCATCACCCTGTTCTGCTGTTTGTTCCTTAAAGATTTAGACCTACTTCTCAGTCTGAAATTTCTAAAAACTGCAAAGCCATACTTTACTTAGCACAACAACAGCAGCTGAATTATCTTGATTTCATGAACAATTTTCTGCAGTCAGATATCTAAAAAAGGTTCCTTTTATACAGCAATAGGACCTGCCATTTGTCAGTAATGCACACCACATTCAAAGATCAGGCCTAAGTAAGATGCATTCACTACTTACAGTTTCCTCTACGCAGAAGTGAGTCGTGTTTCCAAAAGCCTGATTTACAAACATGAAAGAACAAAAAATCACCAGGTGAGCACAATGTACATTTCATTTGTGTAGCTTATCATTTGTCATAAGCACCTGAATAAAAGGCTCCTCACACACCTTGCTGCACATAATTCAAAACCATGTCCATCACCTAAAGGAGTGGCCAGGTGACAATGGAGCATCCCAAACATTTGGATGAACTCAAAATAGAACACTACTTTGGCATTAAAGATATAAAAAGTGAAATTCCCAGAAATAATACTTTTCTGTCATTAGGGCTGAATTTGCCCTTACAGAAATGCTAGAGAACACCTTTCAAATATGCTGAGAGACCAAAATAAACCAGAACTTCAGTTTTATACATGAACACTCCAGACTTCTGAAAAGTCCCTAAAGAATGCACAAGAAAGCTATATATAAAAATAAAAAATATCCCTTAAAACTGCCTTGTGTCCTGAGCAAGTCTTCATGTTCAATAATTTTAAAAAACCAAACCCCTATCTTTATAAATAAAAAGAAAAAATATAAAAATGTTGCCATCCATCATGACATCATCCTACATGACAGGAGTTGGACTTTGATGATCCTTGTGGATGGGTGCCCTCCAATTCAGGATGTTCTATGATTCTATGCCCACCATCCAAGACTCATTTCATTTCAATACTAGAAATTTAGATGCTACTCTACTCACATAGGTGGTAGCACTCAGGTCATTTGATCCAGTAAAGTTGGCAGGTTTGTTCTTTTCAGTAGTCTTGATTTATTGGAGGGGAAGAAAAAAAAATCACAAAACAAAATACATCAATAAAACCAGCATACAAACTAATTAGCAGGTAATCACTGATTTTTTTCCCTATGTATTTTACAAAGAGTATTGATCTGGTTGTCTTTCCACTGCTGCTGAATAAATTTTGAAATACAATTGCATCCTATGAAGTTGTACTAAACATATATGCACACACAAGCTGCAAGAAAGTTAAAATTTACTTATTTTCTAATTGGGAGTAAAGGTTTATATTATGGCTATGTTAATTTAGCAGCTATCTGGCACCAACATGTGGTTTTGTCTCATCCCCCAGTTTCACAGCTGCTGTTCCTGTTTTCTTTCAGTCTGTCTGTGGTAGTGTTCACATGACACCACTGTGAGTCAATTCAAGGACCTAAGGCAGCAAAAAAAACACCCTATGAAAGAAAATTAAGCATTTTCTGCAGTATTGCTTTCAGAAGGAACTCCCCATGGAATCAGAAGAATAGCAAGGCAAACCAACACATGGGATCAGGACATCAGTTTTAGTAGTTAAGTGGAACTGTTAACACACAGAGCTTGTTTAAATAAAAAAGCCAGCACAGTTATTCAAATGTACACGCCCCGGGTGCAATATATTATTCAAACTAAATTTAAAAGACAGATGCTGTTTCCACTTTACTCCAGCAGTACCTATCCCCAGTGCCTTTGCTCTTAGAAGAGAGCCAAGCTATATTCTTCCCTCCCTCACCCACATTACTGCCAGTGAGTGCAAATACCACAGTGAGCTGCTTGCCTGACACTGCCAAACATTTCAAACCACATTAAAACAGGAAAACATCTTAGTGATGAGGGTTGCAATCAAGAGCTGTTATAAGTGCTGTCTTGAAAACCAGAAAAGTTTGTAGAGCTTCAGTCTATCAAGCGTACTTTCAGTTCCACTAACTAGGAGCTTTTATTTTTAAAGCTTTTACTTTACATCATGCACTATCCCTGTGCAAATCAACTCATGTTGTAAGTCAGGTGTTAGAAAAAGCAGCAAAATTTCGTATTTGATGAAAAGAAAGCAGGAAGTTACTTAAACTGTGGATTTTACAATAAGTTCATTAATTCATGTGATTGCTTACCAAATTGAAAATGGCTATAATCAGCAAGGCAGCTATGGTGATGACTGCTAGAGGCAGCCTAAGTAAGGGCATTGTTTCTACCTTTTCTGAGACAGCACACAGATGGCGCAGGAGAGGCCACTGGTCTGAGCAGCACTTCTGTAAACACAATTAATTACTTTCAGTAACAGAACAGGGGAAGAAATATCTCTAAATATAAAATTGACCTTTTTTCTGCAGGAGAGTGTCAAGAGCCTTCACTGGAATTCTAATTTAGAATCTCCTTATTCTGAGTCAATGTCCAACACTTTTCCCCAACTGAAAATAGAGACAATGTTTCCTTTCTTCAAAGCGATTGGGTGCTAAAATTTTCTGAATTCATGCTTTAAAAACACAGAATCATGGTTTGAAAGTTCTAGAGAAAAGTTTATAAAAATGCAGCAAAAATCTTGTACTTTTTTAGTTATAGAGCTATAATGTTATATTTGGAACTACATTTCCAGATTAATAAAAGGAGCCCTGGACAGTCCCCATTCCTGCCATCCCTATGTCCTCCAATTGTTGCTATAGACAAAAAAATACAGTAAAGCATATAGTTTTAATGACTGCAAGCATTATTCCATTATTTGGCTACACCAAAACACTCCCAAAGCATCAAACTCAAGTCTCATGCAACTGCAGTCCTGGAATTTTCTGTTTTCTCCATGTGTTTCTACATGTGTGGAAAAAACACGTGAATGCATATACACACACACCTCTCTCTACAGACCTATACACAAAAATTCATGTTCATACATATATAAACACCATACACACACAAAATCCATAAATCTGCCTACCCATACAATTAAATGAGTCATAAATCTGTATCCCACGTCCTGAGTGCAATTTTCTCTCCTTTTTTTCTTTCCCCTTTACACAGCTTGACCAAGGCTCTGTAAGAGAGTCTCTCTCCCTGGAGAGCTCCATCCCCTCACTGGGTGCTGCAGTGCAGTGGTGCTGCACGTCCTTGCTCTGGCACAGTGCAGGTTTGAGGAGTGCAAGGAACATTCCAGAATCCCTTCTCTAAAATCCCTTCCCTCTCCCCACATTGCCCCCAGGCAGTTCTTGAGCTGAAAAGGACTTTTTTTTTTCCTGTATCATTGAACTCTCTGTCACTATGGGCTCTCTCTGTCACTATATATTTTTAACCAGTAATTGCAAGTGTTTAATAATGCAAAGAAAAAGGAACTACAAGTGCAAAGTGTCCCAATTGATGTAATGGTGAATTTGGAATTCTAACAGCCATGAAATTGTTGCCAATAAATTATTCATATGTTTGCAATTTTCATTACACTTCATAAATTATTATGAAAACTGATCTTCTGTTCCAACTTATTTCAATATTGTTTCCAGAATAGAGAATAACAGTATTTACAACCAAAATTACTATTCATGACAAACATAAAAATACATTTTAGAAAACCAACTCCATATCCTCCCTCCTACCCATCTATTCTTGCACCCAAATAATTCTGAATTACTGTGAGAATTTTCAGACATGAAAATCTGTTTCAGACAATGGAATCTTCTGGTAACCTCAGGTTCAAGGCTCCTGTAACTCCTACTGAAATTACTAAAATTTCACCAGCCTAAAAGACAGACCAAGTTGATGAAATATATCCATCCACTTTTGAAAACAGGAAGTGTTTTTTAAAAGTAAACTTACCAGACATTTCTCAGCAAAGCACACAAGCAAAATAAGTGCAATGATGACTGCAACAACTCCAAAGGAAATTCCCAGTTCTGCAGTCCTAAACAGAAGAAGAAAGCACTAATAAACCAGGTTTAAATAAGATTTTTCTTCAAATAGCACCGAATAGCAGTAAAATCACACAGGTTATGGTTGTTCTGTTGCACAATCACTGCTTTAAGAGATTCTGCTCTGATGGCCTGAGCCACTGCCCTGTGCATAAACCACATGGAAACTGCACTGCAACCGCCACGAAAAACAAAGGTGTCCTACGCTTCAGAACTATCCATCTTCTGCTTTCTTGGAGCTGTGACTAGCAGCTCAAAGCTGCCTCCTTGTAGCTCTACAGGAAAGGATCACTGAGCACAGTTCAACCAGCTAAATCCCATTTTCCTACTGCTCAATGTCCTTACAGCAAACTGTTCTTATAAAATAGTATTTCTTAACTGACCCCCTCCCTGTGTGTACTAAGCAAACAAAATATTAAAGAAAAATTCCTATTTTATTTTCATAGTAATAGATTGGTTCCTATGCCAACAACATGCATGCAATCCTTTATCATGGGGTAAATTAATGTATGTTTCTTAAATTTAACCTCTCAGAAACTCCAAAAAGTTCTGAAAAGAACCTCCACATGCATTTCACTTCAGCTGTTGGTTAATTTGAATTATAAATAATTAAAATACCAGCACTTACTTTGGCATGATAAGCATCTGGATCACAAATATACAGAGGAACACAAAGCTGGCACACGCAAAGTAACTCTTGAGTTTCAGGATAGGAATGGTGCGGTACTGAAACACAGAGAGCAAAGCATCAGGGCCAGTTCAGGGGGGTTTCTTCTTAATTTTATTACATTCTTGTGATGACACATATATACAAGTTTACACTGTATCATTAAAAATATACTAAAGCAGAGCGAAAGACCATCACCAAAAAAAACCAATCACTTGAACATCTTTCAAGAAAAACAGCCAAGGCCAAAGGTTAATTTCCAAATTTCCAAACTAGACAGTATGTAAAGCAGCTCTCCACAGATGCCCATGGTCAAAATCCTTATCAGGAAAGGACATACACAGAAGTAAACCTAAAGTGTATGTACAGACCCACACCAGTAACAACATCCACAGCACAGTAAATTTAACAGCAGTTATTCAAACAGAAAAACTGCACTGCACCTAACAGATACCATCATTATATCTACAATGAAACAGCCACAGCAAACAAAGTGTCTGCATTATAGACACAAAAATCTCTTTTTTTTTTTCTTTCCTTCTCTAAATCTCATTACTTTTGAGGGAAGTAGTTTATATTAAAAAACTATCAAATTCCCACTAACTCCCTTATGGCAAGAATTTGACTACAGATTAGAGACAATCTTATTTAACTCAGAATTTTCATTCTCAAGGAAGAATGACCAGTTCAAACAACTCCTGAAATCTGCTTTCCATTAGTTACCAAAAACCTCTTAGGATGTGCAGTCACCTCCAGAATCCAGTTTCAGAATGAAAAGTTTCAAACATATTTTTAAGCTGCTCTGAAGGGCAAATCAAAGACCAGAAAGGATTATTTTGCTCTTACCAACCTCTTTTTCAAGACCAGGTTCTGCAAAGATCAGTGAGAATCCACAGAAGTCATCTGACCTGCCACACCACGGACTGCAGCCAGAGAGAGAAGGGGTCACCAGGAGCACACACAGGGCCAAGGACAGGACACAAAAACATCCTGCACCTGAGACCCACAGCCACTCCCAACACACTGATGCTTCTGCAAGGTGTTTTTGTTCCATAGCAGAACAGAGCAGTAAAAACATAACGTTTTCACTCATCTGACAGGCAGATCCACAACACTCACAGACAGCAACTCTGCCAGCTACATGGAAAATGTAGCTCCAAACCTTCCTGAAGGCTAAAGAATAGGAAAGTGTAACAGCAGATGTTAGAGAGGGGTCACAGCCTCCAAAAACTTCCCCTAAACTATATCAGGCTCCTATTAGGAATACCTGAGGTACAGCCTCCCTAGAATTTAGATGGAAGAAAGAGTTTTTCTTCTGTAATTCAATGCTTTAAGAATTTGTTAGGAATGTAAATATTGTATTTTAAATTATAACAAAACCAAAAAAAAAAAGAAAACCCAAACCACCACTAACACACTGCCCATGTTAGTCTGCAAAAATGCAAATGCACTGCCAAAGGAATTATCTGCCCCTGACAGACCATTTGCCTTCAGTGGACCAGACCAGACACTAAAGCAACTTTATTACCCAAAAAACTGTTTTGACTTTACAGGTAGTTTTTTATTCAGGACAGCACCCCATCTCATGACACTTCTTGTTCTAATAAAGAAAACATTGAACAGCAAGACTGATCACTGGCTTCTTGCTGAATAATGCAGTATCACTCTCCTATTTAACTTTAAAAATAAAACAGAAACTAAATAAAAACAAAGGGCAAGACAAAAATCCTGATAACTTTATACATATATTTTATATCTAGGCTTAAATTGAATGCAGGGTAATCTCAAAGAAAAGATGAAGAATAAATTAAAGTACTGCATACGTAGTTGAACTGAGGCCTTCAATGGTTGACATCATTTCATCATAAATATCTTCCTCCATCCTTCCCTTCTGAGATGAATTTCTGAGGATGAAAAGAGGTCTGTGAGACAAACGTTACTCAGAAACAAGTAATGGGTACAGAGCACACTTCCTCAGCACACAGTGGGGTAAGCCTCCAGGCAACAGTTAATACAGAATGCTCCAACCTAATTAAAAAATACACCCAGGAGCACTTTAGTAAGCATTTCTCTAGTTACCCAAAATATGCATTTTTTCAAGAAGTGTTTTTACAAACTGAGGGAATGTTCAATAAGTGAAAATCAGCTCCTCATTTAACTCAGTGCTAGGGTACCACTGACAATTCTTATCACACTGTAATGGCAAACAATAAAAACACCAACCAAACCCAAATCCTTCCGCTGCTCTTTAGGGCTCTCCCTTCCCAATTCCCTCCCACCCTGCTGTATCCCAGCAAGCAAAATGGAATCTGAATGACTGGGGGACAGTAAGACAAGAAGCTCCTTTTAGAGTCTGCTAACAATAACAAACATGAGCTGAGAAACCTACCAAAGGCCAAAGATTTAGCTTGACCTTTCTAAGGCAGGAGTACCATACACACAGTAATTAATCAACCAAATGATCACATCCTTAAAGCACACTGAACTGCAAGAGGAGCACAGGAGCACAAAAAAAGACAAGAAGGTACTTGACAAACCTATCAGAAGTTCTCTGGCGCCCAGTAGAACACAAGGGTATTTCCTAAATAAAATAGGAATTAAGAATAAGTTACACACTCTTTGAATAGCAAACAACTATGGGAAACAACAATCAAGAAACTACCAAAACCATTTTTATTCAGAAATCAAGAATCATTCTCAAACAGAAATGTTTCTAAAAACCAATCCTTTCCAGCAATACTTTCTGCTTTAACAAGTGAGAATTATTTTTTGACAAAAAAGATTGTTAGATCTTCCCTCTCATTTTTCTCTACACACCAAAATGACTAAGCAAGCACCAGCAGAGGTAAGCAGACTGGAAACCACTTCCACACATCTGAATTGATGGATGGATGTTTAAATTTAAATTTACTACAGCTGTGGCTCCAGGACCACACCTGAAAGCAAGCACATCTCCTACTTCCAACTTTCAGAAAGGGGAGATGGAAGGAAAAAATAGTTTTCTTATATTTCAAAATCTTAAAAACCTTAAGAATTCTTGATCTTAAAAATTCTTTACTGATAAAATCCAGTTGCCAGGAGAGCTTGTGGAGGGACTACTTATTTTCTATACATTTCAATTAAGTATTGAGCACATCTACCTTTTTATTTTTACAAAACTACATGCATCAGACAGGATCTCAAGATGGGAAAAATAATAGAAAAAATAAATAGTTTTGCTCTGAGGATATGCTATGATTATAGTGTGCTAGAGTGACTGGCAGTCTGAGACTGGCGAAGGTCTGACAGAAGGAGAAAGTCTGCCTTTTCTGACTGAAACAATCTGAGGAAAAGGCAACACAGCAGTAACAGCAATGCACTTCTGAGGAGAGCAGCCAGTATTTTTCTGTACCTATTCACACTTCCCCTTAAATGTTATTTCACTCAGGATCTTAAATCATGCATTTCCACATAAGTTATGAACAATAACTTTCCATATAATTTCTCCACAAGAGACTGGAGGGAGTTCATAAAATAGCATTTCTTAATTTCTACTTTCTCATTGTTCACCTTCCCATGCTTTCCTCACTTTGCTTTGGCACAGAGGGCTTAGACACTGCCCTACAATCCATTAGCTCAGGGCTGGGAAAAGCACAATTCTAGAATGGAAACTGGCAGCGTGCAGCACTGCTGCCTAACTACAGGGAGCAAGGGACAGGCGCTGGCTCAGCTGTGCGCGCAGTGCCCACCGAGGGTCAGAGCAGACACGCAGCCACTAAAGGCGGGCGTAGAGTTCCACCGCGCAGGAACAGGAGCAGTTTGCAGCCCCCGGTGGCTGACCTTCCTGCGGCGGCCCTGCGAGCCCGAGGAGTCGCTGCTGACGCTCTCGCGGTGGCTCAGGTGCGCGAAGGGCCGCGCCGCGCCCCAGGACTCCAGGTACCGCGTCATCCGCACCGAGGCGCGCATCTTCAGCCCGTCGTTCACCCGCGTCTTGGGGACGTGGTTGTTTGAGAGGCATTGCTTGGACTAACAGAAAGAAAACACGCTCAGGTACAAAACAGAAATTCAGGCAAATTGCAAAATAGTGAAATATTCTGTGTGTTGAGTAGCTTACTACGCAAATCTCGCTGGTTTGTAGGGCTCTGGACACATCAGCAACATGTCAGCCGACCTCAATTCTTTTATCTCATTTAATTAAGGTGAGCTAAAGCAAATCACAGCACACACAATAAGTTGCTTCAGCTGCCTTTACAAAACTTGGCTTGCAACACTGCGACAGTCAAACTCCAGGTTTATGTACAGTGATGCAAGGGCTCACAGGATCTTATGAACAGATACAGTTCCCTTGCAGTCAGCACTACAGCAGGGGAGAAAGGTGCCAAACTCCTGAGCTGCTGGGGTGTATCAAAACAGTGGTTAGAAGATCCCACAAATTACAGACTCCACATTAGATTATATCTCTGTGTCTCAGGAGCTGAGTCAGGCAGCACAGACAGTGTGTGCAGCAATACCCTTGCACAACTACAGAATAAACCAAGACATCAATGACTGATAATCCTCTAACAATTCACAAGTATCTTCAAGGAAGCAGAGACCATTTTAATAGACATGGGTCCTCATTCTGAGAATATGTGCTGTGTGCAGCTGTTGGGGCAGGGGGGGACTGCAGTATTGAAAAATATAACCAAGGTAAGATTGAGTTCTTGCTAATTAAAAGTAGCTCTATGCCGTTCCTTCCTGTAGAGCTCAGGAAGGAATGAAGTTTCTCATCTGCATTCTTTCTTCATTTGAACATTTTACTCATCAACCACAAGCCAATTCAAAATAGCAATACTACAGGTGTTTGTAGTTACCAAGCTCTAAGGGAGCAACCCACAGTTGCTAACTTCACACCCTGAATAGAAGGTGAATCTTTTCAGATAGTGAGGAAGATATTTGATTCTATTTAACAGGGAATATTTTAGCTGGAAGTGGCCCCAGAGTACAGGTATTCTTTCATTCCTTCATCCTCATCTTTTAACTTGGGTTTTTGAGACACTTCACACAAATACATAGTCAAATATGTGTTTTTACTCTAAGTGGGTCACATAAGAGGTTTCAGCATAATACCTACGACCTTCAATGTAATAGGCATGTCATAAAAAAGCAGGATGTGCTTTCATATCTGAACTCCCAAATCCAAGCTACTCAGGTGACTCACACCATGCTCTAATTCTGCTCCTGAATAAAAAAGCTGTTTGCACCACAGAAACCTATGTACTTATGTGTGTATACACTTGAATAAATATGTTTAAAAACAAATACATACCCTTGGATCGACCACTAAGTAGGTTTTGATATTCATGGATTCAAGGTAAGGATCCCTCAGGTGTCCATTCCCTTCTTCTACTTCATAAGCTTTGCCTAGGTGATTTAATGTTGCTTCAGTGATGTGCACACGGCTGAGAACAGAGAAAGAACAAGAGACCCAAACACTCACAGAAAGGTCACATTAAGCATTTCATTTACATTTCAATGGCCCCTGCTGACATTTCTGCTTTTCAGACATCCCTTGCTTTGGCAGGCAACTGAAAAATCCTGCCAGTACTTAAAATTATATTTGCAACCTTTTACTATAGTACATCATTCATAGCAAGGGTCCTAAAAAACACTTCCCATAATGAGATAGTATTGGTATAAAATTAAATTGAAATAAGCAGGGAAGTAAATGAAACAAGAAGAAATGTGATCAAAGGAGATCTGATGACTCACAAGACAGGCAGGCTCACAGGCAGGTTGTGAGAACTGCAAGGAAAACTCATGAACAAAACACAAGCAAGGACTGCTTTGTGCTAGAAATGCATGAGGGTGGGGGGAGACACAAAGTCTGGGAAAAGAAAGCTGGGGAAAGGTTTTTGTTAACTCTGAGGAGAATTCTAAAAGTCTGCCTTTTCTGACTGAAACAATCTGAGGAAAAGGCAACACAGCAACAACAGCAATGCACTTCTGAGGAGAGCAGCCAGTATTTTTCTGTACCTATTCACACTTCCCCTTAAATGTTATTTCACTCAGTATCTTAAATCATGCATTTCCACATAAGTTATGAGCAATACCTTTCCATATAATTTCTCCACAAGAGACTGGAGGGAGTTCATAAAATAGCATTTTTTAAATTCTACTTTCTCATTGTTCACCTTCCCATGCTTTTCTCACTTTGCTTTGGCACAGAGGGCTTAGACACTGCCCTACAATCCATTAGCTCAGGGCTGGGAAAAGCACAATTCTAGAATGGAAACTGGCAGCGTGCAGCACTGCTGCCTAACTACAGAGAACAAGGGAATCACTCTTCCATCCACCTCTCCTTCCTTAAGTTGGACATAGGTTTACATGAAGGTAACGTGTCCAAGACCTGAAAACTACTGGCTGTAGCTTCTAAGAAGGAGGAATAAAAACTTCCTCAGTACTTTTGAAGCCAACAGTGAGAGTTGAATTGCAGAGGGTGCCTGCTTTTATCTGTTTGCTAGTAATTTTCCTCAAAGAAAAAGTTTAGTTGTAACCTTGACTACACACTTTTGCAATTAAGTGAACTTTCAAATCAGAAATTTTAAAGCTTGCTCTAAAGCATTATTTTCTTCCACAGAGACTGGGGCATTCTGAGTGATGTCTGTGCCCCAAGCCTTAAAACATAGCCATGTGCTGCAAGTTTCCTGTGCTTTTCCCTTTCCTCCAAAAAGCAGTACATTTGTTCACTACCCATCATTTCACATTTTACCAAGCTTCCTCTCCCCTCTCCCTCAAACCACCCACTGCTGTAGGACATTTCCCATCTCACTGCAAACTTTAGGTGCCAGTGATCTCTCAGCAGTTACTAATTGCTCCTGGGTTCCAGGATAAGCACATCACCAAGAGCTGCTCTCCAGGCAAGCTGGAGCACGCTCTGCTGCCCTTGCTGTGCCAGGACAGAACACCCAGCACACTGTGCCCAGCTTCCTATGCTGACAGCAGAATAACATGTGCTGAGCTTTCAGGCATTTACACATTAGAGAGAACTGGTCATCAATGCGTTTTTAGCTTTGGTTTTATGCTACTCCTTTCTGCTTTAGAAGTGTATTACACTGCTATGAATGTAAGTAATTTTTAAAATCACAAGGAAGATGAACAAGGTTACTCTGATGCTGGACAGAAAATACTTCGAAAGCTAGATGCTTTCCTGCATTCCTTCAAAAGTCTTTAGAATTCCTTCATTTACAGAAACTCAAAATATATATGCTTCCTAATTTAAACAAAACCTCTGGCTGGTTCCTAATGGCAAAACTGCTTCCAAAAGAGCAGGACTAGCTAACATTGGAATGAGGAATCCTCAACCCATAATTCCTTGCAGAGCAGGAAAAAAAGACAACGTAACACTTGCATAGTGAATAATACCCCTTCCACCCTGTCAGGCTCAGTTTTCCACAAGTGGAAGATGTTTTCTCTGGCCAGTTTTGAAACACGAGATGAGTGAGAACTACACAGCTTTAGATATAGGAAGTAATAAGAAAAATGCTTCCAGATCAGCATGACAGACTAAACCAGCTTAATCCTTTACCAGGAATTAGCTTACCAACTATAAACCTGACAACCTTACAGGAATAATCAGAGTTTTCAAGATTAGGCAGAGGTCCTAAACGTGACTAACGAAGTGTGGGTTTGTGCCATATTCAGAGTCATGCCGTTTGTTTTACCAACAAAAGAAAATTTACAACTCTGTATTCTTGTTTAATCACTCTGAATCAACACACTAAACCCTTCAGCCTGCCTGGTGGTGTAACTGTTAGAAAACTACTTGGAGCTTGGTTTTCTGTTTTAGTCACCAATGCAACAAAGTATTTTGATATTCATAACCTCCTATCACTTACTAAACCACTTTAATTTTAAAGTTACAAGCATATACCTAAAAGCTGTCCGAAATACAGAAATAATTTTAAAAAAGCTATAATATCACTGGTTAGAAATACTTACTAAAAGAAACCAATTTGCACAGACTACCATGACACAAAAAATATCATTTTCTGATTTGGGAATGAAAAAAATAAAAGGTCCTGTAACAGCCTTTTTTCTTGTAAACTACCAAAATAAGAAAGAAAAAAAAGAGGGTTTCTTACACGATTTCTAATCCTTAAATTGAACTTAGAAAACAGGAAAAGAATATGCTTTCCTAAACAAAGAAAATGCAAATGTTGGTGGTTTTGAAAAGCATTTATATTTGTTCTGTTTAATGAGTGTCTTAAAAAGGCTATGAGACCAACCTCAGCCCCAATGCCTGTATCACTGAGCAGCAGCACAGGGCAAGTTGTATTCCTGCTCAGCCTCAATCCTCCCATCCAGCACCACTCCCTTCCCTTCCTTCTGCCCATGGCAAATGCACACAAACAACAGCTCCAGACTCTCCTTGCAGGGATACTCCCCATCAGGGTGCATTTTAATTTCTGAGTTGCTTATGAGGTTTGAGTGGTGAATGTAGAGCTGATATAAATCAAGTGGAGCTGATCGATGCATTAGCAGAAATACTGGGTAAAGACAGCTTGGTCTTATTGACCTAAGGAGCACAACTGTTCTCTAACTAAACTCACAAACGTAGAATTACCCCTGTGTACAGCATGGATTAACTAAGTCAACATAACGCACATGTTTCTCCCATGAAGGGAAGGTCAAGAAGCAGTCTCTTGCCTAAGAATAGAATTTTATGGCTCATTGAAAACGCAATCAGAAAATACGAACATTTTACAGCTCTGCTAAGCGCTCATCTGTCCTGTTTCCACCAGCCCAGGTGAGGATGTGTGTCACAGCGCAGTGACAGACCCGGGGCCGTGCCAGCCCGGCTCAGACCTGCACGGAGGGCACAGCCTGGCACAGAGGGGACACCTGGCACGGAGGGCACAGCCCGGCACGGAGGGGACAGCCCGGCACGGAGGGAGACCAGCCCGGCACAGAGGGGACACCCGGCACAGAGGGGACAGCCCCGGCCCCGCACGGAGGGGACACCCGGCACGGAGGTCACAGCCCAGCAAGAAGGGGACACCTGGCACAGCTGGCACAGCCCGGCGGGGAGGGCACAGCCAGCACAGAGGGCACAGCCCCAGCCCCGCACGGAGGGCAGAGCCATCACAGAGGGTACAGCCTGGCAGGGAGGGCACAGCCAGCACGGAGGGCGCCCGCTCAGCTCACCCCGGCACTCCGGCGGACTCCATGCGGTTGGCCAGGGACACGTCGTGTGACCACACGTCGTACTGCCACTTCCTGAGGCCGATCACCCCGCAGAGCACATTCCCAGAGTGGATCCCGACCCTCATGTTGATGTCCACGCCCGTGGCTTCTCTCACCTGCCTGGGGAGGCATTGTGGGTTAGAGCAGACTTGTCATTTTATCTCCTCCTCTCATCATACACTTGGTGCAAAGGCGCGACAAGCCTGATCAGAACTACGCAACTACAGCTAATAAATGCACTTGAAATGTTGACAAGAAAACAAATTACTTAATTCAGTATCTCAAATCTCAATATCTGCACAGTATCTATATTTTAAACAGCCTTCTGTGTAACACTTACTTTATTGCTTCACACATGTCGAGCCCCATTTTGACACAGTTCCTGGCATGAACTGGTAAGGACACGGGCAGGCCTGAGACACAGTAGTAACAGTCTCCCAGGATTTTAATTCTCATGCATTCATTCTCCTGCAAAATTACACCAAACATTTTTAACAGGAAAAAATTAACTCCAAAGGTTCTGGTTTCAGAAAGTCAGGATTCGTTCAATCCTTGTTGAAACAAAGCTTATTTCTCCTGCCCCACCTCTGAATGTCATTGTTCACTGGAGAGTGAACAAAGTGGTCATTTTTTTGTTTAAAAGTGACCACTTTAAGCATTTCTGAAATAAAACCATCTAGTTAGTTTCTTGCCTTTTTTTTGGAACTGTGTGAAATTGAAAAAAATCAGAAATAAAATAAAACCATCACAATTTACCATGTAAAGGATGAAATCGACTCAACTATCTTTTAATCTTCATCTGAATTACGGGCAGTTTTCTCTCTATTTTTACATAGCAGCCTCATAAGTAACAGTGTGAGGTGTCATAAAACCTCCCAGCACTGAGGGAAAACTTAGAAATTCAGATGCCCAACCTGGCAGTTGTGCAGATGCAAAATGGGGGTTTTTTTGTTATTTCAAACATGACTGAAGAGGAAGCTGGCACACACTACTGTCTGCTATTGCTAATAAAAACCCCACAATACTAAGTAGTAGCAAAAAAAATTTTTCCTAACTGTGCAAAAGAGGATACTGCTGCCAGTGACTGGCAGGAGAGAGCAAAAAGTCTCTGATACTGTCTTTTGTTAACACTTTACTGAAGAATTTTAACTACAAAGGTTGCAAGCAAGCCAGGGCTAATTCTGCAAGGCTGTGTAATGTTTGACTGATGAGCAGAGATGGCTTTATTTGGGCCAGCCAATAGCTCCAGCTGTTCAACACTACCTGCTGTGGGAACACAGCTCCTAACTCAACTCCAAAATCAGCCCAAATATGTGGCAATTTCCCAATCTGAGCTGTTCTCCCTCATCAGTTAAAGCCTTTAGGGAACATCCATCATTCTCCACATCTTAATCCATCCCGGTGGGTTCTGAGCAGTGCCACAAGTGAAAAGCTCAGAGGGATCAGTAGGTAAAAACAGCCCTGGATTAAATCTGCTGCACTTCAGCATCCAGCTCAGTGTCCAGCTTAGCCATCAATTTTTATTAGGTAAATTGGAGCTTGCAAGATTTGTACATTATGGAAAAGATGACAGAATACTCCCTGGAAGAACAAAAATAGCACAAAAAGCAGGAACCTCTTCTCACAGCTCAACCACAGAGTTGCAAAAAACCTTGACTCACTAAATCCAGACATTTCAGTGCAATTTGCATACAGCAGTGAGAAATTAAAACTCACTCAAAATCTAGATTTTTTTCTATTTTTCTTTCTGCAAAACAGTTACAAAACCTTACCAAATGTGTTTAACCTCAGCTTGTATTTCTGCATTAAAAGAAATTTTGCATTTGGCAACTAAGATGACATAACTTACTCTGTCTTTATAGCTGCTTTACAACCATACAATTGCAATAGATATACTATAACTTTTATTTGTCACTACCTAAACACTTAGCAACAGCCAAATTCAGATAAATGCAAAAATTAGCCATGCTATTCAGTCAAAAATATTACTAGCCTCTTAAGTTTTAATCAGTGGTATATTTAAGAATTTATTCAACGATATCAACAAGGGTTTAATTACAGCAATTTCACCCCTCTGCTACATTAACAATTTTAGAGTTTTTCAACTTTTTCTGACAAATTTTTAGGATTTCACAAACACAACACACAAACATGTAGGTGATACAGTCCCTGTAATGTGAGAACTAAAAACCTGAGTTTGTGATTACTGCTGCAAAAAATTAACTTCAAGCAAGTGGAAGTGGTAAAAAGTCCTGCCAGGCTGAAGGGTCAGTTTGAGGGTGTCTTAACAGGGACCATTTTAAGCTACTCCCCAGCCTTACATTTTTTTTGTAAGTATCCATTAGTAACAGGAAGCTTTCTTTAGCTCTCTCCTGAGCCTGATGGCTCAGGACTCACTCTCTTTGCCTGATGCCTCTGCATTTAAATGTGTGTCTGAGAGTTCTCCATTTGTGGAATCAAACCTTGGAGCTGAGCACAGCAAAGCTTCTCAGTGGAGTTTGTACACAGAACCTCCCACAGCCCTGCTGCAATCGCTTACCACCATCGGTCAATTTCCTAAATGATACAGATAAACCTCCACACCCAAGAACTGGAATTACAGTAGCAACTTGCTACATTTCCAATTTTAGATTTACAGATTGTTTTAATGTGATTTTGCCAATTAATTTTAATGCAAAAGCAGTTTTGCCTTCCCAGCTTGAGAACTAACACCCAGCTGCCTCCTGTTGTGCAAAAAGTCTTCTTTTCCAAAGGCCTTTATCCTACAGCACAAACTGTACACCTACCTTTGCAATCTGATCAAACTTTCCAAAGAGTTCATTCAGCATCACTACGAGCTCCTTAGGAGAGCAGTCACTGGCAAGGCGAGTGAATCCCACGATGTCTGCGTAAAGAATGCTAGACAAGAGCAAAAGGAAAAAGCAGGCAAAGTGAAATATGAAGATACATCAGTTCCACACTCAGCATAACTATTGAAATGCATTTTACAGAAAACTCCTCACTCCTCTTTGGGAAACAACTCCAGCAAAAAGGGTTCAAGTATCTCCCCTGATTTAAAAGACAGCACACCAGTTCAACACACGTTATCTTCCCATAGCAGGAAAGAGGCTCACTTCAGCCTCAAAGTCTGCCTTCAGATTTTAATTTCACTGGACCATATTACTGATAAGAATCAGAAGTTTATATCAATACAATTATTTCTGGGGCTTCCACTTACCTAACATTTTGGTGCCTTTTTACATATAGGCTGTGGAAGTTGTTGTCATGCATCTGCCTGTTATCATTAGTTTCCTTCAGTCGCTCAATGATTGCCAGCTTCATTTCCATAGAGATATGAGCAGGCAGGATGGATAAAAGCAAATTTTCCTAAAAAGTGGGGGGTGGAATAATTGTGCAAAATTATTAAACACAGTAACTCTGAAACTGCAGAATTCTACTGACTGCAAGAAGGCATTAAAAAAAAAAAAAAAAAAAAGCGCCTTTATTCAAATAGTTTTTGAGTAATGCATGTCAAGTTTTCCAGAAGACATTTTTACATTGCTGTTCTCCAAATTATTGATTTCACAATTATGTTGCATTTTTTTTTCTTTTGTTCCTTGTTGCCTAGGTGTGACATTCTGTTGTAACCATGAAACACACACACACACAAAATGTCAGTATTTAGTACTACATTTTCTGGATAAATTTTATTTTGTCCCCTGATGTTAGTGTTACGTTGGCATTGTCTGATAAAAGTTCTGTAAAACCTTATGTTTTGTACCCAACAATCTATTCAGTATTAAAAATATTTGTAAATTCTCAAATGCTGGAAAGGCAGCAACAGATACAAAAGTGCCAGCTGCATGCTGCTATAGCTAACCTCAAGCAATGCCACTGAAATGAAGCCTTTAAACTGAACAAGAAACAGACTACTCCAAACCCACTTCCCTTGTTTGACTGTTCAGGGCACTGTTTTACACTGATTCTCACTCAAAAGCCCATTCTTCAAAAAGACCCTTTTAAGTTGCTGGGCAGAAGATGATAAAAAGAGAATACTTTGAGTGAGGAAGGGCTCTCCCACCACAGAGATGGAAGAGGAAATGCTGTGTGGAGCAGCTAGAAGCAGGAACTTTTTCAGACAGCATCAACTGCAAGATTAACATATTGTGCAGCCAAGAAAAATGCTAAGTGCTGTCCCCTGGGACCAGGTCCTAGTGCCCTTTCCCTGCCTGCCCAACGCAGCCCTGTTCAGGCAGCACGGAGCTGCCAGGGTTGTTTAACCAGTGCCTGCCCCCAAGAAGAAATAGCCCGGGATCACAGTGGGAGGATACAGTTCCTGAGCATCAGGTACTTGTCTGCACAAGGCACGGGCAGCAGTTTAGCTTGAGACTGATCCCGGAACTAGAAACACCTCCTTTCCCTCACCTTCTGTTTTGGGACTGGGAGAGTGATCCCTGGGAAAGAACTCAAACTGACAGCCGAATCCCAGGGAATATAACAGGGCTTTTGGGAGGCTGACACATCACACGGTTTTCAAGGAAGCAGTGAGGAACCCTGAACTGCAGCTCTCGCATCTTTTTCACAAAGAAGTGGGTGGCAGAAAGGATACTCAGAATTGCCAGACAAATTGCAACATGGTTGAAAAGAAAGCCCTCCATAGACTTAAGTACATTTACACTTCAAACAAGCAACCATTAAAACAAACAATCCCGAAACCAAAATCCTGAGCACCCATGGACGGGAGCACATTGCCCAGGAAATGAGAGCACTCTGCCTGCGTGGTAAGGTGATCAGAGGCTTCCCCAGCAGCTGCGTGGGGAGATTCTGGCAGGGCTTCCATGCAGATTTGTCATCTCATCTCACAAGATTAGAATCAGAGAACAGATCGCACCAGCAGTGTGGCATTTCTTCTTCCCGGTTTGATCGGGTCAGTCACTTTTCAGCAGCCCCTTCTTTTTTATCTAATAACTGGTGGGCAGAGAACACGATACACATCAGCCTTGTAGAGCACTTCTTAACCCTATTTATACCAGGAGAGGTGCCCCAGTTTCAGCTTTGGTATCTCTCTACAAACCTTATTCAGTAACAAATTCATGCTTGTTTATTCTTTGAATACCACTGGAGTTAATGGAAATAAATATTTTAATCTATTATATTATTTCGTTTTCTCCCTTCACATCCAATTTTCTCCTTCTAGCAAAGGAAAAACAGCTTGTGAGACAATAAAATATAAGAACAAATAATACTTTAGATTTCAATGCAAAAAAATGTGACCAAGGGAACCACAAAACTAACTGCTAAAATTACCTTACAAGTAATTTCAGGGCATTAAGGATATGTCCTCTTAAGTTACCTTAGCCAGTCCCAGGAACAGTTTATTCTAGGAAAAAAGGAACTAAAAATGACTGGCAATTACATTCCTGTTACAAATACTGTGATTTTCATGTAGACAAGCCCCAGAAAACAGCTTCCTCCCTTTAACTTCCTTCTTTTGTTACAAAGGGCACAACTTTTATTTTTGACACTAGGTGGGTATCTCAAAGATTGGACCAAGCCTTTCAACAAGGATTAGTCACCAAGCTTATGAATTTATGCAGACTTTGCAAAGGGAAACAAGCAACTCATAACACGAAGTAGCTCACTCACTTGCTGCCTCTTTTCAATCTTCAGTTTCATTCGGACCTGAATGCACTTTAAGGTGTATCTGTACAAATCCCACGAAGCAACCTGCATTTGGCGCTTGTGAAATGCGCCCATCAAGTTGCCACAAAGGAAAATTACAGCATTGGCAAGGAGCTGCACAAGAAGAAAAATATTGACCTATTGCAGGGCAATACTTCACTAACACACATATTAGTCCCATAAAACACAGTAAATCCCAGAGCGTGTCTCATTTCCTCTTACCCCATCCCATAACAAACCATGCTATTACCCAGGATGGACCTGGCAGATGTAATCTGACTTTCACAGTCACAATAACGAAACAGAAAATGCTGTGCTATCATTTAACATTTATTTGAAGTCACCAGTGTTTGGTTTGTGGAAAAGCAGTGCACAAACTCCTGCATCAGCACGCTGTGTGGAGCCTGGCACACGCCTGCACAGAAGGAGCCGGGGTTCTCCTGCTAATGAGCACACCCTGTTAATGAGTGCTGGGAGCCCAGAACACAGCAGGCTGCACTCCCAGGCCCTCTGACACCCCAGGGCAGCAGTGGCCCTTTTGATCCACCCTGTGGGCAGTGCCTGATGAAGGTAGGAGACCCACCTGAAGGAGCACAGGCTTGGGAAGAGTGACTGACTAAGCCAGGCATGTTTTTAACAGCTTAAAAATTAATTTAATGACCCTGCTTTTCCCACTTAGGTCAGAAAAACAAAATTGCACCGTAGATTTAAAAATTTGCAATCTTACAAAAAGCCAAAGGGTTTTTGGGCCCAAGCTCCAAATCCACAAACTTGAAACATCAATAGAACTTTTCTTAATAGAATAGTTATGCCAAAAGCAAAGGGTAGCTTGACTAGAGTATTTCATTATGTAACCAAGTTGTTTCCTTACCTGAAATGGAATGCGTTCCTTCTGTCCTTGAGATGTTACACTTACCACAGTTAAAACAACAATATGGGAGAGAGCAGAAACAACACTAACTATGACAGCACCTCTCATCCCAAAGGGTAGCATGGTATAAACTGTGAAGATTATGAACAGAAAGAACGGCACCTTTGGAAAGAAAAAGCAAAAATAAAAAAGAATCACACACACATGTTATTAGGTAATGCCAAAAATCACTACAGAAACAGGAGCAAAGTGTTGGGATTCTTACTCACGTTAAGGCTGAACAATTAGATATTGATGTTTCAAAAGACAATTAAAACCACAAGGACAGTGGTAGTTCTAAGAGTTTTGAGGGATTAACAGCTCATAGACAAGATGGGTTAATGTGACATATCACCTATAATTTTTTCAGTTCTCCTTGCCCTTTATCCTGAACTTATCCTTTACAGCTGGAGATGCACTTTGGACGCACTTTGTACTCATACATCAGGAACAGTGTGTTGCAAGGCTAGCAATACTGAATAGAATCAGATTTCTCACCTGTTGGAAGATATTTTTCTAATTTTAACATCACCCAGTCACATGTGTATGTTTGCTTCATGTTTGATAAAAACCAAAAAATCCAGCTGATACTTCCTGGTCCTCCCACAAGAGAATCACCTTTATTACCACTAACCACATATTTAGCTGCACACATTTTATAAAATGCTCAACCGAACTGCTCCAGATCAGTGGGAAGGTTTGTAAAACTTAAATTCATATTTATAGACTTGTTACAATTGTCAGCTTATATATATATATATATGGAAACTAACAGCTCTAATCAGAGGAATATATTGCAGCATTCCTGGCTCAGCTCCATCTCTCAGAACTAAATTGTGCCATTCCAGACAAGAGCTTCCTTCAAGGAAGGCTCAAGGTCCAGTCTGCCCTTAAATGTCTTCCCAGAATAGAAGAGATATTTTGACTGGGACAGCAATAATCAGACAAGCAGGCAAATAAAAGTTTTCATTCAACAAAAATGTTTTTCCGCGTATATCTTACTACTTTTACTGGAGTAAAACCATTTTTTTCTGCCATATTTGCAAGCCCCATCACACAATGTTCAGAATGCTGTGGGGTAGTTTTATAAGCACAAGCAAAGGATGGACAAGCAAAGACCATACCTGCATTTAAACAGTAGCTTTAATTAGTGATAAATTCATAACTTGAGGTGAAAGTCTGAAATAAATCTATTCACTTTCAGAGTAGGGCGTCTTTATATTTTAGATTTAAAATCAATATGAATGAATTATTAGCATATGACAGCACCACATTGGCTTGCAGCACTGAAAGCAGCAAAACCAAATCGTGCTTCGTTACATATTTGCATTTATAGTTAAGATCAATACATTTGGGGGCAGGGGCAGTGGTTCCTAAGGTAATAGGCACTCCCTTAAATTAAAAAATACTGGACAGCAACCCAAAGCGTACAGTGCTGGATGCAGGCCATAAGAAAAATCAGATTTTGGTTGTTTAACTGATAATTTATATATTTAGCTATTCGAATAAAGAAGGGAAGGGGCAGAGTTCATAAAACAATATAAAAATTAATTAAAACTCTTCTGCTTGCATTATGAGATATTAGGAGGAGTTTCCTACAAATTATGATATTTTTGGCTTCATGAAATCACCCATCTTCTGATCAGAGATAGCAAGCAATGAAGTTTAGCCACACCCAGCAATGCCAGGATGTGTCATTAATCCTTATTGTTCACTTCACCTCTCACACTGACTTAAAAACTTGCTCCCTAGGGCACACCCAGCTCTGGAGTCCTTTATACATTTCTTGAACACTGCTCTGACCCAAATAAATTAACAAAGCAAGTATTATTAACAAAAAAAATTTTTAAAAAATCAGAGATGAATTCATAGTAATTAAGATTTATTAAAAATCCTAAATAAAAATCCAATTCAATTACAAAAATCCAATTCATTACTAAGGATGCAATTCCCACATAAGTTTATGCAATTATCCAATTCTTTCACTGAAATGTATTTTCATTATAATTCAGAATAGCAGCAAAAATTTACCGCAACAAATCAGTGAAGCCAGTTTTTAAAAGCTAACCTAAATCTCAGAAGAGTTATTGCACAGTTACAGCATCCTGAAAGACAAACACATCCCCAGCTGACCACCAGCCCTGTGCAAGTACCCGAATGAGCACAGCACACCCACCTGCTCCCACAGCTGAAAATCACTCCCTGTTTCAAAGAGGGACACGTATCCCACGGTGAGGAAGCAGAGCCAGGCCACGAGGCCGAAGAGCGCCAGGCAGCGGCGGAGCAGGGACTCCATGCACAGCAGCAGGTACATGATGGCAAACACGCCCAGCGCCGCGCACACCGCCGCCAGGAACGCCAGGTGGGACTGAGCTTCCTGCAAGGCACAGCAAAGGCTACAGCTGACACAAATGTCCCCGTCAGAACAATGAAAGATGCATCTATACTGCCCTGGAAACAGCTTGGACACCTTTGAAATAAGTTAACCTGGGTTTTTAAGTAGACTAGGTAGACTAACTGTGGCAGCACAAACGCTTTCTGATATTCACACGTACAAAGTGAATACAATAAATGCTATTATAGACACTCATTCTACCCTGTCGCCCTTTCTTCTAAGTTCTTCTAAGCCTTCTGATGTTTACATTTTTGTAATGGAGTTTCTCACCCACTTTTCATGTAAATAATGACTGTTTTGCATTCCTTTCTGGGGGAGGAGAAAATTGATGGACTGTTGGTTTGACCAGTGTAGCTAGAGAGGTAGCAGTGCCATCCTCCAATCCATGGTTACTTTTAAAAGTCTATAAATATTGGAGTTTGGAAATAAACTGCCCCCTCTTTACCTTGGACATCTCAGCTTGTGCGTGTCGTTCATTTTGTGTCCTATTGTGACACTACCCCAGTTCCACTGCTATTGTTTTCCAAACTAGCTTAAAAGGCAAACCCCAAACCACTACATTATAACTCCACTGTATCTATAATGCAGATGTACCCAAAGAAATGTATTTAGAGTTCAGACTTTGATAAAGAGGAGTAACAGTGCTCCAAGTGTCACAGAAGATAAATGGTTAAAAAATAGTGTTGCTACTTTTTTCCCTTCCTAAGAAATAAAAGGTAAAAAGGATACAGGTGAAATTGGTAAGATTTGATTTGCTGCTGAAGAGAGTCTTGAAGACTGTTATCATGAAGCACGGTGTTTGGAAAGCAGAGTTAAAAGGCAATGAAGGATTATAGTAGCTACTTTACTACCTTTTTACAACGTTATCTTTAAATCAGCTCCTCTTCTTACCAGCTGTCAGCTGGGCTGGTACAACACTAAATTTCTTTACAGAAAATCAAATTACACTACATAACAAAAAAAATCTCTAAGCTGCATCTTTTCTATGCCTACAGGATCACCGCTCTTTGCTAACTAAATATTGATTCCACTGATCACTCATTGTACTGGGGGGGTTCCTGTTGTATTATTATTAACAAAAAAAAAAGGAAAAAGATTTTTAAAAAAGGAAATTGAGAAAAAAATCACCTCAGGAATACCCTGATGAAAAACCAACAAGTGACCATAATATGAGAAATGCAGGACATTTTAACTTCTGGTTTTGTTCCTTCCTTGGCCCTTTTAGTACTTAATATCATAGCTAGCATTCAATACAGATTAGGATTTTTTCCTAATGTATAGAAAGGAAAAGCAATCCTTATAGTAATTGTGCAGGTGCCTGACAATCTCTCCTCTCATCCCAACCTTTCAAAATCATACACAGTAATACATGCACAGTTACTTGATATCTTTCAGCACTGCAACTTTGATACCATGTGTCTCAAAATATTATATAGCCAAAAAGGTCTAGTGTGCTGTCAGAGTAACTCCTTATCCTGTCTGCAAACAGTGACCGCACACAAAAGAAGTTTACTCACAGCAGTAACAAAGAAGATGATGATTAGAGTAGTCCAGAAGAGGATGGCAATGAAGAGCAGCAGCAGCAGGAGGGGATGCTGCTGGCTGGTGTAGCGGTACTTCTCGTAGAGCGGGTCTGATATCCTGCCCTCATCGCTCTCGTTGAAGAAGTATTTCCCTTTAGCTGGCATCTTCTCCCAGGCTGGCTGCTATTTCTCTCAGTCCCCAGTGCACACAATGACACAGCTGAAGCCACTGCTTCAAAGAGAAGTTTTGATGTTTCACTGCTCCCTCTGTGATCTTCAGGCACACCGAGTAACCCACGTTCTCTGATTTTACTTCTCATGAGCATCAACTTCAGATTCCCAATGCAATCAAAAGCAGGAATTAGCCTCCCCAAAACCACAGGCAATTCATCATCAGCACTAAGCATGAAGCTCCAGATCAACTTGCATTGGTGCAGACAGGTGTTTTTGGCATGAGGTTTTTTAAATTATTACTTTGCAACTCTCAAACTCCTTTCCACAAGCTTGAATCTCACTTCCTGGGATGAATCCTGCAGAGAGACAGGATTAGTAAATTGATAGTTAATCATACACAATGTTCCCCAGGAGGGAGGGAATAAAAACAGTTGATTCCTTAAACTTTCCAGGAACTTTCTACCTGCATGCTGTGACCAGTGAGCAAGAGCTGCGTGCTGGTGGTGGGTGGGAGCCCAGGAGCCTCGTGCGGGGGCAGCGCTCGCTAAGGGCTGCTCTGCTCCCCTTGCTCTGGCAGCTCCCACATCTTCATGTCCAAGTGTGCCACATGGGGCTTTTTCCTTCTGAGCAAATGACACAGCTCCTGTGAGTGCGTTGAGGAACTGAATGCTCAGAACTCTTTGGAAGTTGTGTGTGTGTATAATCTTCATTCTTTCTCAAAACATGCATCTTAAAAATTAAGAAATCCTCTTTTATTAATTTCAGGCTTTATTAAAGGCATAGAAAAATGAGAAAAGAATACAGCTGTCCAAGCCAAAATTCATCAGACTTTTTTGTTTAAAGATACTTAACATCTAGTTTTGTATATTTCACTCCACTTTAAGTAATACTTTTTCCAAGGCAATACATGTGTTCTGCTAACAATGAGCATTAAGGAATAAACTGCATTGTTCATTTCTAATGACCAGTGTTTTTCAAACAGGTTCATTAATATAGTTCTTTCAATGCCAAGAGCCATAAAAAAGAAGCACAGAGATGTGCTGGAGGGAAGCATGAAAAACAGGATTTTGTAAGTCTTATTAAAACTTGATAACAGGACCACAGCTTCTTTGCCACTTGACCACCATCACCATGGTGCCCAAGGCCACTGCTCCAGGGAGAAAGAACCCACTAAACCCCACCTCTTTTTTTTCCTCAGAAAAGCCAAATCCCAGCCAGTTACTTTCAAAAACCAAATGCTTAACAGCACACACACATTCAGACTGCTTTCACACTAAAAGCTGGAAAAAGTTTCAGAAACCATAGTGAGCAGTTCTGCCTCTGGTAAATAGAGCCAGACACTAACATCCTATCCAATTATTAATGATCAAGCAGGAAAAAACAGATATAAAAACAGTGAGACTGGACCAAAAAAAAGTGTACTTTTGCAAAATGAGAAACTGGCACTTCTTTCCAGAGTACCTCCCAAACTTGGATTAATCACAAGAAAAACCGATATTGCATCACTCTTATTCAGTCATACCCAGAATAAACTGACATTTATATTAACATATTTATATGTATATATGTATAATAAGCAAATAAAATTCAATCTTCCCCATTTATAGTTAATGGTATTCCTAATGTTGCACCTGTACTGGTTATTACTGAACTTCTCATCATAATTAAAGTCCTCCCATTCTTCACTTTAAAAAATTCTTTTGGTACTCACACCATTTGCATGTGCATAATATTGCTCTTGAAAAGAAGTGTGAATCTCAGAAACCACTGACACTTAAAGGAGAGATGAAGAAGAAATGGAAACATTTGCATCATGTGTTACTGTATTTTCCAAGCAAAGGTAACTGCACAATTACTTCACTTGGGCATTAGCCAGTTTTTCCTGAAGAAGAAACTCTCAAAAGGTGTGCACAGGAGCGAGTATTTCAATCTGAATTTGTCTTTCAGTAACAAAGACAACATACTCCAGACAAGGGGAAGGTTTGGCCTCTGATGCAACAGAGAGGCAGACAGCTCATGAAATGTCCTGAGGAATTCCTTTACCATGGGGCTGGGGGTGCAGGAACTCTGCCTGGTGTGAACAACTGCATGAAAGAAATGACAGGCTTGCTGTCCCAGCTCCTTCTAAAACCGTATTTCAGATCAAAACCAATGAAGATCTTCTTTAATATACTTGCAGAAGTATGATCTTGGTGGTAATTTTTATTATATAGATGTATTTTGAGAGGGAACTTTATTTTTCCAATTAGCAGAATCCATTTTCAAAAAGTAACTATTAATTGCTAAGCAGCAAAAAATTCACAATTATGTGGAACAAATTATTCTGTCTTGGGCTACTTACTATTAAAATCCATGAAAAATTACTTCACAGCTTGCTTTCTGTAACTTCTCCTGACTATGTCAATGAAAAAACAGCACCCAGAGTTACATCTATTCTACAGGATTATATTGTGTGGCCATGGCTCAGTTATCTGATGCTCAAAAAATGAAAAATGGGTGCAGTGTCAGCTTGGAACTCTCTCTGCATATTATTGAAGAGTTTTACAGGACATCAGATTGAAGAGACATGTCTTTTCAATGGCCTAACCCATTTTAATTAAAAATAGATTGATATCTCATTGATTTGTTTCTTCCTGGCTGATCTCTGTAGATATGCACTGCAAGTAATTATGAATGACCCCTGGGTCATGCAATTTTCTTCTCAGAACTCTACCAGGCAAAGAAACTCCCCAACAGTACTTTATTGATTTACCAAGAACCCACAATGCACCACATAAATGCTACTTCGAGGTGAATCATTCCACTCCAAATTAGTTTCAATTTGCATCCCATGTCCCACTGCCACTACCACCTCCCTTTTTAAAAGTCCCCACTTTTTGTGTCTTTCCTCCTTTGAATTTTTTCCAACAACCTTCTGGAATTGTAGAAGGTAGATTTCAGAGAGAGAAAAAGATTCTATCCTGGGTGGTGTCATGGGTGGGAAAAAGATCAACTCACCATCCTTCTGTTTATACATTTAAGGATCATGTGAGCACTGTGCACCACGGCATCACTTTTGCTCTTTTTGGTCATCGCTCCTTGAAGATTTGATACACCAAGAGAGGTGTAACCCTGAAACAGCGACAGGCCACAAAAACCAAAGAACACTCCCAGAAGCACCAGTGGCAAATACACTGAGCCAAATAGGGACTGGATCTGGGCTGTTGCCATAAAGCCACAGAGCTCTGATCAGGAGCTTATCAAGAAAAAGCCCCATTTCTTTAGAAGCCTTAATTGTGTTTGGATGAAAAAGAGAAGGAATTGTCACCCAGGTCAGGATCTATAAGAAGCAGCCCTGCACTGTGGGTTAGAAACTGCAGTGAGAGCCTCTGGGAGCAGCCACCAAACACACCAACATGATTTAGTCACACCTGTGTGAGCTTCAGTAACGACCTGGATAATTTATAAAGTATTTTTTCTCTTAGATGTTCACTTGCCAAGAACTCAAGACTTGATCACCCAGAGCTGCCTGGTTACCAAAGAGCAGTGTCTGAAATACTAAAACAAACCCTAATAGCAAGAACCAAATGAATCTATATAAATTGCCTTATTCCTCTTAACTTCTGTATAAAAGCAAGCAAAAACACTTTTTTTATTTTTAACTACTACAGAACCAGACAGACAGTACAGTTTTGATTGCCATTCCATCTTTTCTTTCACACAAATAACAACAGTGTTTCTGAAATTACTTTAGCAATTTCCATGACAAGAATGATTGCTGACTGTAATTACCCATTAGCAGATACTAAAAGGGAATCAGGAATCTATAAACATGCAATAGAATAATTGAAGGAGATTAGTGAATGAATTATGAATCTCAAGCAAAAATCATCTCCAGTCTAGTGGACTCCACGACTAGTTCAGTCTAGGAAATGAACTTTAGCAATCCAAACATGCACCACAGGAAATACCATTCATGTTAAAGACAACACTTCTTCCTTTTAGACTTTGCTTTCAAATGCTAGCCTGCAGCTACATTAGCTTTCTTCTACCCATACAAAAGTACTGAGTGGAAAGCAGGTTGGTTTTAATGATCTGTCTGCTAGCAGTGAGTTTCTTTATAAAGGTGAACCCTTTTTTATACATATTTTGAAGTTTTCCATGTGAAATTTCACCTTCCTTAGTTACATTTAATTGTTGAAGGGCTTCTTCTGCAATACAGAAAGAAAAATCTTACTTATATTCACCTTCTATTGTCTCACAAAAAGTGAGCATACCCACTTCAACACATCAGCACTCAGAACTATATTTACCTTAAAACACCAAATCAATACAAAAAGTAGTCTGTCATTTGAAAAAAAAAGTGCCCCATGACATATCAGAGCAATCAGTGACACAGCAACCCTTAGGGTTTGCCCTTGAACGTTGAAGGCCACAGCAATGATAGTGCTAAACGTGCTGCAAAGAAAGAAATGAAACTGAACTTTTTAATTCACATTCTTATTTCAGCAGATTTCTTCTTCTCATAATGTTTGTTCTCCAGTGCTATTTAAAGTAGGAATAAATAATGAGTTGTTTAATTTGGAAACAGTTTTCCAGTCTCTTGTACAAGTGGAAGATGTGAAATAACAGAGGCTGTGGTTTCATAAGCACCACCAGCCAGCTCTGGCCAGCCAGAGGAGGAGGGCTCACCCAGCCAGAGCCCCCATCCTGTCCCAGGCCCTGCACCAAGCTCCTGCTGGGCTCTCTGCAGAGCCCACTCACCAAATGCAGCATGCAGAGCCAGTCTGGGCAGGTCACTTCCCCGTGGGGTGGGGGAGTGCAGCAGGTAGCAGAGGTACAGATGATCTCCACAGCTGGCCCAGGGTTTGGAAAGGAAAAGCAAGCCACAAGTAGGAAAGCAAGCACAGCAGTGAGCTCTTAAACTGACTCATCACTTCTCACAGGTCCACAGCCTAAGGAAAGAATGTGAAGAATACCACTGCTAAAGCTGGGGGCAGGGGGAGGGTGCCTGCTGGTCATTTTTAAATATCACTATTATTACAGGATGTGCTTTGAAGACAAAGATTACAGTCACAGAAAGAAATCTCTGTGCTACTGATCCAGGTAGGACAGGAAACAGTGACAGAATATGGTTCAGAAAACCTACTGGTAATTTAAGACCAGCTCACAAACTAAGTCAGTAAAAAAGAAAGAAGAGTCCACATAACCAGACTGCTGCAACTGAAGTACACAGGAGAGTTTACTACTGTTCTAAGGAACTTTTTACTGAGAAAACACATAATGGTTCAACCAACAAATCTATTAAGACTTATGATTAAGTGCTGGGTCTGGCTCAGCAGGGCAGGGAGGAAGCAGCCCTTTTATAATACTGGTTTTCATAAGCAGCAAACTCCAGGGTGTAAAAAGATACATCACACCAGAAGGGAATTGAGCTGTGCTTTGCATCTTTCAAAACCAAGGTGTGTGATTATTTCTTGACTTCCCGACCCCCTGTCACATCTTACAGATAGACTTTTTGTCTTTAGCTGATCTAAAATTGAACTTACCACTGCAAAAGTCAATATTCCCCTTACACTTTCAGTTTTCAGACCTATTTAAAATTCAAGTCTTTGAACACAGTGTCCTCAGAAGCCAGAATAGCTTTTCACTGAGTAATTTCAGTTTAGTTGTATCAAAAGCAGTGTGCTTGGTGCCATTACTGAAAGTACTAAAACCTGTAGTATCGAGCTGTATAAACTGCAGAAAAACCCTCAAACACAGACCATTAAACTTCAACACCATGCAGAAAAATATTTTCAGCCAAGACAGGCACAGGGACAGAGTCTCTGTGTGTCTAAACCCCAGTAATTTCTACAAGAATATCCCTGATTTTCACAGAAAGTAAAACTTCTGACATTTTCAGAGGATCTGTTTTTTAAGGAGAGAAAAAAAAAAAAAGCATCACGCTAGGTAATACTGAGCCTTTACTGAAAACAGCATTAAACAAAAATTCGAGAAAGGTGTGCTTGAAAGGTATTTTTTCTTTTTCAGGCATTATCTCATTTAGGTTACAGAATTATAACAAGTAGGAAACAAAAAGCTCAGGCTGACAGAATTTCTAAGCTCAATATAATTAATTACACCTAGAGTGAATTCTCTGTCACCTGTATTGCAAAATTTTGAATGTGCCTCAGATAATCTATTTCAACAAAGCATCAAGAAGCAGAGAT
Organism: Serinus canaria; assembly: GCF_022539315.1. Classification (NCBI taxonomy): domain Eukaryota; kingdom Metazoa; phylum Chordata; class Aves; order Passeriformes; family Fringillidae; genus Serinus; species Serinus canaria. Next base: position 8,567,300 of record NC_066325.1, on the reverse strand, counting down.
GTGGCAGAGTCAGACTACCAGGGTGTAACTAGACTCTTCTATCACTAGATACAACAGATGTGCAAAACGTAAAAAATTACAAAATATATTTAAAAATCACTGTGAACAAGAGCGCAATGGGTATCACACATTGCTCTCATTTTTTTCCTGCCCCACAAAGTTATTGAAGGGGAATGTACAGTTCAACACAGAAATGAGGCTTGCCCACATCTAGGGTAAATAGTGTATTTGCACAGAGCAGGTGCAATCACAATATTGCAGGGACAAGGCAGGAAAAAGATAACACCTGCCCTGAGTAAGATAAGAAATCACTTCCCATTTCAGTCCAGTCCATCTAAAACCAGTAAAACAGAGAAGAGGCTCCTCTCTCTCCTACCTACAATATTCCCACCCCACTGAAGTGAACAGAAATACAACTGGCATCTGAAATTTAAACAATTCATTGATAACATCAACAACTTTGGTTTCCTTTATTTTATTTTTTGTCCCAGTCTCTAATTTTTACAGACCCAAGTTTGTTTGTTTTTTAAGTGTCTGTCAAACATGGTTGTTTCTAGCTGAATTTCTGCTTGCTCACCTCTTACCTAAGCAATCTCACTTTGGAAGTAAAACTCAGCCCGAGGCTGAGAGATGGACACAGAAAGAATGAGACTGTGCCTCAGCACCTGGAGCAGGGCACTGCAGGGTGGTACTGCAGCACAAATATTTTTGTTAATGTATAAAAAGCCCTCTACTAAAGCAAAGTCTTCAGACTATTTAAGGAAGAAGGAGGAAGGTAAGGAGACAGATTAAATCCAATCCCCCTTTATTTAATGACTAGTACTTCAAGACTGAGTCCTACCAAATACCTGCTTTAAAAATCTTATTTCTCTATACTGTTCAGTACAGGGCATTTTTAACGTTCCCCAGACTAACCACGTAACATTTGTTACACCACCACATCCGTACTTCACAGCCAAAAAAACTAAGTAACACTTGCAATAAGGAAGTTCCCTCCCTTGGAGGTTAAATACTAAAAACACCACCAAAGAGACACACATTTCTGATGGATGCATCGTTTCTAGAGTCATACCTCAGGACACAAAGCTGTCAAATACCCACAATTCTTTTAAAAAAGTTTTCCAAAATGCAATACCTGGTTTTGGAAAGGTCCTTTGTGGAGTCATTCTAAAATAAAACAATGATAAAGGACTGAAAACCTCAGAAATCTTCTCTTTTCAGTCTCACTTGATAACAACACACTAAAAAATTGTTAGAAGTTGCATACATATTTTTCATTAACCCAGACAAAGGGCCACAGGAGCCAAACATTTACAAGGGCCTGGTAAGGTGCTCTAGATCACAAAGAGGGAACCTTGCAGAAGCAGTTAGAGCTTTCCAGTGACAACCAACATGCCAATTTTGTTTCCACACAAAGTTTTGATTGCCTACTAAGATATTAAAATGTCTGAACACAGATCTAATCACTATCACTCTTCTTGTTTCATCTTATCTTCCATCTTGCCATTTCCAAATATTTGTTTGACAGCCAGCCCTGCCAAACCATCCCCAATGCCAAGAGGCCACTGGAAACTTGCACCATGCAAAGCAGTGACTCACAGGGAAAACGTGGGTATCTCACCTGGCACAGCTAAAACAAAGCAGATATATGTAAATTAAATTCTCCTGAAGCTGCTTTATCCTTTGGATTTGCTGATACTAAAGCCAGTTAACGAGTATTAAAGCAGAACTAGTTAATTCCAAACCTGAAGTAATACCACAGATATAGCAAATCTTCAGGATGTGGCAGAAGTCACTTCTCAAAACAGCCTGCAGCTGGTGCCTCACAGCTCCACAGGTTTACAGAAGAACCTTCCAAACTGAGGCATCTCTAACAGCAAGTGAAGGCTGCCCTGCTCAGTGCCCAGCCAGCCCCAGGGCTGGGTGCTCACCCACCCCAGCAGCACTGAGAAAGCATTTCCCCCTGCACTGCAGCGCTGAGCTGTGCACAGCAGATTACTCCAGGCTTTTATTTACTGGGACCACTGATAACAAACACACAAGCTTGTTGCTTGCTTACCTTTACAGGCCACAGGATTCATTGGCAAAATCCACATTTCTCCACTCCACCATGGTCTGTTCCATCATTTTGAAATTCCTACAGGAGAGTGAGTGCAGCCCACTCAGGTTAAATCCTTGACACTAAATCTTTTGATGTACCACACGTGGGAACCTGCAACAAGACAGGGAATCCTTACTCCAAGGACCACTGCAGGCATTAACAATTCTTTATTTCTTCCCCTCATAGTTCAAGGAAGAAAAATCTACTCCATCACCATCATACATTTTATGAACCTTTAGTCAGACAATCAGTAGAAGTATTTAACTGTATTGTGACATGCTGCAGCATGAATATAACCTGATTGAAACAATCATAGCTGGAAATGTCTGAGAAGAAGGCTCAAGACTGATGAGAGGCATTGTCTTTATGCTAACTGATCCCAACGTTTTCTCAAGCAAGGCCTGCATGACAGCAAAGGGAACTCCGCTAAAAATAGGAGAAGAATGTTTTACTAACTTTCACAGTATCATAGATAATGAAAGTCCTACTTTTCCAGCAAGTTTTGTTACACATAAGACGAAATATCAGCAATAATAATTAAAAAACCCTCACTCAGTGAAGGGTAACTTAAAAGCTATATGATTCAAAACTTAAAATATTGCAGATCAGCAAATATGACAATATGGCAAGAAAGCAGCTGAAAAAAAAAACCCCAAAAGCACACCAACAAAACTTTCCTTCCTGGACCTTGTAACTCTGGATAAAGGCTTCTCTAGTGCTAGTGTGGAAATGAAGATATTCTGACACTAAGTTTGCTTCTCTTGGAGTACCAAAGGGCAGAAGTGCATATTCCTAGGATGCTGTGAACAGAAAATTGTGTCTCCAGTTAGGCAGATGACAAAGACATGGTTAGGTATCATCCTTGAACCCAGCATGCCAGGTATCTGGCAGGGGAATTCATATCACACATAACAGCTCCTGGGTTTGTCTCACTCTCTTCCTGCTCTATCCTCTTCAGACACATTCTGGGAACAGCTCTTCAATGCCAAAGTTCAACACCCCAGCACAGTACCAGGCACTGGCAGGAGCCCTGGCTGCTCACTGCTCCTTGTTGGAATCCTGCACAGTCACCAGGGGCACAGACCAAGAGGAGTAAATGGTTACACAGAAATGTTGAAACAATGACCCAAAGAGAGGCCCAGAGCAGGAAATCAGGATTAAGATGGCACTGAGGAGCCTGATTCAAGTTAAATAGCTGTGCTGTGAAGAGACAGTATCAGCATCTACTTCACTGCTCATCCCAAAGCTTGGTCCCCCAGGGACCCACTCTGGAAAGCAGAAGGCAAAGGAAACTGCAAAATAATCTGGCACTAAATCAGAGTGGATGCAAAGTATTTTATCACAACAAGAATTGAAGTAAATCTACTGCCATTTTCTGTTAATTTCTTGCTAAAAAATACAAACTGCTTGAACCACAACTCAAAAAAAGCACTCTACTCTGTCACAGTGGGTTAAATGTCCAGCTCATACCCAAGTACCTGGGACAGCTGTGGCCACTTCCATTAGATTTTGGCCAGGAGTTCACTGTATCTAGCCAAACCCTACATGCATCAGCATTCATAAAAGTTGGGTGAAAGATGGAAAAGATTGTTATGTAAAAGGTCAAAACCCTGACAAAGGCTTTTGGGAGCCTTGGAGAGAGATGAGAAAAAAAGCCACAAGATATCTCAGAGAGTTCATCTGAAAAAGCAGATATGAATCTGCTGTGTCTGTGCATGTGTAACAGCAGATAAAAATAAGACTCTGTTAAACCTGTTACATGTACAATTCGGAATGCCTAAACAAGCTGCTGCTTTACTTTCACTGTGTCACATATCCAGCACAAAGGAGGAGTCTGATAATCACCAGAGATGCCTTTGAAATGGACCAGTGCCATCTGGAGAGCAGCACATGGGGAGGATGCTGAATAGTTAGGGCATCCCAGAAATATCACAGTGCCTTTAAGAAAAATAAACTGTGACAGTTTTTAAAAATCACCCCATGTTTATGGAGGTGCTTAGTTGTAATTCATACTTATAACACACCTTAGAGAATTACAAAGCAATTTAGAGAATTAATGTAATGACTACACCAAGGTGACAAAGTTTCACTGACTTTATTTTTAAAGCTATGCCTAAAAACGTCATTTTGTCCACAGTCCCTGATAAACAGTTGTATGCAAGATTCCTTTTAGTTACAGAGGGATGAAGGTGCTGCTCCCTAGAAGTGTCCTCGGGATCAGGTCCTGGGGCTATTCCTGTCCTAGACAGACATTATAAACAAAGGTAAGACACAGGAGAAATACTTCACATCAAACTGTAAAGGGAAGAGAGTTAAAGAAAAAGGTTCTCTCTGTATTTGTAACTGAAGTTCCTCAGAGGCACAGAGACCAGTCTGCTGATAAGCAGCAAGTTTCCGGCAGTAAAGTGATACACAAAGTACTTGGAGCCAATTTTTGATCTGCAAGACAGACAAGCCTCTCTGCATTCAACACTCACCACAGGCACCTATTTCCCTAGCAACAGCTTGTGGGGCGCTTTCATTTTGACTGAAGAACATTTAACCAGTTACATTATGAGCCCTGCACCTTGCTGCTACAGCAGCACTTGCTTTTCACACCTACCAAATTGTTCTTTGTGTGGCATTGAGCTGCTGGATCAATGCTGCACCTGCAGCACAGATTTGCTTTACCGTGTTTTGGGGTTTTTTTATTTTTTTAACTCTCTGAACTTTATCAAGCTAAAACTAGTCAAAAGTGAAAAAACCCAAAACCTTACAGTAATTAAAAAAGGTAACTTAATTACTTTGTAACAGCCATTTAACTTCCCAGATGTTTCCTTTGTCTGGAGAATTAGAGTACAGAGAAGTACACAACAACAGTTGTGTATGTAACAAGTACAGTCCTTGATTAAGGAGACCTAAATCAACAAAAGGAGACAGAAAATGTACCCAAAAAAATAATGCAACATCAACTATTAACTATCAGATCAAATGGCATACTGAGATTTTTTTTTAAGTGCCAAAAACTGAAAAATTGCAATCTAGGAAGAAGCCATTCAAAACTAAATAAAAACAATATCTTTCACTAAAAATGTAATTGAACTACACAACTCATCCATCCCAAGTTTATTTTCAGATGCTGAGGAAGGAAAAAACAAATTTTCACGAATACTATGCCCCAACAAAATACAAACTACTAATGGACATAAGCTGTAGCCTGAAGATCCAACCTGCTGGTAGTTTACTAAAGATAACCATGATTCACAGAGCTTGCATTCTGCACAGAGCCCCAGGGTCAAAGCCAGCAGTTACACACAAGGAAAGTGCTCAACCAAAACCCGTGCTATGAAGCACCTCAGGAGCAGGTCTGGCAAGAGCAGCCAAAGTCGAGAGTTCACTGGTCAGTTCTTCCCTGTAGATCAGAGAGCTCCTGTAGAAGCACAAATCACCCATTTAATTAGTGTCAGCTGTTCAAAATTCTGATAACTCTCCCTGAAGTTGTTCAGCACAATTTAAGAGCAGGCCTGAGAGTCAACTATTGCCAAAAGCACAAGAACATTATTTCAATAACCACATCCCGTAGTTAAAACACAGTAAATTCCAGAGCTATTTTTCTCCCTTGTAATCCCATTTTCCTTCTTGTGAACATACGAATTCTCAAAACCTTCTGAAACCCTTAGCCCCTGTGTGAGAAGGACAACTAATGCCTTTAAAGGAAAGAATTCAAATTCATTTCTTTCCTCCCTCCTATGGATTTTCTGCTGACAGACTCCAAATGTGTGGTATCCCCTTTCTGGCCTCCTAAAGGAATTGACCTAATACCAATACCCACCCACAAAAGGTGCAAACAAAATAAATGAATACTCAGAAGACATTTTAGGAATACAGTAGTTCCAAGCTTATAAGACACAGATAATTTTGGACTATAACAATTTATTACAGCAATTATCTTTGCTGGCACTTAAATATTCGCTGGACTTTATTCTCATGCTTCCAGAAACATATAATTCCTGAAGGAGAATGTCTGTTCAGCTGTGGCAGGAAGCACAGTGCTGAGCTTTAAATATCACATAAAATAATAATTAAGTTATTGTGTAATAGCATTATATTTTCAAAAATAAATATATAATTAGATAAGAATGCATAATGTTAAGGTTAGCAGAATGCCCGTGCTTCAGCTCCCACTGACAGCCATGGTGGTTACAAAAACAACACAGGAACCAGTGCTGTAAATTCACTTACAGAAACTCGGGGGGATCCCTTAACAGCAGCTTTTCAGTGGCAACTGGAATCAGCCCCTCTGAGCAATGGTGAGACAGAAGAGGGGATGGAATCACGAGGTTCCTTTCATTGCTTTCACGTGGCTGAAACTCCAGCACTGTTTCTGAGGTAGAGGGAAGCTGACACAGCCTCACTGCCAAGGCACAGCTCCGTACCTGCCCGAGCAGCAAACCTGACACACAGGGGAGGGCCCACGTGTGCTGCGGGAGGTGTCTGGGATGTGCTCAGCTGCAAACAGCTTCACACCTATTCATAAATCCCCATCCTCCCTTCACACAGGGTTTAGGTCAGTTTAATGAACAGAAACAGGAAGTTTTGATGTTCATTTTAAAGAAATAAAGCCACAGACCCTGGCTCTGGTTCCACAACCGGGGTGTCTACAGTAATATTTGCTCAACAAGTTTCTCCTCCTCTTCCCTCTTCCTCCCCACCACTTATTCCTATCTTGTTGCCACACCATTCTCTCAGTGTGTGCATGTCACTGTTTCTAGGACTACAGATCAACACAAGAATAACCATTTGTCTCTCCTAGGTTTTGTTCCTTTCTGCCCAAGAGGCAGACAGGGTCACTGATGGTGTGCAGCAGCTTCGAGGGCAGCTTGGCCAGCACAGCTGAGAGCAGTTGGCTGCAGAGCAGAGGCAGAACAACGAGGTGACAGCAAGAATGTGCTCCTTAACCTGAGCCAGAAGGAGGAACTGCGCTCCCACATGTGCCCCAAGATGAGGAACAGCTCAGAGAGATGCTAGGCAAGAGCCAGGAACAGAAGAGATCAGCTCCTCAGGGGAAAACAGACCTCTCAAAGCCTTTGGCACCAAGCAGGCAGTCAGGGTGGTCTGAAATTCTCTATTTTAACATATGACAAAAGCCATTAACAGTTCGGTTATGCACAGTCTGTGACTTGCAGGAAATATTCAAGACTGTAAAAAACAGAGACATAAATATAAGCAAGCAGGGAAGAGTCACTGCAGTCAGATTGGCTCACCCCACCTCTGAAAACTGAATGGGGAGATCCAAGATGCTTTCCCCAGAGCAGGGAGGAGAGTTGTAATTGCATCATTTTTCTGGATGAGCAGTGTCAACAGCTTTGGCTCTGAGTCAGTGCTGAGCCCGACAATGCCCTTGGAGGTCCCTGGGGCACGGTGCTATTGGAAGTGATGACTTTCACAACAGGCTGCTGAGCAGGATCCAAACACAAATACGCTTATGAAAGAAAGAAGAGCTGCTACTTTATTTTTCAGTAAGAGCAAGAACTCGCTGCCAGTACTTTGGGCAACTTCCAGCAGCCAAATTACTGTTAATGTCCAGAACACTTTCCACTTTTGTCTGGGAGCTTCCAGGATGAGTAAATAAGACCTCATGTACTCTTATTTCTATCAACATTTCACAGAATGAAAAAGCCAGAAATAAATCAGACTTGCTAGAATCACCCTGTGAGCACCACTCACGTCTTTTGACTGCCAGGTTTATGCTTCCACCAGTAAACACACTTCAAGTTCGCTACCTAAAGATCCAGTCATTTCACACAGAGAAAAATAAGATGTTCTTCCCTTCCAGCTTACAATTTTTACATGGCCAGAAATACACCAAAAGGAAAAGCTTAGCTCACTCTTTTAGACAGAAGCGAGTTAAGCACACAAACAGAAAAAATATCAATCATTTCTGACCAATTTGCAGCTCTAATATGTTTTTCATCTTGCACACCTTCTAGAGGCTAATCTCCAAACCAAGTATTTTTTGCATTTGATTACCAGCCTCAAAAGACATATGAGTTCACAGTGAGAAAGAAAAAGCCAAACATTTACATTTTTAGAGTGTTTCTGATGTAACACAATCTGCAAATATTTACAAATCCAAACCTCACACACTAACACTTCATTTATTTATGTTGGTTATAAATTAATTTCAACAAATGAAGCAGAAAGCACTAAAATACAATATAATGCACAATATGACAAACCCCATATTCATATTTATCACTGAGTCAGCCCACTTCATCCAGGAACTAACACCCAAGTGTTTCAGGGTAAGGAAAACCATAAACCGTGTGCAACCCTTCAGTGACCTTACCAGTGCATAAAACAGGCAAATCTACATTTCTAGGTACTCTGTGTATTACACACTGACATAAAAATGCTGTAACATTCATGTAAATCATAAAACAATTGTTTGCACCCAAACTTCTAGTATTTGATCACCATGCTAAGCCTAAGCATACAGACCTAAAACAAAAAAAAAAAGAAGGAATAAAATGTGAGTGAAAGTGTCTGGTAGGTATTTTTGTTTAAATCCACTCCTTAAAATGACTGTTAGCAGTTACTCTATTCAGGCACTTATACATTGGACTATACCAGTAATTTCATCACTGTCTAATTATTTCATATACCTCTAAGCATATGAAAGCACAAAGAAACTCCAGATGATAAAATAAACTGACATTAATTATAAGCAAACAGTCAAAACCTAGGTCTCAACTTGCTCCACAGCATTTTTACAAAAAGACTGAAAGTGTTCAGTGACAAGCATAGAAAAAGGATTTCTAAGTCTTTCACACAAGCTCCCAGCTTTAGCTGGAGTTCAAACAAAGGTTCGTGGGGGAGACAGCAGATCTGCAAGAATGAGCAAAAGCTCAAGTGACGTTCAAAGAAAACCAGTGGGGTACAAGAAAAAAGTGTCCCATTGGGAAACATACTGTACACTGTCAGTTGCAGAGGTCAAGCACAAATTCAGAAAGCATTAAGACAAGTTTTTATATTTAGACACTAGCTAGTGTCTAAATATGATGGACATGGAAACCAACACTCACTGAACTCTCCACCCACACCACTGACTTATGAAATCCTGATTTCCTAGACAAGATGACAAACAAAAGAAGTAAAATCAAAGCTGCACATCAAACAAACTACATACAAGAGAGATTTTACATGTACTACAAATACTGGATGTCCACTTTACCAACATCATGGCTGGAAACAAATCTGTACTGTGAACATAAAGCAAGGACTCAAATCAGCCACAATAAACAAAAATTAAGATTTTCCAAAAACATATTCATGGCAGCAAATATAGTAAGTAATACATCAATTTTTCTAAGTAGTGTTAGATTTTATCAATTTCCTTTAACGCTTCCTCCTTTGGCTGAGATGAATCTGGATGTTAGCACAAACTGTGGTTCCCAGGGGACGCTGACAGGGCCATGCATGAGTGACCTCCCCAGAGCCAGACCAGACACCAGAGGGGCTCTCCCCTGTAGCCAGGGAGCAGCACTTGGCTCCTCCTCTGAGCCCTTGGGTGATTCTCCCAGTGTGCCCTGGTTTTGTGACCCTACAGAAAGGATCAAGAGGAGGTCAGTCTGAGGAACAGGGATGATTCAGTGAATGACGCAGTGACGAACTCAGACTGCGGGTCAAGAAATCCCAAAGAAGAAAAGGCAGATTCTCATTCTGGCAGCAGTCAAACAAAAGAGCAGCCAGGAAGTTCATCAATAAAGGCAGATTTTTGTGTCAGTACTCTGACTCTGAGCAGGCAGTATGTCTAGTTCTGGCCTGAAATTAGTCTCTTGCACAAGCAAACTACAGGACAAACCCAAGGTAACTGCATCAGTACAAAACCCTGTGGCACAGTCCAGAGATAGAGCACATAATCTTCACTATATACTTCTTCAACTAGTGAGCTTGAAATGACTGGGAAATAGATGTCAAAAACTAAAGGTGTCCTAAGAAAGTGTTGAAAAGTTTGCCGATTTCACCATTAAGACAGGAAGAAAGTTATAAGTATGTTTAAGCCCACTGACACAGCATTAGTGTTTTATCAGAATATTAATGTCAGCAGACTTTTTGAGTGAACCTACATCACAAAATTGTGGTTTAAACAAAGCTTTTAGGATTTAACTACAGAGAAGAATTTGCCTTAGGTCAAAAGGTGATATCATAAGACAAGTGAGAAATCAGCATGCAGTTCTGAAAGCCTTTTTTCTTTTTGTAAACAATTCATAACCAAAAGCTATGTTTGCAAGGAAGGTGCAGTGATCCCTCAGATTACCATCATGTTACTAAAAACTCACTGCTGCCTATGTTCCATGCTGTTAGCTATATAGCAACATAGAAAGGAAAAAATAATTAATGAATAGTTTATGGCAATACAAGCAATCACCTCAAGCAGGTTTGAACTAGAGAAAATGACATCTTGAGATCATTCCGACTCAAGTTTTACTTCCAATAAAAAGACACACAATACATTTTTTGTGCTAAAAAGATCTGTCCAAATTATCAAAGACTTTTTTAAAGGCCACCATGGCAAAGAAAGCTGCCTATCTAGTTACACAAGCAAATTATCAGCAGATCAATTAAATCATGAGGAATAATAGCATATAAAATTTCCCATAGTAACTGCCAATATACAACCTCACAGCCTCCTGTAAAGAAAAGCAGAATAATTTGTCTCACATTTACTTTATATTGGATAACAGTATACACAGGTAATAACTAAGGCATTTTAATTTACCCCGACAACATTTTGTGCAGGCACTCTCTCAGGTGATTGTCTAAAAATGAGTGTGGCCATAATTACCATGTTGCTCCCCTGGTGTAAGAACATACATTTATGTTAGAAGATATTTGTGCAGCCTGTGTGCACTGCTGGGGGAGGTGAGGAAGCTCTGCTCTGCTATTACAAATTCCTCCTGGCTGTCACAGAAGCTGACACATATCTGAAGTTTTCCTAGACATTACTAAAACTCTTTAAGCAAACAGTCCTTCATGTGACACAGAGCAGGCTGGCTGGATGTCCCTGCAGCAAGGTAGAGCAGCACTCAGCCTCCTGTGCTGAATGAGACACCAACAAAGATCATCCACAATCACCTGGCTGTTCCCTAGCAGAACAGGTGGTTGGTGCATCTAAAAACCAGTTTTTCAGGTCTGAACTCAAATTGTATGGTAACCATGCAACAGACCACCCGAGGGTCTGTGACTGGCCAGGGGGTCACACAGCAACACAGGGAACAGGAATGAAAGGCTGCTTGATCCTTCTCACAGAGCAAAGAAAAGCCCATGCTGGGGGTGTCAAGTACAGGAACAGGGATATGGGAACCCTGGGCAGCATTGACCAAATCCCAAAGAACACTTCAAAGAGGGAAGATTCAGCAAACAGCATGCTGTATGGTTTGTTTTGCACTGACAGGCAGTCACTAGCATCACTTGGAAAACTTAAAAAATTCCCCCTACTACTAGCTCTATGTCATTATGACTGTCAGCTACCTCATGCCTCCAAGAGTAAAGTATTTCTAGCTCATGGGACTCCAGAAAAGTTTGTTTACTTCAAAAAGACAGAGTCAGAACTGATTTTAATGTCCAGGGCATTTGTTCCCTAGGTCCAGGCTCAGTGAGTGGGTGCAGAGAGGCAGCACCCAGAACCCTGAGGTGCTTAAAGCACTTGCACATGGGGTGGACAAATACAACAGGCTGGTGTCTTGCAAAGAAGGCACAAATCAGGGTGATACCATCACTAAGCTGCATACAAAAAGAGAACTTATTAAAATTCAACCACGAGGCTGGAAAGAGTGGTGGAGTTGTTCCCCACTCAGAACTGGCACACTTCCCCTGCCCACTGCCAGCCCACTGCTCTGACAGCACAGTTCAGGTCACAGCAATTTAAAAGTATTTCTGGATAATCTGATTTCCAACATGTTAGGCAGCAGCTTCAGAAGTGCTTTTAAAACACACAAGGTTTCTGAAGACATACGCTGCCTTCTCCCTTCTGGTCTCTCCAGAGTCCCCTCCCATCAGGGGCACTAACCCAAGCCTGACTCTGGATCAGGGCAAGTTCTTCCCAAGTCCACTCTAGTATCATTATGCAATAATAATACAATATAACTAGGTCTCCTCTGCCTGCAACCCATCCCATTTCTGTGAGGGCAGTGCACAGTTAAAGAAATCCTTCCTTCTCCACCTGATCTCACTTTTTTCACCTCTTGAAAATCCTTCTGTTTTTAATGAGAACATTTTTATAGCATGTAAAAACTGCAACAACTGATTCATGGCTTTCCAAATCCCAGAGTTCCCCTACTTTCTACAACCAACACTCCTCAGACTAACAGCAAGCAGTAAGTTTGGTTGTTCAGGGTATTTTTTTGTCCACTGCTTCTTAAAAAATTGTCTGTTTGTAAGTGCACAAGCCCAAAGAATGATGCCTCAGGTACTAATGAACAGAATACAATGGACCTGCCATTCAGAAAGATAAAAAGAAACAAGCACAATATTTTGGATTCTGTGGCCTTCAGAACTGATGCTTTAGTTTTCTTATTTATACCAATAGATATTTATGTACCTTTACATAGATACATTTTTATTGGCAGCAGAGAGCTGCAGGACAAGCCTAACCATGAACAATCCAATTTAAAACAGGTACAGGAGAATCTATTTCCCAGTACAGCTGCCTGCACAAAGGCAGGACAGAAATTAATTCAACATGTAAAACAAGTGTTTAATGCTACTCTGATAAACCAGTTTAGCTACAACTACATCCAAATTCCCTGTGTAAACATGCTTGACAAATGGTTATGGAATACAGAATTAATATAAGAAAAGAGCAACTCTTATTTGTTGCTTAAATTTGTCCAGAATTTTGAAAAGCAAAAGTTTCCCTTTTCTACTCCTAACAGATTATTCATGAATTGCAATTTAATCTCCTTTATCTAAAAAGATCATTAAATAATTGTCTGTACCTGACCAAAGGCAAATAACACCCACCTGCAGCTCTGCTCAGACTGACAACCTGTGTCACTGAATCCTGTCCTACAACTCCACCAGTGAGCCCTGAACATGCAAGCCATCAACACATCAGCTAGCTGGGGAAAATAAAACAGCCTGTGTGGAATTTCACCTTTTGTGGCACTGTGAAAACTGCATCAAACTCTTCTTACCAAGTAACTACACTGAGGTTTCCTATTTCTTTGAAAGATAATCATGGTGTTCGTACTGTTTTCAAATCAAGTTCTCACTTTCTCAGAGCATCTCCTAGCTTTGAGTGCCTTCCAATGTGAATTTCATGTCATTATCTAATGTGCAACAACACTGCAAACCACAATATACATCAGCTCAGCTGTTGCTGCAGCACTGCAAAGCATCTTCTGCCTTATTTTAAAAGTGCAGCATCCTGAGGAGGAGGGGGCTTGTAATTGTTACAATTAACAATCTAAAAATAAAAAGTAAAAACTCCTACATTCAAAACAGGATATTCCTCAGGAACTTGACCAAAAAAATAGATGATTTTTAAAAAGTACTACAGTGAAATATTTTTATGTTCATTTCCTGCTGTACAAGTAAAACAGAGGAACAGTACTCACTCTTAAGAAATACTGAAATTGGGGTAACGATTCAGCTGGCAATACCTTAAACCAAAACAGAGTCCAGGTCACTTTTACAGCATGTTTCAGAAATATAACTTACTGCTTGGATAACCAGGAGCCCAATTGCACAGCACAGCCACCACTGACGAGGAGGGAATTGTTCCTGCCTGACTCTCTACAAGTTCAACAATATGTTCTGGCCACTTCCTCTAGCCTGGTTGTTCTGTTCCTACAGAGGAAAAAAAAATCATACTTAAAAAATGCTTATCCTATGAAAAAAACCCTGTGTTTTGTCCATTTAGCTTCGTGAATCATCTCTGCAGCAGGTCAGATGAGCACCAGGGCTGACTCCAGAGTGGAGTGGAAGCCCAGGGGCAGGAAGTGAACAGAGCTGCTGGCTTTCAGTGACAGCTGCTCCTTGAGCCAGCTTAGCTGCACCCTAAAAATCACAGCCTTCTCTGCACTTACTTCTGTATTCATATTCAAAATTATATATTTCTAGGAAAAAACCACTTTTTTAACCCAATCATTAGTCACTGTTACATAAAAAGTGAGCAGAAAGGGATTTAAAGTTCTCAGGATTTTCCCAAAAAAGGCTGTTCCCTCCTGTATTACACAAGACCTTGCTGGGAAAAAAAAGAAAAATTGTGAACAAGGTGGATACTTCATAACAGAGCAAAACTGGGCCCGAAAACCCCAAAACTCAATCTGCTCACTAGATTACAAAGTGACTGGTAGTAAGAGCAAATCTAGAGGAAGATAATTTTTAACCTCAAAACGCAGTTCCTGATTAAAATGTATTAGTAATGCTGACATATATCTAACACATTTTCTGTTATCTTAGTTTATTCCAACAAACATGTTTCTCACAAATATATAAATGTTTGATTCCTTGGCATTGACATACCTGTCATCTTCAAAGTGGGAACTGCCAGCAAAAGAGGAGCAGCAGGTTAGGCAAAGAGTGTCAGAAAGTGAGAAAGTTCTGATAGCAGTACCCCAACTTCCTTTCAAATGAGAAAATTGAAACCAAAATTCTTTTTGGCTACTGTGACTTATTTTTCTGATTCATTCCCACACATGCTCAGCAGCAATAACAGGGAAAAAGAGAAAGACACACAGAAAAGCTCCAGCACAAAGTTCATCCTCTCTCAACTTGACCCAGTCTGGGTTTTTTCCCCACAGCCTGACCAAGCCTGAGCTTGTTTGAGCAAGCAGGCCCTGCCTGAAATACCACAGCAGATGGGCTCAGGTTGAGCTGAGCCAGGTGCTAAGAACATCTGACATTTAAGTGATCAGGGCTTTATCACCATTTCCATTAATTTCAGCTGAGTTTAAATAAACCCCAGTGAGCTCAGTCTGTCCCCATCCACCTCTGTGAGATCCTTCTTAGCTGCACTCCTTGCCCAGCCCTTCCATGTGCTCTGTCATCCTACTGGAATGCTTGTTCCCTCACCATTTTGGTTACTTGGATAGAAAACAATATTCTAGTAATTAGTCACTGCTAGATGGTTTATTCATCAACTAGTTCTTTCAAAGAACCCCCTGAATGAATGTATATATTTATATTAAAAAAGCAGAAAATGTCCCAGACTGGACATTAGGTAAATAAGTCAATATTGAAACCCAGGCTATATTATAAATGAAGAGCATTTTACTACAATATTTCAATTCAACTCATTGAAATGCTAACTTATCATTATTAGTCAGAACAAAAATTCAAAGAGTGAAAAGTAACAGCCTAAACCCAAAATTATACAGTTACAGGCAAACTACTTCTACATTTGTCTACCTATAAAACACTTACTGTGTTGTCTCTTTTCTTGAAATAAAGCATGCCATACCTGACAACTTTATTAAAGCCCTTTAAAGCATTTTTGTATTGATTCTTTTTTGTATTGATTCTTTTTTGTATTGATTCTATGGATTGTGGCTTATAACAAGCCATTTACAAGGCAGCATTATTAAAAAAAGAAAAGGAATTTACTGCTATTCTTGCTGAACACCTCAAAAAAATACATTCCTTTTGTTGTGTGCTGAATGACAACTTGCACGACAAACAGTACTTGTCTGTGCATCCCACAGAACAGAGGGTGGGACAAAGCCCTACTACTGCCCTTAAGGGGTGCAGGACACTGGAGAATGAGCCTGAAATTAATCTCCTTCACTTCAGTTCTCTTTGCCAGAAGGCGCCAGCAGCGACCTGAGCAGAGCAAACACCCAGACACGGTGTGAATGCAGCAGACAGAGCACCTGAGGGAGAAGCTGCCAGAAACAGCCAGCTCTGCTCAAAGAAACTTGTCCCCTTTCTCTGACTTGCACCAGTTGCAGTCTTGGTAATCTTTGTTATTTCGTGTTTAACTAGAATCATTGCTTATTCACCTTAGTTTTGTGCCCACAGACAGAAGTTAAACACACCCTGTTGGTTCCTTCTCTCTAATTACAGACCAGAAGCCACTTTTAATGCTGAAAAGAGGATTACAGAACAGCTGTTAAGAGAGGAAGGTTCTGGCCATTAGCTGTGAGGGAAGCTCTTAGGAAAAGCTGTGCACAGAGCCCTGCTGTCACAGGAGAACCAGTTCTGACTTCGTTTCTTCGTTAAAGCACCAACAGCCCTGAAGCCTCTGAACTGCAGGGCCCGTGCTGGAGAAATCAAACCAGCAGCTTGGCTGCTGCAGAGGAGAAGGTTTGTTTATTTTTATGAAAGTGCTACTGAAAAGAGACTACACAAAACAAAGCTATTTGAAGGGCACATTTTGACACATGTTACAATTCCAAGGTACTGAGGTAAAGCAATACTTTGGCTGGAAAAGGAACAGCAGCCCCAGTTTCTACTTAAATTATGCTGTTTATCTTTGAGTAACCTAGACGGAATCATTCCACCTTTTACACCCTCATTTTATTAACTAAAGAGGTAACGTTCAGCAGTAGCAACCTACATGTGGTGTGCAGGAAATATCATATCATTGCAGCACATTTATGCTATTATATGTTACTATTAAGCAAAGAAAAACACTCCCAAAGGAAAGATCCAATGCAGGGCTTGTCCCCCTGCCTGCATATATGAACACCCTGCTGCTCAGCACCACTCCTCCTGTCTAAGGAGCCTCAGGAAGATGATAGGATGGTGTCAGAGGTGAAAGACAACAACAACAGTTATTTAAAGAGATTTCCAAGTCTCTGGAGATAACAATGATAATGATTTTTATTATGAGATAAGGGTGTTGTAAAACTCCTAATTTTTTAAGGCAGCGGTTTTTTCCGCATGCAAATGTTCTGGTTTTGTAAGAGTAGGAGGAAATCCAAGCTCTGTGTCTTTACTGTTCTAAAAATGCAAAATATAAAACTCAATTTCTTTTTTCAAACACAGGACAGACTCCTGGTGAAGTCTGCTGTAACGGCCTGAGGAAGAAGTTGCACTTCCTTATTGTAAGGCAAGATGATCTGTGCACAGTGCTTACAAACCATTTCACACTGTAACATCCTGTCAGTTCAGCAAACAAGCATCTTGAAACTTTGCAGATGCTAGTTTAACAGATTATCCCCCTCTTTTGTATAAGGTACTCAGCCTTTAAAAGAAACGTTTAACTCCTCAAATGGCGTTTTACACCCTGCGCTTCACAATTTAAATATTGACCGGGTTTTACTTGGGAAGGAGAGAGCTCTTAGGCTCAGGCAGGTCCCGGCTTTCACCTGAAGAGCCTCGCTGGTTTGAGGAAGCCCTGTAAGGCTGTGGCGGTGCCCAAGTGTTTGGAGCTGCCCATGGGCTCAGCTGATGGTGGCGGAGAGCGAAGGGCGGGGGGCAGCGGGGGCAGCGGCTCCCCAGAGCCCCCGAGCATCACCCCGCTGCTGCCCCTGCACACCTCAGCCCCCAGCCGGACTTCCCAGGGCGCTAAAACACTCCTCGATTTACACTAAAAGAGTGGGTATTTCTATACAGAAAAATCCCAGGTGGCACTTGCAGTACAGCAGCTTTGCAGATGCTGAGTGCATTGTATTAATCTGGAACAAATCCAGGTAGTCTGGATACTTTTTCAGAAAGATAAAACGTAGCTTCAGCACTAAGTGTAAGACTGAGGGAACAATAACTGGGTGAAGTATTTCACCTATATTTTACAAACTTCATAATAAGTTAGAACAAGTAATTTTGATAAGTTCTGTAACGTTAAACCCAAGTCAAAGGTGAAACACAAGAATAAATCCAAGATTTCAATTTAGAGATTTCATTTTAATTCCATGGGGAATACTGTCTTTTTCTATTATTTTAATCTAAGAGCAACTGGCAATTACACAAACACCCACCTTGACATGAAACAGTGATCATCATCCCTAGGCTTACTCCTTAAACTAATTAGCGGTGCACCAGCACCTGCTCTTTCACTTAGCCAGCCGTGAGGACACGAATGCCCGCGCACATTAGGGAATGAAGTCTCTCCCCTGTTTACCCTAACGGCGTTGACATTAGCTTCATTAAGAAAAATTTAAGAAGTCTAATGGCTGCTTTACAAGAACCCCCAATGACCCTAATTGCTGCTACTAATGGCTTCTGGAAACAAAACTAACATGCCATAATGGCCATCAGAAATCCGTACTGGCTTACTGTGTTCAGAGCAGCATTCCCCGTACCCCTCGCTTCTGTTCCACACTTTTGTGTGCACTTCTGGAGAGGGGAAACTGTCAAGGTGTGGTGACTTTGGCAAATACACCTCAATACATTCTTTTTCCACCTACAGGGTGGAAATAAAAATCCTTCCAGATCAGGACTTAAACATTTGAAAGATCAGGATACCTAAATAAACAAACAAAAAATGTATTTACTTTTGACATAGATACAAGCTTTAAACCCTCCTGGAGTTTTTCTCTTGGTCTCCTGGAATCCTGCATGCTTAAAAAAAGTATTGGAAATCATTCTTATTAGTCTTCAAAATATATAATAGCTACAGAACTTCTTTATAGTAATTTTCCTTTTTTTGGCATAAAGACATCAGATAAATTGGTTCACCTGTTTATTCTTTTTTTCTTTCTTCTTTTTTTTTTCTTGAGATGAGTTCCTGTTAGAAGTTCCCAGGTCACTCTTTTCTATTAAAAACCCCAAAAAAACCAACCAAACAAACAAAAATCATCACCCCCTGAACTCCTCCATCATGAATTTCAACCAAAAGCAGTAAGGACATTAATGCAGGTACACTGCATTTCAATAATGCAGCCTATTTCCCTATGAAGAAATTTTCATATTGCAGTGCTAAGATGCTTTATTTCCTATAATAAATCTCAACCACTTCAGAATCAAATCCAAAGTTTTTAGGTACATTTGTGTAGATTTTCCCCACTTAGTATTGCACATCACTAATCACAGCATGGTCTTGGGCCACAACCAAGCATGTCAGGCTCTCAGTAATACAAATAAAATATAAGACAAATGACAGGAGAAAAACAGACTTCTGTGCTGAACCAAATTAAAACATTACACTGCATATTTACTTTGCCTGTCCAAAAAGGGTTTCAAAGCGTCTCTGCTCAGTTCTCAGCTCTAGTGCTGACCACATCCTTACTGCTTATGAGAGAAGTCTCAGGCTTAACAGACTTAAGTATGGTCCTGGGTTGCTGGTGATGACATGTCCCTGTCCCAGATATCCTTCACCTGCCGCTGGCAAACACCAGATCCCAGCAACAGTGACCCAACGCTGAACTACATGTTTTAAAGTGTTTTAACCCCTTTATTATAAGCTAGTTATAAAAATGCCATAACACATCCCATGGAGATTAGAACTTACCTATTTAGCAGTAAAACAAGACACAAACCAAACTTCTGAAAAAAGACACAGACCACACTGCTGATATTTCAAGCTCTCATTGGCATTTAAGTACCTCCTTCAGCAGTTTAAAGCCCTACCGTGTTAAAAAAGTGCAATCCAAAAAGGATCTGAAATTCCCTCTACTAAAACCAAGCCAGCTTTTGGCTTCCAAGCGCCAAAGACCACCCCCAACTTCTCCATTCGTGTGCCAATACTCAGGCCTCGCAGCTTTACCAAATCCTCCTTCTCTGAGCGAAATAAACTTGGAGAAAAGGTTAGGGCCTCCACATTTGCTCGCCGTTCCCAAGTGTATCAAGTGGTGCCATACGAGGTAGTAAATAGCCATTACACGGGAAACCTGTCGAGCCTTGGACTCCTCCTGTCGCTGCCCGAGCAGCGCGACCCCCGAGCCCTCACTCCCAGGGCGCTCTCACCTGCAGCCGAGGAAGAGCAGCGGACTGCGGGTCGGGGCTGGGGCTGGGACCGGGCTCTGCTCTTCCTCTTCCTCCTCCTCCTCCTGCCGCCGCCGCCCGAGGTGTCTCTGGGGCCCGCGGAGCCACCCCGGCGCGGCGAGGGCGGGACCGCGGCGGCATCGCCCCTCCTGCCTCTGCCTCTCCTCCCGCACCGGGAGCGCCGCCGGCACCGCCGGGGGATGGCCCCAGGGGCTCCCCCATCGAGAGGGGCTCCCCCTCATCATGAGGGCCTCCCCCACATCGTGAGGGGCTCCCCCCTCAGCGCTGCTCCGCTCCGGGTCTGCAGCGCCCCGTCCCGCACAGCCCGGGGGGTCCGTGTGTCCCCCCATCAGCGTTCACGATGTACAGCGGTGGAAACAAAATTCTGCCCGGGACTCTGAAAAACACAAAAGTTTACAGCCACTTTTTAACATCTGGCAGCTGCCGTGGTGGTTCTGGCAGGGCTTCCCACCTCGTGGCAGGATGCACCCGGGAACCTGGGACCTGGCAGTGCCATCCCACAGCACCGGGCTCCCTTTGCTCCACTGAGGGACCTGGCCGTGCCATCCCACAGCACCGGGCTCCCTTTGCTCCACTGAGGGACCTGGCCGTGCCATCCCACAGCACCGGGCTCCCTTTGCCCCACTGGGTCCCGCAGACTGTTCCCTGGGACTCACACCGGGCTGGCAGTGATTCCCCAGAGCACCAAGCCTCCAACATATGGCCACTAATTTAGACAGAGCCTGGCCCTACCACACCTCAAGCCCAATCCAAAGCTCACTGGAAGCAGCAGAAAGAAATGCTGATTTCTATGAATTTTTGGATTAAGCTTATCTGGTGAGCTGTTAGTCACTGGCAACTGCACACAGCCCATGGCAGGCAGGTGTATGCCTGGCTACCTACAGCTACAGCCGTGTGTTAGTCATCCCTGGATGTACCATGACTGCAGCAATACCTTAGTAACCAGATACAGTTTGCATTTGTGCCCTGCCAGCCAGCTGGTGCTTTCCCCTCTCCCTAGGCCCGAGTGATGTGCTACAGGTGACTCTCAGAGGGAGCAGCAGCTCAGGGCACACATCACAAGCACAACAGCTTTCTGTGACTTTCTGAGCTCCTGTTCCAGTATTGCTGGGAAAATAGGAAAGGGTGTGTTGTCTGTCACTGCCCAGCTATTAGGATGATTTCAGGCTGAATTTTGGGAAGGAATTTAAATCCAGTTTCAGCTATGTGAGACAATAGAAAAGGAATACAGCTGGATAAGTGGTTCCGTACCTGAGGCAGAGGACTGAGCAGCAAGAGAGATGGACTCTGCTCCTCTGAACCCTGCCCTGCAACATTTCTATGTGCAGTCTTGGGCAAGGTACCTAATAATACCTTGGTCATCCCATTCCTGTTTTGGACCCAATGTCCAAAAGCACTCAGAAATGAGAGGTGCATTCAGATGGAAGCAGTGCACAGGCTGTTCAGACCATTTCTTAGGGGAAAGGAGCAGGATCTTCCAGTAAAATTATTGTTTAAAAGAATTGTCTTCACTGGAAGTTGAATTAGATAATAAGATTTCAAAAACTGTAGGAAATGGAAAATACATTGTTCTGCTGAGGTCATAAATGGAGTAGTTTCAGAACAGATGGACTCAATTTATCACTTCATCAGAATTTTGTGGACCTTCCGAGTACACACATTGCTTAACATCATTTCTGTATACCCACAAAAAGTATTTGCTATCCCAGAGTAAGATCTAAAATTCCTGCATGATTCAACACGACTGACGTTTTAGGGGTTTTTTAACAGCAGCAGCTCCAAAGCATTCCAAGTGCTTTATGTACACGGTTGTGCAGATCACTCTTCAACTATCAGCAATTACTGTAATTACATATTTTTAGAAAGAAAAAAAAAAGGATGTAAAGGGAAAAAAACCCTAAAATATGGAAATTAATACCAAGTTCACTGCCTCCTGCACGTGTTATGTACAGACTTCCCCCGTTCTTTTTTGTGCTGCTGATGTTTTTCTCAGCGCCGGCAGCCGAGGCACAGCCAGGGCTGGCTCTCACAAGCAGATGCTACCACCCCTTACTGGAGAGCAGCTGGCACTGCCGGGAGCCTGCTAACGCCACCACCTAGGCACAAGGTTCTGTCCTCGGTGAGCAAAGTGACAGCATCCCACCCGTGCTTTTAGTGGCTTATCTTTTTGCCCTTGTAAATTAATCCAAAATTGATTTCCTATGCATACGTGGTAGCTGTAAATGTCGGTTACTGTGGACATTTGGCCCTTCATTGGAGGTCCATCTGAAATGTCCAAATTTGAGTACAGCGATCCCTAGGGTTGTATTTGCTTCTGTGAAAGTTTTCTTCACAGACAAGCAACCATTATTATTTTCAAACTCTTGCTTAGAAAAAATCCAACAGCTCTACAATGATATGTACATATTGAGTGGATGAAGTCAGAGTATTAAACATAAAAATGTAATCTTTCTCAAGATTGAACTGGAAAACAATATCATAAATAGTTTTAGAGATTCAGCTAAAATGCAAAACATTTGCTGATAAAAATGTAATAAAACAAAATCTTTAGTTTTCTGTGTAAGTTATTTGTAGATAAGATGTTTAAAACAAATGTAGCTACAAAGTGAGTTATAGAGCATCACAGGAACCTGTTTCATACAATTCAGATGTGTACTTCAGTGTAAATTCCTACAGTACCCAGAACCATGAATCTTTAGGAGACAGAGAAAGATCACTATTTTAAAAAGAAGCAGAGGTAGAAAAACAGTAAACTTCAAGAATAATTCTCATGTGAAGGGTTTACATTTTTCTCTTAGTAAGTCACCATGGGTTGAACCTGCCTTCAGTTTGTGCATGCTTGTACTATTCAGAGTAGTAAAGAGAATGACAGCATTTGGTTCTAAATAATTTTACTTGCAAAACGTGTCAACACTCAGATTTTCAGTGGTTCCCATAAATGAGTCAGTTAGGACTCAAAGAGTGGTTGCTGACCAAATAAATACATGACAAAAGCAAATCAGAAATATATTTATAACCCCAGAAAATATTCTTCAAAACCTTTAGGAAAAAATTGAAAATTAATATAGAGCAGACTCTTTTGTGGGTTAGACATTATATAAAGTATCACAATATGTGGAGTTGTACTTGTAAAATTAGCAGATAGAGTTTTAATATATTAACTTCTTTTAAATATTCCTTTGAGGTCCTGCAACACTGCAGCATGGGTGCAGTGTTTTACCATGGGTGCATGCTTTACCATGCTGCCTTTTTGTAGTTCCCCAAATACCCAGAAACAGTGACCAAGACAACCATAATTTCTGCTTTTTATCACTAGTTTAATGATTCTGATTCAGAAAGACAGAAATGAAATATTTTAAATGAACTCTACAGTAGGAAGTATTTATTAGAATATTGTTTGTTTGTTTGTTTTGGATGAGATTTAGCATCTATTTACCAGTGTGCATCCGCACACACTCCACTCTCTTTGGCCACTGATCAATTTAGAGAATGAGACAAACAACTTGAGTAAATTATTTGCTATTTCCTGTAAAGATATCTAATAATAGAACAATCCCAACCTGCTAGAAACGACATACTTAGGAAGGATGTAGTAAGACACTCTTTTGAGCTGCTACATTGCTTTCACCCTTATTTTCAGGGCAATATTAGAATCAATTGCTGAAGACTCTCAGGTTTATGCTGCTAGATGCATGAGCATCTCACTGCATCAGCCTGGCCAAAGACAAGGCAGAGTTTCACTGCTGTTATGTGGTTTGCATTTTTGGCTTTTGGATCAATTGACCAAACTTTGGGGAATAATTTGCAGAGCAATAGCAGTCATACATGTTTCTTTGGGGACATGAAAAGTGAAAAGTTATTTAGCTCTCTTGTCATTTGTTTTAAAGTTGTCAAAGACTCTTGGCTGACTTGGAAAGATGATCGTGCTTTCTAGCACTCCAGCCTTCATTAAAGTTAGCGGGACGTCAAAGAAAGACTCAAGCGAACAGTTTAGCTCAAGCTCACAGCACTGGGAAATGATAAGAGTGCAAAAAAGTGTGTGACTAAGGAGACTATGCAGAGTTTCCTAGACGAACTGAAGGACTTAGGAATACAAGTCCCACCACTTGCAACTCCAGAACCTGGTCTATGAAGTTTTGTTTGAATTCTTGGACAAACAACCGAAAAACCACTTGCATCTCCTCTCCTGTTCATGCTTAAGATTCTACCTCCAGAACAAGAAAATGCACTATTCCTTGAAAAATCTGTGGCTGGTTAATTGCTTTAACCTTTTTACCTGACTTGCAAGTGTGATTTGTACTGAACCAAGGGCTATAGACTAGCCTGGGCTTTAAATATTTTTGTATACTCAAGCTGACCTGTAATAAAATGGAACATTTTCTTCTAGAAATTTAATTGCTCTCAACAATGACAAAGGACCCAATCTGTGGCTTCCTAGAAAACTGTTAGATGGTCTTTATTGAGGAGTCACTATTTTTATTAATTGGTAAGTTACACAAGAAAGGAAAATAAATGAAAAGAAGGCCATTTCCCTATTAGGGGCCCTAACACTGCAGGTGGAGCTTGTCACAAAATGGAAGATGCTATTGATTGAAAGAACACAGAAAAGAACAGATCGTTTTATGTTCACAGCAAATGATAAAGCTATTTAGCTAACTGTTTTCAATTTGCACTTTCAGTATCTCTGCATTAGTAACCTGCATTAGTATAACTTCTATACTGGAAAGAAAAGAAGAATACTTTAGAAAAATCAGTAAGGAGCAAATGGACCATGCGTATTATTAGGAGAAAATGCTCTTACGTAAATTGGAATACAGTTGTAGAACACAAAGTTCTTAAAGAATCCACTAGGAAACATGGATTTACCAAAAAAAAAAAACCAAAAAACCCAACAAACCCAAACCCACCCATCCCTGTTACAAATCAATTTTAAAAGAGTGTGGACAAACTTCATCTGATTAAATCAATGTAGCCCTATTATAGTGAAACCAAAGAAGTAAAATTTATTTCTATTCCCTGAGGATGTAGCCTTTCATGTTATCTCACTGAGCTTTCAGAAGTAACTTACTTCTTGAAGATTAGTTTATTTAGATCACAATGGGGATTTTAAAAGAGAGAATACAAAGCCATAACGTAGCCCTCCCTTTATTTTCCTCTATGCTGAGAAACAGTGTGTCTTCCTCCAAGTAGCTGGTATTTTCAAACAAACCAGTATAATAACTACCCCCAATCTGAGAGAGACTAAGGTGGAAAATACTTTACTTTCTTAATATCCTGAAATCACAGAGTCCTGCTTGCTATCAGTGAAATCAGTGAAAGAACTCCCCTTAAATTCAACAAAACTAGGCTGTGGTAATTCTTAGAGTAAGGCAGAGGAGTAACCTCAAATTTCCAATAGCAAAGATTTCTTTCCTTTGCAATAAAATCTTAGAATTTATTGACATAGTAGCATTAAAATTGTTCATTCTCCATCTTCGCTACATTCGCTTTCCGTACAACACAAAATTAACTGAAATCAGCTGGGCAGTGATTAATTTCATGAGGTAAGGATTGTCTGGTGCTTTAGCATGTCCTCATGATAGTTGGCTTTACTGGCATTACAAATTAAATTTTTTCAATGTGGATAAAATACTGAACTGGGAAAAAACCTGGCTAGCTTCTAACAGGACTGTATCCAAAATGGATACTCTTTGTTCTTTAAAAAGAATCCATGCAGCTCATAAAATTTAATCTCAAGCAAGGCCAGCAGCCAGTTTGGGATACAGGACAGCTGTGATGTGCTGTGCTGGCCAGATGAGGCACAACATTAGGAAAAGCCTGTAAAAACTGAGACACTGATGAAGACACTAAAGAAGAAATGAAAATTAAAAACTTTCCAATAATGACATGTGAGAAATAAACACCAGTCCTAATTGATGTCCTTTTAGTGTTTCACCAGCTCATCACAACTGTCTATTGTAGTCTTCCCTCACTAAGCAGCACCAGAACATTATACTCTTACAAATGTCCAAAGACAGTAATTATAGTTCACAGCTACTGGGTTTCTGTGGACAGGTTTTTGTGTCATTTTTGTGGACAGGTTTTTGTGTCTAAGTGTGATAATTAGCAAAATTATTACATAATACAGAAACTATAGAACTGCATTATTTCATGATTAGTTATTCTTTTCTATTGCTTTTACTTTAAAAATACTCCTCTAAAATTGTAACATAAAATATCACTTTATTGAATAGAAATAAAGTGCAGTAATGCATTTGAAGATTTAGGTGTTGTTTTGGGTAATTTTTTAAAAATCAGACTGTCCATGGCAGGTAAAATTACCAGACCAGTGCTCTCTGTAACTGAAAAGGTTGGATTGATTTGTCACATTAATGGCCCAGCTTCCAGGTTCCCAATGTCTGTACTTGCCCGTACTCCCCAAGAAGTTTGTTCTGCTTGGGACAGACCATCCTGTGACTCATCTGAAGAGCTCAGAAATGCTGACTTGTTACAAAGCACTTGGTGTAGGAGAGCAGCTCCAGGGGAGTGTGGTCTCTGGCCCTATGCACGACAGAAAAGGCCAGGGCAGCCTCTCCCATGGAGCCAGTATTGCTCCTGACCCCTTGGTTTTCCACCCTACTAACACTGTCCCAATATTTTTTTGCAACAAATTTCAGTTTTCTCAGTTCTCCCCTTAGATTACTGGGATTCTGCGGGTAGTTACCACTACCTGAAGGTGCTACTGTCTGCATTCAAAAAACATTATGAAGTCAAAGCCTTCAAACTACCTTTTGTAGCTGGAGTTGGTGGCTTAAACACTGCACAGAAGCAATTCAGTAGGTGGCACACACTGCAGGTCAGACATACTTGAAATTGTCAGCAATCATGCTTTATGACATTATCTTGATGGATAAAAATTGATATCATAACATCAGGTTAGTAAGACACATTGGGATGAAAAGAATCTTATAGAAATAATACATTATTTTGTAAGTTATTCCTCCCATGCACCATGAAAAATTTTGAAAAGGAAAAGCAAACATGCATTGAAGGAAGACAATATGAAAGATTTCTACCTGCTGTTGGGTTAGCCATTGATTTTTCTGACTGAGAATGTCTTTTCATAGTTACTGATTACCAGGCAACCACAAAGCAGCTTGATTCAAGATCCACTTTAGTGAAGAGGGACAAAACCCCAACCCAGCCTTAATCAGTCTCCTATTTATTTTAAGAATGAACAACAGTCCTGTTTGGAAATAGGTCACAGGAGGAGGGAAATGCAAACAGCAACCATTAATGCACATTTCACCTAAACCAGATAATGTTTTTTTTTTTTTAAGTATTTCTTCACACTCCTGGTGCAATAATATGTTGCATACAGACCAGGAAGATGTATTTATTTGGGGATTTTGGGTTTTTTTTTAAGATGGAGCTTTAAGTTCAGAACAGATAATTTTGTGTTACATTGCCAGGCAGCATAAACAAGCAATTTGAACCAGGATTATTTTCAGATTTCACTGTCACCAAATCCAGCACAACAAATGAACTTTAGACCTGGGAAAATGCAGCCGAGAGTGCAGATTAGTTTCACTAGCAGCTATTCAGAAGCATTTGATTGCTTAATGATCTTTAAGCTCAAGAGTCAAACATTGCTTCATACAGAAGCAAAGGTCTTTTCATATACCCGCACAAGAGCATTTTATTTATTTTAAACAAGCAAAGCACTCACCAAATCTGCACTCATGGTTCCTCAGATTTCTCTACCATCACACAAATGCATTCTTTACAAGCCAGCTCTTGCATACAGCCAAGTGTTTCTTTCTGGCAGAGTTTTGCACTATGGGAAAGTAGGACTTCATTATACAGAAACACTAAAAAAATCAGCCTCACATCCCAACATTAGATTGTCAAATAATTTACACGGAAACTAGCTTCAAATATGGATATGTGAAGGCTAAGGGGTCGTACTCCTACTTCAGCCTGCTCAATCAAAGGGGTTCTGGTCTATTTTCCTTTAAAGAGCTGCTGCAGCAGCAGGAAATACCCTTCTTAAAGCACTAATGATCTGCATCCCCTTTGTGCTTCACCATTACCTGTTGGACAGCATTTGGAAAATGTCACATTTAGCACCAAAAAACAGAGGGTGGGCTCAGAGCTGAAAAAGGAAGAGGAAACTCAATGCAGCAAGTTTCAAATGCCAAGAGCTAATTAGACCTGCTACAGAGCAGAGACACTGCCCTAAGAGGTTCACTGCTGAGGTCATTTGGTATCCCAAGGCAATGCCTGAGCAGAGACCCACCAGAATCCCACAGCACCTCACTTCCATGCACCTTGGAAGCAGAAAGATGGCAATTCCTCCAAATGGCTTTTATGCAGAGGACACGCGAGATTTTTCATCTTCCCCTACTTACAGGTGTACTTAAATGATTTTCAGGATCCCATCAGCTTTCAACAATTAGCTTACAGCGAAGTAAAATTCATGTTCTTTTTCTTGCCCAGCTTCATCCATATCCTGCACTGCTACAGGAGGGAGCAAATGGGAACAGGCCACCTCTGAGCTGGCTATTGCCAAGAGAAAGGCCCATTGAACAGCATGGCCAAGATTCCCAACAAAGGCACCACACTTCCCTCTTACAAGTTTTTGGAGTCCACAGATTAATGAAATGATCATGGTGGGCCAGCCACTAAATACACAAGGAATTAAAATCAAAGCTTTCAAAAAATAACTGATCTAAATTTTAGTTATCTGAAATACACATTAATTTGATCTAGCACTATCATGTCCAAGTAACAGCCACTTTCTGGCTCTTTCCTTTCTATTTTCTTTTCAAGCAGGTATTTGACAGAAACTTTGGGCTTGTAAAGACTCAATAAAGCCATTTCAATTTGAATTCATGTGTTACTCAGGACATTAAGTAACTTGCAAAGGATTCTTGGTGTTGATTATTTCTTTCCCTGGGATCATCTCGAACATCCTAACATTCAACTTTGAATATTAGTTCATTAGGCTTCAGAGCAAATTACTACAGGGAAGAGCCTAAATGATCTTTGGCACAGGAAAATCTAAAACATGAAGAAATTGAGCACCATGAGAAAAGCAAATCTGTTTTCAATCTGTAGATGAAATCATGAAAATGTATCTGTCAGAACTGCTAGTAAATAACTTGTGGAAATACAGTCAAGACACACATTTAGGTCACTGCACCCAGAAAACATTTTTGAGGAAAACCTTTGAAACCACTACAGATTAGGAAGAATATAAAGCTCTCAAAATCTGCACTTTTAAGACCAACAGTTTCAAGACACACTACACTTGATTCTTAGAAAATTATTTTGCATTAAGTAAAAGAATTAAGTCCTAGGAATCAGCAGAATAACCACTTTTTGCCCTTTAACAGTAGCTGGAATAATTTATTTTTTGTTACAACCTCTAAATAGGTAAATATATTCCCTTCTTGAGTAATTGCACACTTTATCTTCTATGGCTTTTACTCTTTCTGAAAGAAAGCTGGTGTCAAACATTCTGTTTTAAGCTCTATCATGAGTTTTAGCATCCATCAAGATGTCAAATGGCTGGCTGCATTTATTTACAATACATTTTTCAGGTAAGATTATTTTCTAACCAGCTGCTCACATTATATTTAGGATATACTCATGATGACTCCAGACATAAAATGGAAAATATCTATTTTGAAAGGACATCAAAAAAGCTGTCACCAGCCACTGGACTACAATTATTTTCTAAAGATTTAGTTCTAGGAAAACAAGTTTGGTTTTAGTATTTAAAAAACCTGAGCTGTAAATTCTGACAAAACAGAAATCAAGTTATGTCTCACAAACAGGAAGATTTACTTACATTTCAGCTTCTTTTCTGCCCCAACGGAGAAGACTGTCAATTAAAAAAAACATATATTTTTAACCATAAACACCATTTGATCAATTTTCTTTTCAATTAAAAGAGTCTCAGCAAATCAATTTAATGCCAAACAGGAAGATATACAAACATTTCAGATTATTTATGTATTTCCAATGGTGTGACGTGGACTACCAGAGGGAAAACTACCAGAACCTGCAGTATGTGCACATCTCCCAGGGAAGGACAACAAGAACACACTTCAGTAACATCAGCTGTGCTTCAGGAAGTGCTGAACATGGATTTTAGCAGCAAGTAAATCCAATTAACTCCTGAATAGTTCTACACAACCCCCTCAGCATGACAGCTTTGAGCAGCTGCTGCCCTGCAGCTGAAACATCACCCCACAGCCAATTTCAGAAAACAAGGAAAATGGATGCTTCCGTAAGTTTCCCACGTATTTGAGGATGAAAATTAGACAAAAATCATACATTAAGAAATCTTTACACATTTATTATCTTCCATTTATTCTCAGGCTTACAGACTCTGCTCCAGCTTTCCTGAAAGGAAAACCAGCAGACCAGGGCCATCTGAACAAAATCACCTTCCAAAGTCCATGCACAGGGGCCAGGACTCAGCTGAGGAAGGACCCTGATCCTA
The DNA here is from genome assembly GCF_022539315.1 of Serinus canaria. Classification (NCBI taxonomy): domain Eukaryota; kingdom Metazoa; phylum Chordata; class Aves; order Passeriformes; family Fringillidae; genus Serinus; species Serinus canaria. Next base: position 8,536,836 of record NC_066325.1, on the reverse strand, counting down.
CAAAAAACGTTACTCGAGTAACTCTTTCCACAGCGCTGCGAAGGGGAAGACAGGGTGTCAAGAATGGTGATAAACTGCAGTAGTTAGATTAAACATTTATTTTTTTCATATATTCACAAAATCTTCACAAAAGTATTGAAACTCAAAAAGGAATTAGACTTGAGTCAAATACAGAGATGAAATGTACAAGACAAATGAGCAGGCAAACTAAAAGGTCTTGAAAGTATTTTACTTCAGATTGAAAAACGAACAGTTCAACTGTTCCGTTTAAATAAAGTTTTGCAAGATATACAGTATTTTATGAATACAATGCTGGTCATTTGAGGCAATGTAAAATACCTCAATTTTTCCTTCATGCTTTTTTTTTTCTTTTTTTTTTCTTTTTTTTTTTTCTTTTAGAAAGATACTGTTTACCAAAAAGAAACTTGAGCAGTCCAGGAAAAGCTTTTTTCCATTAAATTTATGAAAACCATAAATTGAGGCAAACCTAAGATTCCCAATGGAATCAAGATTATCTTCCCGCTACCACCACCTTAAAATTATCACATGCTTATTGGAACACTAATATCTGCACCCTAGGAGTACATTTGCTTTCAACAATGAGGGTGATTCTTTTAAAAACACTTCAGTGTGGTAAATGCGATACAGATCTTTGCAAGTATTAAGTTTTGGAACAGTTTTGCTAATAGCAGCTAACAATACTGGATTAATATAATTTATAAATAATTGTTCCCTAAGCGGTGAACATAAGTCTACACATTCACAATAATCTAAAACAAAATAAATAGTGACTATGCATAATGTGGTACAACTTTCACTAGTTTCTATGAAGAAAAGCTGAACATCTTGATAAAATTATCTGATCAAATTAAAATATGACTCTAAAAATTAAAAAAAATTGTCAAATTAACATCACGTAAGCTTAGTGTTGGAGTAAATGTTATGACTTGCTGTATTTTTGGAATATATATATATATATATATATTTTCCTTTTTGAAGTAAAACACTTTAACACATTGAAAATGTTTATTAATTTAAGTGATAACATTGGTTCTGGTCTCATTTTACTTCAAAAATCATTGCACTCATTAGTGCCCATAAAGGTCAGGTTGGTCTGTAGTATTCTGTAAATGTATATAAAAATTTTCTCCAAGCTACCAGAACTTTTTATAAAAGCATCATCTCAGAACTGCTCCATTTATAACAGCCAGGTACACCAAGTACAGACTCTCCTCTTTACAGAAATATGTGAAAGTAAATGCCACTTAACTCTCTAGCACTGAAGTGTCCCCACTCCTGTTCCAAACTATGCCTGTGAGTGCAATTTTCCATTTCGTTCGCATTCATGGCATCAAAGGTACTGCAACCTAGACTTGGGATGTGACTGAACCACACACGTGTGGAGTTTCAATGAAATGAGAACAAGGTCAATGAAGAAATATTATGAGATATGAAAGGTTTGGGTCTTTAAGGCAATATAAAGTATATTTCGTTATTTGAAATTGTTTTGTATTTAATAATTAAGTGTATATAAAAATGCCTAAGAGGGGAGTGAGAAAAAAATACTTTAATTGTAAAATTTACTTAAAGCTTCAACAGTTATCATCTCCTACAGGAGTTAGCAAAAATATAAAAGACAAAAAAACCCAGACCTGGAGGGGGGAGGAAAGGCACAAACAAGGAGGCATGGGATTAAAGAAGCCCAGGAATGCAAACGTCTGTAACAAACTGAGTTTTCTTGTTTCGTTCTTTTAAACAAAAAAAAAAAAAAAAAAAAAAACAAAAAACCAAAAAAAAAAAAACAATCACCACCATCAATCAAACAAAACAAACAAAAAAAACCCCAAAAAAACACCCAAAACCAAACCCCAAGTGGCCCTTTGTTGTTTCTTTAAAAAAAAGGGTTGAGGAGAGACCACTAAGGGGAGGAAGAGAAGGATGCAACTATAAAACCCCATTGCCTGAAATGATGGCACTCTAGAAAACAAGGTGAAGGTTACTTCTCAGAGATGACAAGCTCAGTGTCTACACAAAGTACATGTACACTTTACACAAATGAAAATCTTCATTTGTCACCATAAACCTTTCTTTCAGAGGAACAGCTTTTACAGATCAAAAGTTCTATGAGATCTTCCAAATGCCAAGAAAAGAAAATCTGAGCAATATAACTAGTAATGTCTCTTTATATGGATGTTAAGATGACAATTCAGATTATTTTCCAAACTAATCCTGAGAAAAATTTATGTTTACAATTTAAACAGTAATGTTATGTAAAAAGTATTAACAAATCCACTATTACAAATGTCAGTTTTCCTATATGGTCATCTATATATACACAATAAAATGGTAAGTATATGCAAAAATAATTAAAAAATCATGCACAAATTACTTTCACCTTTAAAGGCTGGGTTTCCCTCAAAATACAATTTTTTGCCTTTTTTTTTCCTATTTTTTGTGTTTTATTTGTTTGTTACCACCCCCTAGACACACTGAGTACTATCTCTACAGGTCAGCATGAGCTGATGGGAAATACATTTATTTTACATTCAAGCTTTTATATCCTAAATGACCCTGTTGTAGCATATGACTTATCAAATGAGCAGCCTTTTTCCTCATTTTAAAAAAATTAATTTTTTTCCTTTTTTTTTTCCATTTTTTTCGGTTTTTTTCTTTCTTTTTTTGGTTTTTTTTTTTTTTTTTTTGGTTTTTTTTTTTTTTTTTGCAGTGATCAATCTTCATGTTCCGTTCCGTGGCGAGCTGGGAAAAAAAAATGCAGTTGCTAATCTATGTCTGAACAGTCTGAAGCTTCAGAAGAAATCCAAGGAGTCACTATCAAACTATCCTGTAGCATGAGATCATTGCACACAGAAGAACAGTCATAAAGTAGGCAACTATCTACAAAGGTCTGACAGGGCTGCATCCCTCTTGTGTTTCCTCTTTTTGCCGTGGAAAAACTGATGGTGTGATTTGCTGCCTTGGTGCTGTTTGTTTGTGACTGAGGTACCATGGCTTGAGTTTGTTGGACCTTGGAAGCCTTTGTTAGAGGAGCGAAATAACCGTGCAGATCCATGCTGTGGAGGAAAGAGAACATGGTAAATGCCTGCAGAGGGAATAAAGCATGGCAGTCACACAGCCCTGCTTCTGCACAACGAGCATGCTGACTCCTGGGAACACACCTGGAAAACTTGCTATGGCAGAAGGAACCTGGCCATTGCTGAGACAGCAGCACTGCAGTGCCAACCTCCCACCTGGGTGGTTGCAAAAATATGTTCATCTCTAGCCCCAAAAAAGAGCAGAGAGGAGCAGAGCACTTGGAATTTTGGAAAGTATAAAGGTATTTTACAGAAATGTCCATAATCCAAGACAACACAGGAAGATTGCTCAAATCTGATCCAGGACTGATCTTATGCCACATCTTTTGGCATAAGATGGGGTATGTCAGAACATGGACATGCACGTTCCAGCCTGGAATTAGTTCTGCCCAATAATGCAAACACACACGTATAGCATAGCCAAGGCCAGGTGTGTGAATTGTCTTGTTAGAAGACAGACCATCAGCAAACAAGAGGCATGCCTGCAGAATTGTTTTCAAGGAAAGTTTTCCAGAAGGCTCTGGACTATGTTTCAAACATAGAAGATCCAATTTCTGAAAAAGTCTAAGAATTTAAACTGCATATATCCATGGTATATTGCATACAGTGGCATAGAATATTTCCAGAATACTAAAGCATTCCTCAGTTTGGGAAATCTCCTAAATGTATAAGCTCTGAGAGGTGTCATCATAAGGATGTTTGGCTATAGGGGGAAATGAAGGTGAATGTAATGTATCACAAAGAATGTTCACCTCCCTTAGTGGAAGACAGATCACTAAGTATCAACACCTAAAAGAGCAGTCAGTCAGAGTTTTAAACACACATTTTTGCTAACTGCTTTCACTAAATGTAGGCACACCTCATTTCTCATATTTGGCAATCAAAACTGGACTGATGTGCTTTTTGCAAAGGAGGAAATGGGTGCAACATAGCTGAATTCCTCTGGCAAATCTGGTGTACAGGTCAGACCAACTTCATCTGTTTTAAAGTTGGGAAAGCCACGGTTGCAAATTCATCTGTGCAAACTTAACAGAGAACCAGGTGGCTTTAGATAAAATCAGTGCTTGGAAGCTTTTTAATGGGGCAAAAGGGAGGTGAAAAATGCAGTGTTCCCTTTCCAGAACAAGTTACCCTTCCATGGAGGATTTGTGTAATATTCAAATAATCTACACAGTTGCTGTTTTCAAACATTTCACAAACCTGAGATTTGTTCGTGTTGCTGGATGTATTGGCTGTTTGGCTATTTTGTGTTTTCCCACTTGACTGGGAGGATTCCAGTGACACTTCTTGTGACCCCACTCTGTTTGTGGTAGACTGACGACAACTCAACTGTTTAGAGGTTTTGCAAGGTGTTCCATCAGAATCCTTCAGGAAAATGTAAAGGATTAGTGAGCTTTTCTTAAGAGTGACTATTTCTAAAGGTGAATTTTCTTTTAAAAACAAAGTTAACAGTGGACAAAACTGAAAACTTGTTTATTTTACTATATATTAAAATTCTTTCAATCCAGAATTCTTATCGAGTAAAACAGATTTAAAGATGTATTGATGTATGATTCTGGTTTTGAGATTTGCCTTTTATTTTTTAAGTAAAATTCCCAAACAGATCTTTTTCAAAGATCTTTTGGCCCGTTTGTTTTTTAAAGTATGAGGCTTAGGATTACCAGTCTGTTTTACTTTTGAAATACAGTTTTCCCAGAGAAACGAGGGCTGTGGAACTTTGTGTCTACACACTCACTTTCTACATGTATTGTGTCAAAAACACACTCCAACTGGTATGTGTAGAAATTGCATAAGAGTTAACATCTTATGCAAGTTAGGATTCTGGATGAATTAACTGACTAGGATTGTGAGCTCCCAAAATGTATTTTGTGACAATATAAATGAGAAGGGAAAAAAACCAAAGAAATTCTAAAAAGCAAACTGAGAAAACTTCCAGTACTTACTACATCACTAGAGCTGGACAGTGTGGATGATGATGATGATAAAGGACCTGATGAAGAATTTGAAGAATGTTTACTAAGTGTTTCTGAAGTTTTATTTCTAGGTTTTCCCAGTGCTTCATTCTCTTCAGCAAGATTATTGTTGCATTTGTCCAGCTGCTGAGTATCTACTATCAAGGTTACTCCATTACCTAGTAAAAACAAAACAGAAGCATCACCACACATTTAAATGCAACAATATGTTGCCTTGGGGTTTTTTAATGTAGCCCCTAAGATGCAAAATACATGTTACATCCACATGGACAGTAACAGGTGGACATTAACATTAATGCACTGAGCGCTGCCTGTGCTTTGAGATGGAAATTAGGGACAAATTAGGGACAAAAGACCTGGAAGAAGGCAGTAACAAAGTTCAGATGTACTGCTGTAGATTGTTTCATGCCACACTTCAACAGCACTCAAAAGCACAGGTTTAAATTCTCTTCCTATATTCCCAATACTCAGCAACTCCAATTTTTCTTCTGCTGGAGCTGCTAGGATCAGAAGAACTCCAAAGAGGAGTTTGTAGAATTTCCTACACTGAAAATTCAAGATATATAACTCTCATATCTCACTAAGCTCTGCCTTAAAAAAAAATAAAAATAAAATTGGAACTTAGATCTGAACTAAATCAACAAGACAACCACTGTTACTGTCACCATTACTTCCTTAATCCAGGGTTGTTTTTCTTTTTTGATTGCTGCTTTATCTGAAATAAGACACTTAGGAGGTAGAGATGTACATGCCTATGTACATGATGTCCATGTACATAGGCAGCTAAAAGGGAGGTGATAGGAGCTCAGGGCCTGCAGGGTGACAGCTCCAATGGCACAGAGCACATCAGCTGACAAATCACTCACACAAGTCCTAAAAACAAGTAAAAAAAAAACCCAGCCTAGCCAAAAGAACGGGTCCTTGAAACATCTTCTCTGATTAATCACTAACAAGAGAACACTTCTGACAGGAAACATTCTAAAATTAACTGGAGAGTATGAAAATTATTTCTAGTTTAAAAACTTCCAGACAGCAGATACACCTGCACCAAAAGAGGGTGGCAACCGGCTGCTGAAGTCAGAAGATGGGCAGTGGATTAAAGGTGATTCCAAAGGGCATTGTCACCAAGTCCTCTGGCTAGATTTTGTGTATTTCCATTTGTTAAAAACAAGACCATGATTGATATTTCAGGACTTTTCTTTTTAAAAGGCTTATTCCACTTACATAGTGAATTCTGGCTTAAGTATTGCTTCCTTTACACATATGGTATGTTAGACTTGAAAGTTACTATTAAAAATGCAGAATTTAAGGATTCAGATTTAAATTAGCATGCCCAACAATTCTTGTTAAAACCTTGTCCATATTCAAAGGACAAAGGAAGCATGACACTGACAACATGGTAATTTCAATTGGAATTTTTTCCAGTCTCTTTTGGGAAGGCAGCACTCTCTACAGACCTCTCTACTAACCAAATCTATTGTAGCACAATAAAGGTGGGGACATTTTACTCTTGTACAAATCTGACTTTTCTGGATGAAAAGACATGAATACTGAAAAAAAAAGAGAAGAAACTGCTATTAAGATGCACACATAGACTTATGTGAAGCAAAGCAACAACAAAATCTATACAAACAAAATGTGCAGGAAGTTTCCCCCTCAGCCCTGCTGGGTCAGAACTCACCATTACAGGAAGATTCTGTTCTGCTTTGCATTCCCCACTGCTTGGATATCCAGTCTCTGTATGTGGCCACTTCTTGTGTTACTCTAATTATTCTCCCTAATATACTGCAAACCAGGAAAAAAAAAATCCAAAAACAAAACCATCACCACAACTAATTTTTAGACACAGAAAAATGTAAGCAAAGAATGTCTGAGATTTAGACTTGGAGACCTTACCTTTCTGTTTCGTTGTTAGGATAATATTTAGCTATTGGGGAAACAGCATGGCTCAGAACAACATAGGCATAATCAAAAGCCTGCTTCACTTGCATGGCACCATAGGAACTCCTCCCAACATCATTACCTTAAAATAAAAATATAAATAAATGAGTTAGATTGAAAATGTGGTTGTCATCTTTCAGGCAGGAGACAGTAATCTGTTCTAAAAATTGCCCTTAAGTCCCAAATAACTGTAGCCACCTCTTGTAGAAGAGGATTAGCATAAAGCAGAAATATTATACATATATATGTATATATCTATATCTACATATTTCTTTAGCATTAACAGCTTAAAGGACCTACAGGGATTTAGATGTCAAGAAGTCCAGACCAGCAATTCTCTAGGAACAAGTACATATAATGAAGAGAAAAAAATCCTGCAGTGCATCTATTTAATAGTACTGTTATTCCACTTTGGTTTCTGAGGATACCTGGCTGTAATGGATCCTCAATGTACAGCATTGATGGTCTGTAGCCATCCAACATGCTTTTCTGCACTTCATCCTTGGCAACATAAGAGCCACCATCCTTTATTCGGATTCCAGTCTTCAGATAATTGAAGTGACGTCCATATAACTCAAAAAACTCTATTAAAAGAACACCATAGTTGGCATTGGGCATACAGGCATCTTCCCTGGGATGCAGCTATTAAGAAGAGAGAAAAAAATTCATTCTTTTAAGACTTCAAGTTCTTCTCTTTTTCACAGAAAACATGTCTAAATACAGTAATAAAAAATAATAAAATAGGTATGTCTAAATAAAGTATTTTCCCCTGATTAAGCAATTTTGCATCTTTAAAATAAGATGCTATGACAACTTTTATAAAATAATTATCTCTTCAAAAAAAGGCTGTCAATCACTAATCTTTTTGCATTTGAACTTTTAGTCCAATAAGTGAACTTTCAGCACTAATGGCAGGGTTCTTGTGAAAAAGCAGATATTTGCACCTCACAAACCCCAGTCTGCAATACAAATACAGACTTCTCACATGCACAGCTATGTACAGGATCCCCTCTACTGTTAAGTAAGCAGCCTGAGAGGCAGCACTCAGCAAATACCAAGCTCCAGTTCCAGGCTCAGGTTTTAGAGTAATTACAGTCTGGAAAAGTATGGACATACACTTGCAAACACAGTTATACATAACATTTAGTTCAGGAAAATAACAGGGCTGATACAGCCAGAAATCAGCTACTTCTTATTTGTCCAGTATCTCCCACTCCTAGGCACAACAATATAGATTTAGCTAATGCATTTTGTTCTATTAGATTTAAGAGAAAGTTGTATAAGATGTTTGTTTGATATCAGCTTAGAAACCCAGAGAACCAAGATGACACTGCACTTGTGAGAGCACATACAGGGTGTGTGACCTGGAGACAAAGTGTTATAAAGGACAGCTGCAGCTAACACCAACCTTATGGAACTTGGTCCAAGCAAGTTCTACAATATTCAAGGTGTTTTACCATGAATGACCCATGTCATGTCATGTGTATCAGAATCATATATATCAGTGCCTGGCACAGGAACACCAACAGATGTTCCAAACACCTTTTGTACCTAAAGTATCAGCATCAGAAAAGGAACAGAAGACAGACGGGACATATCTGATTTTAAATGAAAAGGGAGTGCAACCCCAAAAAATGATAACTTAAATAATTAAATTTGAGGGTTGATCAAATTCCTTCTTAAGGTGATGTCCTTAGGCACCAACGGCATTGACAGATTCCATTGAACTTACCTGAAGGAAACTGACAGCCATTAAAAAGAGACTATAAGAACCAATTCCACCTGTAAATACTTCATTAAGGTCCCTCTGCAACAGGAACTGTTTCAATACTAAAACTAGAAATGGTAACACAGGATATTTCTGAAAGAGAAAAACAAAGCTGTTACAATACTGTGATGCATGCATACAATGGAGAGCATACTGAAACCATCTGTTTTATTTTATTTTGTCTTTAAGCTAACTATAAACCTAACCTACAATTTTTAGTAACAGTGGAGAAGAGCCAATGCACTGTGATGAACACAGGTATTTTACCTGTTAGACTCTGGTGGCAGATATCAACAACAGAAAAAAGTCATTACATCATAAAATCAGAAGTATTTGGGTTGAATATTTATATATATATATATATATATATATTATATATATATATATATTATATATATATATGTGTGTGTGTGTATGTAATATATATATGTGCACACACACACTTTTCTCATATAAGTGAGAAATATGGCAAAGGAACAACTGTGGATATACTGACATCTGTAACAAAACCTTCTTACTACAATTGAGAGGTAGCTCAAAGTGCACTGAGATTCCTGTCCTGCAAGTACTATGAATGTCCATAGTTAAAGAAAGCCCTTCAAAATTATTACACCCAGATAACATTTTCAAACAAGCAAAATACCTTTAGGTAACCCCTTTAAAGAGTTTATCTGCATGGATTCCCCTAAGAGGTGTGGTGAACATAGGCCTCTGGGACAGCAGTGAGGGCTGGGCTACACCTGCACTCTGTACACCCCTCACAGGAGAGGAGCAAAAGAGGCTTAGTAAGATCACTGCTTTTATCAACACAGAGCCAAAAAGTTCCTTAGTGTCATGGATGAAATGTGGACCATTATGTCCGTGACTTCAAAAAGATTGAAGGGAAAGAAGAATTTTGCCAGGAACTTCTCTGCACAAGCCTTTCAGTGAGTATTAGGAGCCTTATCTAACTGAAGATCCCTAACTGTCTAACTGAAGACTTTGAACTATTAAGAACATCCAGTCACAAGCTGAAGTTGAATATCAGTATATATTAAAATGTAAAGATGGGATTTTTCTTGGAAAACTGCACACCCTTGATAAAGGTGTGTGCCTTGGATTTCCTAAATAACCTGGATGAAGAGAAAGAGGTATTTCCAAGCCTAATGCCAAATGTGACATCTCAGTAAAGTACTGAAGTTATATGGAACAATATAAGACCCAAGAGAATGCCCTGCAAGTGTTATATAGAGAGTGCCTCAAGAACACCAACTAAGTCACTTGGCAAGAAGGCACCAGGTTTTCTCCAAGACAAACAAAGGAGCCTCCACAGCAGCCCGTGCCACCTCCTCTTTAGCTGCCCGTGCTCAAGGCCAGCTGTGGTGTGGCACAGCTACACAGCCTTGGCTCAGCCTGCTGGGAAAACAGCCCTGTGGGAAAGCACTGTGTGGGAAGCCTTGCTGGGAGTGCCTCCACTCTGCTCAAGAGCTGCTTCCCTGCACTGGTCCACACTGCCCTGCACTGGTGCTGATCCTGACCCTGATCCTGACCCTACCCACAGCCTGCACATCCTCACTGGCCACTTCTCTCTCCAGGCACTGGCCACTCTGGGAGCTGACCCCAGCTACTGGCACCAGACCTGCTCTGCTCTTTGGGCTGGGGTACCAGCCTTGTCCCTGCTGCCACACACAGCTCCTGCTGCATGCCCAGGGGGATCCCCAGGGGCACAGATCCCTCTCACCCCCAGACCCAAGGCCAGAGGGTCACAAGTAACCCAGGTAACTTGATTTTCTATGCTTTCCCACACAAAACCACCTTCAGGCTTTCATGAGAAGACTATCTCCCATCTTGAAATTCAGAAGTGCAGAGCTCAATGAACTGCAGTTAAAAGAGCAGAACACTTAAAACAGGCAACAGTGCATTTTTCTTAATCATTGTACACTTAGAACTACTCCACATTTTATTCTTGTATTTTAGTGTCTTCATGCCTGTTAAGGCAATATATCTACAACTTAAGACCACCTCTCAGCATTATCAGACAACAAAAAACAACAAAGTAAAAGTGTATCTCTAGTAAGGATGCAGTGAAGTAAAACAGAAAATAAAATTAAGTCATCAAATACTCAGTGTGTAGTTCCATGAGTGTTACCTAACCTTGATAAAATCTTTGATGAGCTGGGCTGCTTTAACCCCATTCTGTACATTAAAGCTTATATCAACTTTTACTTCAGTGAAGGAATCTGTCAGTTTAATAATAGGTACCTGCAAAAGAAAGATATAATAAGTCAATACAGATTTCCAAGAGACACTTGGTTGCACTTATAACTTACATGCACCAGAAAACCTGAAGTTTTTTATGAATTTATAGAGAGGCAGTGAAATCAGGACTCCTATTTATGAACTTACTTGCCTTGCCAATGTGTTTACAGAAACTTTGCTTTTCTAACTCATAAACACTATTTTCAATTTACTGTCCTGCTGAACAGAACTTAATGCTTCACCTTCCAGGTGATTTATTTTGGATTGGTTTGGGTGAGTTGCTGTTGCAGCAGCTCAGCTCTGGTGGAGACCACAGAGGGAGACAAACACTGGAGAAACACAGAGAAATGGTCCTGGAGACATCAGAAATGACACAACTCATGTCACTGGGGTCATCATTTCCTCACCAAAATGAACTTACAATTAAGAAGTACAAGATATGGAGAGTATTCTGATGTGTCTCCACCTGAGTGACCACAAATTACCTTTCTCTACTAATAACTAACAGCTCTGACTCAGATATCCCAATACTCTTACAATTAGCAAAAGGTAGGAAATTATAATGGAATTAATCTATTTTTTGCAAGCCATACCACTACCTATTTAGACAAGGCTGTACTTAGTACTTCTATCTGAAAACTGATTATACCTGCTTACTTGCAAGAAAAAAAATTACTTACTTATGTAAAAACTCAGTCCCGAAATGCACTGGTTAAAAAACAGCAATGCACAACACTGACTAGTCCAATCTCTCTTAAAAGCAACAAGTTGTGCATATGAAATATCAGACAATTTCCACAATAGAAAAAATGCTTCTGTTTTTGCAGTATCAATTATTTTGTCAGTAATAAAAATCATACTAAATAAAAAAGTTCTTTATTTCAAATGTAATATTCTATTTCAAATGTAATATACAAAATAAGTTTCTGCTTATAAAAAATCATTCTTTTAACCAACATCTTTCTTTGATGAGAAATTTAGCTTAAAACAAGGGAATACCCCTTCCCCCAAACTTACAGTTGCTTTATCTAAAACCTTCACTGAGTTTTCATCTGCTACATTGTGCTTTCTAAGAGCTTCTTCCAGGGTCCAAAGAGGTAATGTCTCCCATTTTCCAAACACAACTAAATCAATATCACTGAAATGGAAAAAAAAAATATTCAAATTAAAAGAATGATACACTTAAAATACAAACAACTGACATTTATACATAACTTGAATAAAGCTGACAGAACATAGCTGAACCAAATAATTCTGATTTTTCTGAGGAAACTCTTACACTTGGGGAAATACAGACCATTTCAGGTTACCCAGAGGAGGGGACAGATAAACATAAATCAATTAGGCTGCAAAGCTTAAGCTTAAAATTAGTCTCCTCAGGCCACACTGTGAACAGAGAGGGATCAACTTCTCTGGAGTGATTCAGAACAAGAAATGAACTTGTGAATCACCACCTTTGGGCTGTATTCATCAGGAATGTTGATTTAACAGCCTGACACCAAAAGGAAAAGTCCTGTTTCCCATCCTCTACCCCCACCATGCATGACATGACCCGGTCTCCTCCTTTGCTCCAGGTCCAGTGTTTGCCTAATCCACAGCAAAGCAGTTCAACCTATTAATGGGTCTGGCAGAAACCTTCTTCACTCCTCCCTTTAAAAGACCCACAGAACATTCTGGGGTCATTTCCTGCCTCTTTGCATCTCTAAGTTGCTTTTCTGGATGATCAGAGCACCAGAAGGCACAGGGTAAGCTGCTGGCCTGTAGTACCAAGAACAGGGAGCAAGGTAAGGGAGAAGAAAACATGGCAACTTGGACTTCTGGAAGAAACAAGCTATTTAATATGATCAAGCCACTAATTAACTTCACTCATTAACTCAGCTCCTTGAAGGGTGTCTCCATCTTACTACACTTCCTCCCTATGCACACACAAAATCACTTCATTACACAGGAAGCTGACACCCTAATCCAATCCCTGAACTCAAATTCAGAAGGTGGCTGGTGTCACATCTGAGCCAGTGAGGGCTACTGTGAGATCCTGAGCTCCTCCCTCTTGGCTCCCCAAGTCCTTTGATTCCCCTGCTTGGTCAGGACCACAAGGAGGTGAGCATGTAACCCTATAGTTATGCTAGCAGGGTGCTTCAGTGATATGGGAAACTGTGTAACAGAAAACACAAGGAAGTTTAGAAATACTTCCCCCTGCAACAGATTCTATAGGTGTGCTGATTGACAAACACCACTGCTTTAACAATCCCAAAGAAACTGCATCTGCATTAGATGAGCTGTCTCCTGAAGCAGCAGCTCAGCCACAGACTACTGGGCTGACAAAGACAGGCAGCACCCAGCCTCTCTCAGAAAGGTGTTCAAAACTGGCTTGGAGAGCAGGAAATGCTGCTGGACATGTCTCTTCTAAACTAAATGAGTGCTAAACCCACTGCTGACAGTTAGAAACAGGAGACATTTTCCTGATGCACACCAAGAGAGAAAAAGCAGCTCTGTTGCCACCTTGAGCACAGACACTGCCTGCAAAGGGACACAGAGATCCAGCAGCAAAGCCACTGTGTGCCCAAACCTTCACCAGCAGCTTCAGCTAATGGATGCAGAGCAAATCCCAACAGAGACACACAGCATTAAAAACACACCTCAGGCCTTTCTGAACCCCAGAGCCTGAGATCTAAACAAACTCAGAGGTAGGGAAAACCTAGGGCAAAGGGAAGCTTTGATAGAAGGCAACAGTGAATTAATGAGCAACACAGAAATGATGACTATTTTGAAAGTTTGGCAAGCACTGCCACAGGAAGGTTTTTTGTGGGTTTATGTACTGCATTTGAAGTATCTGCATTTGTTCTCCCCCAAAACCTCACCTGAAACAAATACTCAAGAAAGGCAGTATAAGACAACAGAAAAACATTTTTGTTATATCTGTTTCAAAACAATCAAACAAATATAGTAAAGTATCCATCAAGTGGTCAGGAATATATCTCTAGCATTACCAGCATTAAATCATATTTAATTAAGCCTATTTTAAATAAATTTTAATAAGGCCAGGAATGAGGCCAAATGTGAAAACAATGAGTATTTGTACACCTCACTTCTGGCTTTACAAACAAAAAGTGAGAAATTAGACTTCCTTACAACTCCTGAAACTAAACCATCTGTCAGGTTCTTTCTTTTACAAACAGAGATGGAACAATGATGAGGATACCCCTCACCTGCAGTCAGTACTAGATGTCCTCCTGTTCCCAAAGTATGGAACTCAGTTCAAAAGTTATCCTCAGATTTATGCTATTTAAATGTGTTTATCCCCTACAGCCATTTAAGCCTTTTACTCCATTTCTATTTAGTTGCCATAAATACAATTTCTACACAGAAGATACCAGTGTCACTGATTAAAGACTCTTTATGAAAACTAGCAATACATTTGGAAAAGGTAGATGTTGACTATTGTACAGATTTCACAAAAGAAGACTGAAGGAAAAAAACCCTGTTGTAACATTTTCTCTTCAGCACTAACATTAACAACATTATGCTAAAGGTTTCAATTTAGTCACCTGTGGAGATAAAATTTAGCTTTTCTTTTAGGGCCAACATCTTTTTCTATTAATGAAGCCAAATTCCAACATAAGCCTTTTCTGACCACATGGTAATTCAGAACCTTCTACTGACACATGCAAGATCTATACAGACGCCTGTTACAGTCAATAGTCTTATTGCATTTCTGTACACTTTGCAGAGAACTAATAGCTTAACACTTGCTTAGCATAACAAGTATTGACACAAGTAACACAGATCCTGGGAGAGCAGATAAATAACCCCAGGGTTACAGGTCAAACAAGTTACTTTTCTTTTGTGTGGAATTTACACTGAAAAATTACTAACCTTGTAGGTAAATATAAACCCGTTTTAAAACTTCCAAATATCTGCACCTGAAACACAAGAAAAGGATATATAAGAAAACATATAGGATGAATTAAGAAAACTTTCAGGCTTCAGAAGACAAAGTTTATTAAGCTGCTTGTAAAGGCTGGCTATTGCTACCCTCCATTGGTAGATTTTGGTATTGCTAACAGGCACTGAACACTTCTGTTAAAGCATACACATCTTCAATGTACTACAAACAGCTGATCCTCATTCTTTTTACTCATAAAACATTAATAACTTTGGCTTTTCTAATAAACAACTGCTTTGCAATGTAAAAATTGTTCCCATGACCAAATTTGTCAAATACCCAGAACCCAAGATTTTGAAATACTTAACGATGACAGAATATTTAAGAAAAACAGTATCAGTTTAATTTGATTTTTGTTTTCGCATCTCAAAGTATATCTCTCAGTATTAAAGCATTTCGAAGTTTAACATATTTCCATTACTTTGCATACTTCAAAAAAAAACAATTCTATCATGACCCATTTTTTTTTCTGCATTACAAAGCAAGTAGCACAACTCTGTCTATTTCTGCTTAAACAACAAACGGAAGTTTCAGAGAGCTTCACATCCCACAGAATTACTTTATTATGCTGGATTTTTACTAGCACTGGAGGTGTAAACCATCAGGTTTCCCCTGTAAGCTGTCCAAAACCACATTCTCATTACTTAGCCAAGCCTTGCAGAGAGGTCGAACTCAACTGCTGAGTCTCAAAGTGAGGTTGGGGAGACTTCAAAGTAAAAAATAACTACACATTCGGGCTAATTTTCAGCCATTCTTCTGATGTGTTTCCTGCAGCCACCTTATACAGACTTGAGTATTCTGCTTTAATGAGTCTCATACATCAGCTTGATTGCCACCTATTTTTATGTCAAGTGACCCACTTTTTACGTTTTTCCCCTTCAGGATAAGAAAAATGGGGAGACAAGAAAAGACGATGTTTTGCAAGTGCCTTCATACTTTAGTAGACTAAGAAGCAGTTGGAGTGCTTCTTCTGGATTATTTTTTATCACTTCACTTCTCTTGGCCCCTCACCCCATGCCCAATATAAAGTACATACACAGTTTAATATTGAAAGTTCATAGCTTCTCAAACTGGCAAAGCCTGTGAGAGGTGCCACAGCACAACCATCAGTATTGTACAAAAGCATAAAGACATCACAAAGCTAAGAATGTAATAATAATAATAATAAACACTATGTTTATCCAGGGTAGTAATAAAAGTATCCTCTAAAACTGGGTTCAGTCAAACCAGGATTCATTTGGGCACCAAAACCACCAGAAAAGTGCTTTTGCAAAATGAAACAGCCACTGATGGGTTCAGAAAAAACTAAATGTGCTTTCACAATATCAAACAAAATCGTGTGTTCAGCTGAACAGCAAAGAGAGCCTTTACTGAATAAACAACCCTGAAAGTATTCATAAACTTACTGATACAACATATATGACCTTTACCAAAAGGAATGAGACAACATCTGCTCTTGTACAATAATTTGGAGTATGAGAAACACTGAACTATTAAAAAAGAAACCCACACCCACACTTCAACCACTCTCTCACAAAAACTGGAAAGATAAAAGAGGAAGAGTGGAGAAATCAGAACACAAATTTTAAAGGACTTTGATTTATTATCAATTTGGAATTTAAATTGTTGAAGCTCTGTAGCCATGGATGTATTGAAAGCATCCCAAATCAGAACACTATTATGGCTTAAGATGTGAGCATTAGCTTTTGTGTTGTGCCAATGCTGCTGATCATGTTTTTATTGCCTGTGGACAGAGATCTGTATTTGCACTCATAGGATAACTTCAGTCCTCACAGTACTGTAATGACTCCTACTCCTCTATGTGATTGTTACTGTTTATCCCACACTTCTGTGAACTTGTTCATATTAAATTCCACAGTTCCTGAAGGAGCTTTAATTACAGTATGTGTCCAAATATATGCTCACTAAGCACAAAGGAACTTGGAAACCCACAAAAGCATGTTAAATTTCTGGTACCAAAATCCCTCTGTCAAAACAACAACAAAAAAAAATCCACGGCCAATTTAATTTCCCTTTCTTCTACATCTTTCAGTAGAATTTTCTGAAGTTTGTCGAAGTAAATAGAGTTCATCTTTCTACCTTCATTCCCAATCACAGTATTTTCATAATTCAAGTGTGTGAAATATGTAACATTCCCTCTTTTCAGATCTATGGGGTCACATGGACACGAAGCTGAGGATATCATTACAAATGTATCCTAAATTCAACTGCATAAGTACTTATTTGTTTAGTAGCCAAATTTTCCTACTGAACTTGTCAAAAATATTTGTCTTAAAAAGTTTTCATTTAAATGTTTTGGGTTGTTTGGTTTCAGCGTAATTAAAGTGTTTCTTATGGTCAGAGCCCTGCTGATGCCAAGAACAGTTCTCACTTACTAGGAATGTTTCCTTCTAAGCACATTCCCTTGAGTAAGAGAGCAAATGACACAATTGCTAACTTCTATAAATAAAATAACAGTTTAGGATACCTAGTTTTACCCCCCCCTCCATCTGCTTTTTCAGCCTTTTCCTAAGTGGAACAGGGGAGGGGAAAAAAAAAGGATGTGCTCAGGCACATTCCATGTGTACATTCCCTGTACATTTAAACTCATGAAGCCATATTTTTCTTTTCTTAGTATTGGATTTTTATGTATTTATATATTTTTTATGTCTTACCTATGTGTTTAGTGAGAAACTACAAGCTAAATGTGTATGTTTAACTTCCAAGTTTATTTAAGCTGGTTTGGCCATATCAACTACTCAAAAGGAACAGCTTAAACATTAACTCATCACTTTACACTACAGCTAGAGCTGAGGACATTGGACCAGATAACACTCCACCTTCCCAGAGCATGCACCCAAAACTTGAATCTTAGAAGTAGCTAAACCAACACAGATTGTCAAAAGGTTAGTGATTAACTCCAAGGACTGAAAAATTACAAGAGACTGTCCAAGTCGAACACAGTTGAGTTCAACAGTTCAGTTCCCAAGCTGATCTGGCAAAACAAATTTTAGAAAAATAACACCACAGTAATGCTGTTGTCACCATTCAGTTCCCTTTTAGCCTCCAGAAAACGGAAGGACATACAAAAGGAGAATTCTTCCTCAACGTAACAACTGCAGACAAAATGCAGTTGGGCTTTGAAGAACAGTTACTGATTTGAGAAAAAGGAACTGGCACACTCTTGCTCTCTAACATTTTCAAGCACAGTGGAGAAAGACAGTCCTGGCAGATTTAACTGGCACTAATTGAAAAGTGAACTTTGGTTTTTCAACTACACAGTGTGTGCTTCCTCTCAGTCACATTATGGCTAAGCCCAGTGGTCAGCTGTCACTTGTGGTAGGACTTGTAATGTGCTTCCCCTCCTTAAATACCTGGTGGCTACAAACAACTTTCAGCAGCTTAAAGAAAGACTCTTTTCTCAAGGATGCAAACTTACACACTCACACACACACATATATGTTATATATGTGCACAAAAGGTTACTTTTAATACAAAAGACTTTTACAGATCAAGCCTGTACACAGGCTTGAGTATCTGTATATCTTCCAGAGATACTCTGTGCCTGTACCAGGCACAGAGTATCTCTGGAAGCACTGTGTTCTTGTGCCCCATTCAAAGTGCTAGTGGTAACAAAGAGAGATCAATCCCCTGGTAATAAATCCATTCACCCCACTAGACTAGTCAAGTTTGCAGCACACAAACTTGCCTAGGAAATTTCAACATCTCTAGGCTGAAGCCATCAGTGGTTTTGGTGAAATCCTCTCCTCTAAGGCACTGGCAATGTGGCACCCACACTGCTCCCTACACTAATGCCTGTCCACTACTCCTGCTCTTGATTAGGGTCCAACTGACTGTTTCAGTGGGTTAGAGGAGAGCTGTGCAACACCTGTGGCACATGCTGCTCTCTTACACAGTTCCCATGGAAAGGTTACTGCGTTTGCTCAAAGAGAAAATTGCCAGATACATGGAGTAATGACTCAAACACCTCCCTCCAGCTGTGCAAAGGCAGCAGTCACTGAGTGGAGTGCTCCTTCCATATGATGCTCTCTGATACACTGTCCATAACAATAACCACTTGGAAAATGTGAGTATATTTTACACACAAACCCACATATCACATACATAGAGCTTATACAGAATTCACATTCTGTCATATTCTGCTGATTTCTAAAAAGGCATTCCAAAAAACAGGATAAGAAGATTTGAAATGAACAGTGGATTTAAGTCACTCGTGTCAAAACACTGTCTTTTACTGTGGCAGGATCAAAGAGCATTCCTTATACTAGAGATTCTGCTGTCTGAATCTGGTTTGTTATTCTGGCTAACAAGCCCTTATTTTCAGCTACTGTTATCTACAAATAGATGACTACAGCTAGAAATTTACAGTCTGGAAATGAACACAATATTAGTAGAAGAATATAATTAAACTAGATTCAATTATGCCAGAAACCCAACTGTGTCCCCATAAAACCATTTTGACTTATAAATGCAACTTCTCTGTCTTCTTTTTAATCTAACCTTTATCAAAAAACCCCACAGCTCTGCATAGGAGAAATTTGTTTTGAATGAGTATATACTAGCAAAAACCCATCTTCAGTGGAAAGAGGCATTACACAGCTCAGCACACAGATCTACAGATTTGTTTCTTCCTAAACACAGACTCCTGAGTTTTTTAGATTTGTAAAATATATCAATTTAGTTTAACTGAACATTAAAAATACCATGGTCTATGCAATGTGATATTGTTGGTACACCACCTTAACAGATTTATTCAAGATCACAAGTCTTTGTTTAACATGGAAAAATAAACAGCATTTGCAATATTCAACATTCATAAAGTAAACAGGTACAAAATGTTGCTTTTACATATTAACAAATAAAACAGTGTCCTACTCACATCTGCATTCGGCCAGAGCTCTTTGATAACATTTTCTATTCTGGACACCACTTCCATCCGCATTCTCTCTTCTTCAGGTCTGGGAGACATATACTTATAAAAGTCAATGATTTCTTCATGAAGACTAAGAAAGAAATAAAAAGAGAAAGAACAAAGAATCAGAAAAAACCCCACATGCAAATAAAATATCAACTATTCTAGCAAAAAATATTTTAAGCTCCTAGTTCTCAGTTTCATTTAAAGGGGCAATTTTAGAGCACCATGCAATTAAAAAAAATCCACATTCACAACACTTTGTAGCATTTAGTTTCAATTAGCTTCTTATGCCAACAGGTCAATATTGCACTTGATTTGCTAAAAGCATGGAAGCAAATCTAAATCCAAGGGCCTTCAATTCACATTGAAAGTCACACTCTATTTTAATGCCAGCATAACACAGAAATGGTTCAGTCTTCAACTATGAACGCAGCTGTAGCTCTGAGTACACACTTCACAAAAACACTTCCTAGTCAGCCCCTTGGCACCAGGCAGGGAGTTTCAGGCAGCAGTCTGTATTCAGCACCACGCTTGCAAAAGTTGACAGTAATTGTGCCAGTACTAGAGCTAGAAAAACTGCTTCTTTTACTGCTTATAGAAGTCACATAAACTAAAAATGTACTCTCCCCCCATAACCCCAGAAAATACGCAGCACGCATGCAGCAGCAATTGCTCAGAGGATAAGTGACTGACAGTTAACCCATATATAATTTACCATATTACATGTGTTTTTCATTGTCAGTGAGTTATGTTTAGCTTGCCTGCAATGAGAGCTGAAATAAAAATGTCTTCATACAGTGCTACAAATGTCTGAGCTTCTGTAGTACCAGAAACACATCATCAACTTGACTAATAATATAATCCCAGCCACAGAGTAACTAAATTGATTTCATTTGTTTCCTGCAATGACCATTATAGTAATAGCTAGTTATCTTTTAAGAATGTATTGTTTCTAGTTACCAAGTACAACTGCATCTTTCATTAAAGCTCTGAGGGACCACCAGAAGAGAGCAATTTATTAACACCAAGCCCTTAGCTGAGATGGGGAATCTAATACTTCCCTACTGCACACACACTTAAATAAATCAAATGTTAATAACTGGAAGCTGTATACAGGTGTCAACAAAACTGATTAAAATATCCAACAGTTGTGTTTAGCAGAGTCAGAGCAGGCAAAGAGCTCACACCACCTGTGTTAAGATCTTCCAATACTGCAGTGTTATGAACTTCAAGCTTCCCTCCCTCCACCCCAAGTTAGGGGAACGGTCACAATAGCCTGGCAGCTTGGGGTGACCATTGCCATTACTCTCTATACAGACAAGGCTAAGAGAAAAACTCCTCTGACAAAGGACATCTCTTACCTCCTCCCACAGCCGCTTTCTTGCTTCTCCTTGGAAGCTTACACCCTGGAGTTAATGTGCACATTCCAAACCACCTCTTACACCAGACTGACTACTCTGCCTTCAGCTTCTCAGCCAGTTCTACTTTTCACTGCTATTCCATGTGTTGGCATTTACACTTTCTCACCGTTATCTTCCCAGTGCAAGCACGGGATTCAGGTAGGTGATAAAGGACAAGTTGAGCACTTCAATGACCAAGTTCATTCTGTCCTCACTGCAGATCACGTGTACTGCATTGTAATTTGTTTCCACATGCTTGACTATTAATCTTGCTTTCAAAACCAGAAGTAGCAAGGAAAATGGGCAAACCCCGACCCCTTAATTAAACCCCTGAAAATAGAAATTATGTTTCAACTGTAATTGTTAAACCAGTTTACAGGCAGACCTGGCAGTCAGGTCTGTCTTTAGGGGCTACACAGCGGGGAACTGATCAAGAAACACCAACCCCATTTCTGCCTCTGCTCCTCTGGACAGCTGGAGCAGACTGGTTACACCCACAAGGCACATGAACCACTGCTCTGGGGCAGCGTTTTCAGCAAGGACTGAATCCCCACACGCACGGCGAGCCACGAGGAGCAACACCACGCTCTCTGAGGGCACTGAATGGCCGGAGACACTGGGATGATACCAAGGGAGTATCCCTGGGGAGAAATTCATGCATGGCACAGCACAAATCCATAGTGCCCATCATTAGCGGGCCCAGCTGCTCCTGGGCTCGTGCTTTATGGAAGTTAATTGTTGCCCTGTCCCATCAGGGAACTTTGAAAGAACAAAGCAATCAGAAAAGAGGTCCCCAAAGTGCACAGAGAGCCAAGCCATACACACACTGCAGTTCTCAGGGCACTGCTCTTTATTAACTCCCCTGACACTCTGAATCCAGATAATTATATCAATTGCTGCCTTCTTTAGAAGCACATAAAATAACCATGTGTTGTCAGAACCAGATGTATTTCTTTCTCTAAACATAAATAACAGATGCCTTCATTTCTTTGAACGGGATCCTTCTTATTCTTAGGTAGTCATGAAAATTTTTGTGGCAAAACAAAAAATTAAGCTACCTGCAAACACACAAACCTACATTACACATGCACTGAATGTTAGTAAACACTACACATGTAGAAAAGAATGAAATCTGAACTTTTTCAATGACAGAAGAAAGGCTTAAAGACTACTAGAGAGTTCTCATCAGCACTCCAGTTGGAAATAGTACAGACATATCTGTGTTTCATCTGCTGCAAGACTCCTGCTGCCAGGACCTCCTGTGCTGCACAGAGCCATGGTGTGCAGAAGGCAGGCAGAAGCTACAGGGGCTCAAGACTACACCTGGATCCATATTTCCCTGCCCAATAACAGGCTGCTGCCAAGAAATAAGGGAATGATTAATTAAAGCCAAGACAAACAGAAGTAGGCTCACATGGATTTCAGAGTAGAACAACATGACTTAGAGGCGTGACTCCAATTAATGTGGAGTTAACTCATGCTGTATTGAAAATTAAAACTCAAGGTTATTCACTGTCTTAATCAACATCTATTAGAGTTGCTGTTTTTCAAAACAATTTGTTAGGATTAATAGAGTCTGTTTACAAAAGTCTCTAGTGAAATTTTCTATATTTAGCCAAAATGAAGATCAAAGAGACTGAGATGTTCTTTTTGGCATCATAACAGTACTTTATTATTTAATACCATTACATTCATCAGTAATTTCAGATAAAAGTCCTTAAAAGGAGACTTGTTTATAGAAGGAAATTACACTGTAATAAACCTGATTTCACTATTGAAAGATATTTCATTTGGCTTTATAGTCATACTGAAGCACACCCAAAACATACTCAGGATGCATGGAGAGAATTCTCTGCCATGCACAAGAGCATTAGTTTGCCATTTTTGTTACAGCAAATAGGAGTAAATAAGTGGATCTTTGTCCTGTACTTCAGGAAATCTTAACACATGGGGAAAAGTAAAATAAAAAGCTCTCTTACACTTTCTCTAAACATGTTTTAAAACAAAGTTTTACCTGCATCACACCTGTTTTCAAGTCTGGTAAGCTGATTCCATCAGAATTTCACAGCGAGAACAGAATTATAAAGCTGCTCAATTTAGTTTCATGTCCCACTAAGAGGGACAGTGATGCATCATTAAAAATAAACTATGGCTGCAAAATCACAAGAATGACTACCCATGGTAACATCACTGAACAGCCCCACCAGCAACACAAGACTGTGAGACTGAAGTCTCTTAGGTGAAAAGCTGCAGTTTTTCTGAGGAGCAAGTACTATAGAACATAGTGCATTACATTACTTTCTTAGCTTGATCACAACTTACTTTATTTTGTAGCACAACTTGTGGGCTCTACATGTAAAACTCAGGAATCTCAAGCTCCTTTACATAAGACATTGTTCTGGAGTATGAATCTTGCTGCACGTCTGGCAACCAATTAAAAAATAATCATGTATGAACAAACTGTCCTTTCTGTTTGATATGCAGAGCACACAGATAACATGGCCTAGCACATACACTTGATGTGTGTGCACTTCAGCTGCCTGACACCTAAACCAGCACAACTCTCCTGCTGCAAGTCCAGAACTGGAACCAACAGTGACACCGGGAGAGACATCACACTATGAAACACAACTGGAGATACTGCAAGTGTCACTTCTCTGCACTCAGATCCAGATGCAGAATAAATGAGCAGCCCACTGTCCTCACAGATTTTGGCAGCTTGGAGGAAGCCAGCCTGACTGAATTAGTGCCCAGGGCTCGACAGCCACACCAGGGGCTGAGTGAGACCATTCCCTCAGGCCCCACTGTCCCAAGCAGCTGAGCAGCAAAGTCCAGTTCTGCTAAAGTAGATGCCAGTCCTGCTAAAGCAGAGCCCAGTCCTGCTAAAGCAGAGCAGCCAGCGAGGTGAAGATCATTCTGACCTGTTTTGCTTCATCACAGGATAGCAGCTAAGTGTTGCTTTGTGTCTCAACACACTGTATTACACTAACCAGAATAATTGGTTTTAAAAAAATTCCTGTTTTAGTCATTCTGGAATTGTGCTATGTTCCACTCTCCTCTAGCTCTTCTTTATTCTTCATTTCACAGGAGAAATTACGCAGGCATGCATGCTCTAATTTCTCTCATCAGGGCGTTACCCATGGCTTCTGCTCCAACTGTTCAAAATTCTGCTCATCCATCCCAAAGAGCTCCTCTGCCTTGGGCTTATATATTCCTTTGCACACAAAAGGCTATTTGCAACGTCACTGAAGATAATTTAAAACAGTGGATATCAACTACACTCAAAAAAAATCATCTCATGCTCATGCACTATAGTTTGGTTTTGGCAGGATTTCTGAAGGAAGTTTCATTTGCAGAATGATGAAAATCTAAATTATTTAGAAATGCCGTGGATGGTGGGCTGAAGCAAGATGAAAGTCACACAGGTGACTTTCATCTTCCCAAACTCTATGATTTAAACTGTACGAGTTTAAGGGATATTTGCAACATAGTCCTGCAGCACTAAATGAGCCTTTTGTATCTGAGTTTTCTTTGGATAAGTAATTCCTAAAGGACAGTGTTTAATTGCCTCTATCATTCAAACTCTTAAAAATTGAAGGAAACAAGGAGAAATACTGTGGTATTTCAGGATTATAATTGTCTTTGGAGAAGAATGTGAAGGAGGAACCTGAGGTCTTTTAGCCACTGAAAGCATCAATACTTAAGAACCCAAAGTACCCATGCACCCATCCCTTCACTCCCAAAAGGAAAGCCAGCATTGCACAGGAGACAGAATAACTTCAGTCTGAAGCCTCCAAAGGTATTTTACTAAGAAAAGGATGGTACTGGTAAATTCTGCCAAAACTTCCTAAGTTTCATGAACTATACAAAGCTTTACCCCTACTATTCATGACCTACTTGGTTCTGAATTAGTTTTGAACAATAATTGTACTGAGGTAAAGACACAGAAAGCCCAATCCTCACTCTCTCCCTCACAATGTTATTAGGGAATTCAACACCTTCCTAAATTAACCTTCAATTTTAACACTGCTCTTCCACAAGCTTAATAAAATATTTTCTAGATTACCATTACCATCTGCATGTGCTGAATAATGAAGTAGGAACAACAGCAGACACTGTAAAGATCACAAATTACTTTCCCACCTACAAACTCAGACAAAACCAAACATTAGAGTCCTGAAGGGAACTGTAAATATGAAGCATCTGCTGAGGTCCTTTCCCTACCACCTGGGCCTCCATAGCAGACAAATCCTTTTAATATTTGCTGGCTTAAGCTACTGAAAAAAAACCACTTAACTGCATTTGCAGGTGATTTAATAGGTACTTAAGTTTCATGGTGACTGACACATCAGTCCTCATAAGAAAATAAAATTATGCATAATAAAGGAAACAATTTTCAAAAGCCTAAGAGACTTTGACTATCAATTTTTTTATCTTTCATTACTGAACCATATCAATATATTATATGCCACACAGTAACCATATTTTGAGACATATATGCCCTACAGGAGCTTTAAAAT
Source organism: Serinus canaria (assembly GCF_022539315.1). NCBI lineage: Eukaryota > Metazoa > Chordata > Aves > Passeriformes > Fringillidae > Serinus > Serinus canaria. The sequence goes on along the minus strand of NC_066325.1, from coordinate 8,511,022 downwards.
CAAACATCCCAAAACATGTCCATAATAGCAACTTGACAAAACCAGCTTAAGGAGCTAGGTTTTTGATATCACACATTTTTTCCTTCAGTTCTCCCATTTGAATTACAGTTTCACAGACCATCTATTCACAGTTAAACTAAAAACAGACATGCAGAAAAAAAATAGGTATTCCACTGCATAAGGAACCACTAAACATCACTAAAAATCAGGATATCCACTATATAAACAGTTTCTAAGGTGCAAATGGAGAATTTCCCTCCGCAGACAGGTAGGCAAATGAGGTTTTTACCTGTCCCTGTCCATTTTAGCCCAGGTGTTTGTTACCAGTGCCTGACTTCCCAGACACAGAGTCTGTTATAACAGGATTACACAAACCAACCTAATCCATCCAGGGCAGGGTTAGCCAAGCTCAATCCCACCACCTTTATCAGTTCAGGTAAAGCAGACATTTCTCAGAGCTGTGGGGAGCCCAAGGAGGAACCCTCACCCCCTGAGCCCCCCAAGATGGCAAAGGGTAGAAAGATGCAAGCAGAACTTCAAAGGGCACAGCTACACCCAAAAAACCACCCCTGGCAATCACCTCTGGTAGTTTTCAGGGTTTACCCAAGAATAGCTTGCCCTTTCTAACTAACATTTGTTATCTGCTGAGAAATTCAAATAATTGCCTTTTAGGACCAAGGGAGAGCAAAATTTCCACAAATATGTAAATGATTTAGCAACCCTGATCTTATTTCCAGGACTAAAGTATTTTGGGATTAATCTGATCATGCTGATGCTGAGTTTTGAAAACATGGAGATAGTTATGCATGTTTCTTCAAATGCTGGGGGGGGAAAAAAAGTCACTAAATTTACACTACAAGACCTACACTTTCTATCCTGTGCAAACACTTGAAAGCCTATTTCTTCCTCCAGTCAACACCCACTGACCCCAAATCCCTCAAATTAATGTTGTTTTTTTTCACCTATGTTCTGTATTTTACATTAACTTATAGGTTTAACTGCATCATAAAAGGCACTAAAATAGCATTGCTGTATGGAAACAGCATAGTGTAGTAGAGATATTAAAACACTGGACAAAGAAGAAATGTGGACAGCCCTTTTTAATTATTTAAACTGGTATCTCTATCTTCCCAGTTTATTTATTTTATAGACCCTTTGTTTCAATCAGCATCAGTGCTCTCTTCTTTAAACTTATTTGAGCTACTTCTACCTAAAATTCCCAAGCATATTTTTTAGTCAGAAGTGATGTAACAGACTCTTTTCCTACCAAGGTAAAAGAGAGCATTTTTTGTCTGTTTATATATTTCATTGTGTGCTTTGCTTTCCTAAAGTACACTTGGATGTACTAGAATTCTTCCTACAGAAATTTGTCTTTCAAGAGGGGGAAAAATCCTACTGAACTTTAATTATAAATCAGATGCTTGAATTAGTCCTACCACTAAGTGATTTGAAGTGTAACTCGGCAACTAATCCACTGCCTTTTAAATCCATGCCATATGCATTCTCAGTCTTGCTCTTTATTTTTTGCAGCATTTCCAGCAAAAACATCAAATGCCAACTGGAAAGACTGTTTTGAGAAATACCCTTACTTCCCACTGCCTTTTTATTTTTTTTCAATCACACTGTACATAAAAACAATCTCGCTGAATCACTGCATGTGTGGGAATAACCTTCTATTTCTTCCCTGGAAAGTATCCCCATGTCATCCCTCCTTCCCATCTTTGTAAGCAAGTGCTGTGAGAGTCTGTTGCTTCTCTTCCCTCAGGTGATGGAAGATGCATTTTGCTACCAGAGCAGTGAAAAAAAAAAAAAAAAAGAGGAACTGTTACCTCAACTGATCTGAAAGAAAAAGTACTTACAAAACAAAAAGATGAAGCAGGAGAAAAAGGTTTTGTGCAGGAAAAACAAGTGGGAAGAGCAGCAATGGGAAGAAGCTGATTTATTTCATAATGACAAAGAGTTCAACTCTAGTAATATCTAATTATCTTAAAACACACCAGTAATTCTAACATCTCCTATAAAAGACAGCCACACTGTTTTTCTTTAGCTCGCTTGAAAATCAGTGTTAGTCTGCTGGAACAGTTGCACATACAGACTATGCAGTTAAATGATGAGCAAACTCATCATTTAAAATACAGATATATATTTTTCCAAAGCTTTAAAGTGCAACTATTAGCATGCACTTTGTATATTCTGCAATTACAGCTTCAGGTTAATTTCCAAACATTTAAAACCACAGAGAAGTTGAAGGTATCTTTATCCTACAGTGGGGAATTAGGATTTCCTCAGCCTGCCAATTCCCTTTGCTTAAAAAAATACTCAGAAAGACCAAACAACAGTTGATAAGTTTGCTTTAAAACAAGAGCTTAACAAGTAAAAGTAGCTATCAGTATCAACAGTAGTTCAATTAATAGTAGTTAACCTTTCCTAGTAAAACAGCAACATTTGCATTTGTACTAGAGATGTAACAAAAGCTGCATCTACTAAATTACTGTAACACACAAATAGCTCTGACCCCCTCTGAACCAGCATAACAGGGATGAGCAGGGAGTTTTAAAGCAAATAAAGGTCAATTACATCAGTTCTGCAAATCACACCAGTGGTGTTACCATTAAACCAAACCAGAAGGCAACAGCAGGTCAGGTAATCTGCCTTTCTGTCTGTCTCCATAAAGCCAGGTAGCACAGATCTTTATACAGCTCCAGTATATTGCTTCTATTTTACTAGTGTAGTAAATATTATCACATAAACAAACAATCTGTGACCTTCTGTTAACTGGCACCACATGCTATCTGGGCAGAGGCAAGACTAACACACTCCCAGCAGACTGATGAGTACTGCTGGAGGATAACAGGCTTGGGAAAAAAACTCTCCCTGAAAACTCTAATGGGAGCAAAAAACCTGCAGCAGACTTTTGCCACCATGTGCACAGCAGCCGGTCACCCAACAGGAAGCCCAGGAAGCCTTGCACAGGGTTTTCTCACATAGAACAGAATGGACAAAACTCTACTTACACACACACAGTGGGTTCTGCCAGGCAAATATTCTTGTTTATGACTTGATAAATTATTTGACTTGAAAGATTAGTTAAATGAAAGAATGGAGAGCAATGTAATTATTAACTCCTGTCTCCTTCCATCAGAGCAGATTTACACTCTCAAATGTCCACTGCAAACAAGCCCACAGCAGTCCCTAAGAAGGAAGGGACACTACCACAATGCCAGGCCTACCCTGCTCACCTGGAAGCCAAGACAAAAGGCAGTCTGAGTTCGGGGCTCCCACCCACCAGCAGTGCTGCAGCCCCACTTGGCTGCACAGATCAGTTACGCACCCCGCACACACCCTGCTCGCTCCAGAAACCCTCTGCACATCCATCTGTGCAGCAAACCTGCTTTGGAACTGCTCACTAGGCAGGGGAACCAGGAACAGAATAAAACTCTCAACACCTCTCCTTCAGGAACAGGGGATCAAACTGAAAATAATATAAAAATATGAAGTCCAATAGCTAGCCACAGTTGCAGTTCGTTAATAACTTTACAGCTCCAGAATAAGAACATTTTCAAATTAAATCTGAAGTGCCAGTATGCCATCTGGAAAGTCAATGCAGATTCCTAAGCCTTTCCAGCATCTTCTTATATTCACAGTCTTCTGGATGGGGGGGTTCTTTTAGTTTTTTTTAGGTTTGTTTGTTTGTTTTTTAAAGAGAAGGGATTTTTGCACATCATTTTGGAACAATCGAGGATTACAAAACTGAGCCCCAAGTTACTTTGCTACACTTCCTATATCAGAAGTGCTCCAAGTTTCTTATGAAAATATCTAAAGCTATTATTACAATTACAATTAAAACCATAAGGTTGAGTTTGTAGGTTAAATTTCTATTCCCTGAGCAAAATGAAAAATGACCCCAATTTACCTGTTTTGAAACAAGGGCATCAACCGTTTATTACTTTGGTGACACTTTCCTACAGTACCAATACAAGTTTAGATGCCCTGCTGTCACAGTCAGGCAAAATTAAAATCACATATGTAGCTCCCCCTCTCACTTCTAAATGCTTAAAAGCAACTGCAGTTGGTGCACCTTGAAAGAGGAGGAACAATCACACTCACTACGGCAAAGGTACAAGGAACATTTCGGGTAACTTTTTATTTTGATGAATTGTTATCTTTAAAGTAGGGGTGTGCACAGTGAACTATCTTCAGATTAAACAATGCAGTATTTGGGGATTCATGATGCAGTACTATGCTCCCTTAAAGGTATATATTAGAAACTATTTGTTCATATTCTGATTTGTTCTCTTGTCCTCAGATACTCTTATCTGCAAGGCAGGATGCACAGCTACCAGAAAGACCATGGGCTGGGAGCAGTAACACTGCAAAGTATTTTGGAGTCAACAGCCTCCATTTGTTCTGCTTATTGTCACAGGATAGAAAGCTACAAACAATAACAATCAAAAAAGGACAGTACCTAAACAGATCACAGAAAATGTTTCCCATGTTCACCTCTATCAGCCCAGTGATAAACATGCATGCTTAAGCTGCAAAAAATGCTTCTTCTAATGTAGGTGACAGATCTCATCCTTCCAAGTACCTAGAGAAGTTGGTCCCTGACTAACCCTGTGGATCAAATCATGGGGTTTTATATTCTTTATTTCCCCTGAAGCTTCAGCTTGTATATCTGTCAGAAAACTACCAAGAAATAGTTTAGTAGAGAAAATACTAGAAAATACTGCATTGGCATACTTCCCATGAATCCAAAATGTTAAAAGAGCAATCCACACTGAAAGATGACTTAGTAAAGATTTCACACAGCTACCTCAAGTGCTGGGTTTTGCTTGGACACAAAGACAGAAAAATCAGCACAGGATGGAAAAAGGGGGACTCTCTTACTCAGACCTAGTATCACAAAGGTGACTACTGGAACTCACTCCAGGATGGGGCATCCCTCACTTGGCACAACTGCTCACACCATCCACATGTGCATTGACATATGTGTGCACAGAACAACAGAAGTAGAAAATGCACTTCCATTTGTGCACTTCCAAGAGAAGTAGCAAATGCAGAGTGAAAGGCTGTGCAGAGCTCTCAGAAACACCCTCAGACTCATCCAACTCACTTGCTGGAAACAGTCTCTAAAAATAATTAGAAGATTATGTAGTAGTGTCCTGTGTACCCAACAAATGAGTAGAAGATGCAGCACTGACCAATTGTAAGAGAGGTATAAGAGCTGTGAGCTCCACAAAGTGCAGAATCAATAGCAACTGAAAGAGCAAGTTTCAGCACGTCTGCAGCAGGTTTGCTTCAGAGCAGCAAAGGCTGAAGTGAACTATTACAGCATATAATGTTCAGTGACTTGCTGCCTACAGGCAAATACCACACTGCACAAAAAACAAGGGAGGAAGTTTGTTAATACAGTTATTCTCTTCTTTACTCCTGGGTATTTCTACGCCAGGAGCTGACACTGTTACTTACTGCCATTGAAACTTTATCTTTTACCTACTGTATGTGCCCCTTGTCCAGGCTGTAACAACAGCAGCTTCAGAAGATCACTGGTTAGTTCAAATTCAGCTAGAAAACAATGCACATTATGCACAAAGGAATTACAAGAGAGCAAAAGAAGCAGGACTGTACTGTCCTTTCTGCCTCATCTCCAAAACTATCCCATAAGAAGCAATCTAACAGCTAGATGAGGCAAACTTCTCTTCCACCTGATGCTGGAAGCAGAGGGACATGTAAAGAAGCTGCTTACCTCAATAACCAACTAGTTCTTCAGGGCAAAAATCAACATGAAAATTTTCTCATGTGAGTACCTGCCAAGTATGACTACTACAGTAGTCATTCCCCATGGATGAATGAGTGTAAGATACTGAGTCTGAAGCACAACCAGAAGGCTGAGTATATAGAAGATCCTCAAACATATGAGTTGAATCACCCAACTGGAGAGTGTGACAGAACAAAGCAAAAATTAAATAAAATTAACCTTAGGACCTAATTTTTTTAGCCTGACTCAGTACTGGGACCTAAGACTGTGATCTGCAATCATGGCCATTATTCAGATTAAGACAGTTCCTTCACCACACTATGTTTAACTCAACACTTTAACTGGCAACTGTGGAAAGCTTGCCAACCAGGAGTGCCTCTGAATACATAAGAGATAAAGCCAGATGCAATGCACAAGTCCTTCACACCACTTTCGGGAATGATATGCATACTTTAGATTAAAGCAAAAATCTTACTGAGGGATAAGGGGGAGGAATGCAAATGCATAGAAAGGAGTATACTTTTTATAACAACCCTGTTGAAATGAAACAAACAAAAAAACCCCTCAAAACCAGAACAAAAGCAACTTGCTTTTTGTAGCACACAGGAAAAGATAGCTGCTCCTGAAGTAACATAGGAAGTGAACAGCTCTAAAATTAACAGTGAGAATTAAGAAAGCAAGTTATCACACTTCCTCAGTCTAGCCTAAACACAGCATCAAGAGGTCAGGCAGGGTCAACAAGCTTTGATTAAGGACTCCCTGTCTTGAGACCATACACCGTGACTCAAACAGAAAGATCATCACCTTAGTCATCACTCAAACTACAGCACAGCATTGCTGCATGCTGTATTCTAGAAGACATTCAAAGAAAGGCTTATCTATACTTAATATTTGTGACAGATTAATGCAAGTTCTTTCAGGTGTTGCTGCATCCATAAACAAAGTAATTGTAAGAAATCATATGACACTTTGAACGGGTGTGCTTAAATGTAACTGAAAGTAAATCTACACCAAGTGAAGGTGATGACGCAATGTTGCTACTCACCTATACACTTCTCACTTATCATAGAATTTCCCTCATTTCCCTGATTTAGAAGTTCTAGAGGATTTTAATATTTGGATTTGTCCCGTTATATGTTATATTCTATTAATTAATCACAATACTATTTCCTCCATGCTGTCTTAACATATTCAATACAGTGCTGGCTACTTCTCCAATAAGAGATCACACTGACAAGACAGAAGAGTGGAGGTGCACAAACACTGACTTTGATTTTATGTCTCTGCTACCATTGCTGTCCAGTAAAAACCCTAAAAAATGCAATGCAAAACAAAAAATTGCACAATGTAGGCACTACAGTACGGTGATGCAAAATACCACACCATAAAGCCTTCTCAAGCCATTGCAGCAACACTGTGCCTCTTCCACTGAACATCACTTTTCAGTAAGTCAGAGGTAGATGTCATACCGGGGAAGATGTTATAAGACTGTCAGAGAGGCTGATCTGAAGCGAGGGCTGCCAAATAATCTTAATTGTTGCCATGGGAGGAAGAAAATAACAAATGCTGTTGCATCCCAGCGCAAGACAACCCCAGCCTCAGTCAGGCAGCAGCTCACCCTCACTCTGGGCTGCTGTGCTAGAGCTGCCCTCCCACCCATGACCCACCCTGAGAGCTTGGCAGCCCCAAGGGACACGATCTGTGTGGCTCAGTGTCACACAGCTTTTGTGACACAGCTTTAAGGGTCAGGAAGACAACTATCAGGGACAGGCAGAATCAGAAAACCTGTACTGAATGCAGCAATAGTGACACCTTGATTGCATGGCTATGATACAACACACCAGTATTACCAATACAAAGGTATTGGGAAGCTTTATACTGGCTCTAGTGATGTGTAGGAGAGAGTTTTGTACAAACATATAAACAATAGTTCTGTTCCCTTGATTCATGTCTGTCTCCTGTTTTGATATCTTAAGTTCATAGTATTGCTGGAAAAAAATTCCTGCTGTTTTATCTATTGTTTAAAGTTACAAAATGATTGAAGTTCAAACTGCTCCTGCTATAGCTATTTGCAGCCTAGGAAAAACATCTGCAGCTCATATTGACTTCAGCAGTTTTCCTCTTTTTCTTGCTTATAGAAATATTTCCTTTAGCCCCCATTTCTAGGCAAAGGCACAGAAAGTAATACTGAAATACTCGTGACATTTTGAGCACTCTTTGGCAGTTCATCCAAAAACATAATTCAAAAAGAGAAACACTCATAATTTAAGAATTCCCAGCATGTTCAAATAATAAATTAGCATTCCAAATGCCTACTAAGAACAGCAATAGCATTTATTTGCTTATATGCAAATCTCATGTATTATGCAAGATTTGCACTGGTTGTGTTCCTCTATCACTACCAGCACAACTCCCTCCCTCAATACAACACCTAAGCTGGCTCTAGGCTGCATTCTGCTCCTGCTGCCAGTTCCAACATCCAGCAAGGAGAGCACAGGAACCACTGTTTTACATCACATACAATATAAACAAAAAGCTTTGAAGCAACAGTCATCTCTGAAATTTTGGCATATGCATGGTTTTGGGAGCACATACACCATATTGAAAGATGTGTTCAGAACCCCCACACGATGAGATCAATTAAAAAAAAAATTAAGTACTCCTGTTTTAGCCTATTCTATCATTTTAATAGCAAAGTTATGCACACAGCTTCTGAAAACCACATTTAAATTTTCCAAAGTGAATCCTCAAAATGATAAACAGATTTAACATTCTAATTTTAAATAAATTATTAGAAACGGACAGGAACAAAGTATAATATGGAGAGAGCAGAAAAAAAATTGAAGGGGAGAGAAAAGCAATAACGTGCTCTCATGATACAGGTCTCCATTTATCTGTGCTTCCTGGGACTGACAACATGATACCAGGCTTCCTAAAACTGACCTTATGTTAACAGTTTGACAATTAAACAGTAAGAGCTACAACTTTAACACAGTTTAACATGACACTAATAGAGATACAGGGTGAACAGATCCTTCTTCTTCAATGCATACTGCTGCAGAAAACTCACAGCAGCTCTTGGGAATCAGCAAGCACACAAGAGGGAATGACACACTCTTCCTATTACTTAATATAGACATCTCCATCTACCAAAAAAAAGTCTGCCAAACTTGTGTTCCTTATATAGCCACTCCAAGGTAAATAGGTATCCAAGTCCCAAACAGAAGATATGAATATTGGAGAAAACAGAACAGTTCACAAGAATACATCCACATGCTGTTCTCTTGCACATGCAGAAATCGGCAGCCTCTGAAGTCCTCCCTAAACTGTTTAAACAAAACACGCTGAAAGGTTGGCTCCATTCCAAAATCCTGCAACCTCAAGTAATACTGTTATATAATATTCACCATACATTTCTCAGAATGTTTTATCAAACTGCCTTCAGTCTACATCTTCATCCCTAGTAAACCTGTTTCTCTCCCCCAGCCCTTCCAAAAGAAGGCATTTCTTACTACAGGAGGCTGTGGGGAAATACTCGGTTTCACTTCCATAAAGCACAGCTGACTGCCTCCAAGAGCTGCACAAGCTGTCACAAGGGTACTGCCAGAAGGGTGCTGTGGCATGACTCAGGACGAGACAGAGAGTGACAGTGGCTCTCATCAGGCGGGTACAAGGAAGGATCTGCACTCCAGTCACATCCCTGCACTTGCACCTCGCAGCCGGCACATGCAGCTATGGAGCAAGCACTGAGTGCTGCTCCAGCAGGCTCTCTCAGGCAGCAAGCAGATTCATGTCTATGGATTTTTCCAAATAACTCCTTCTTACATATGTGATGTTCACAGTGAATTCACCTGCAGCCTATGTTTTAATGTACATGAGTTCACCAAATCCAAAACACGTGCAACTATCCTAACAGAGGGTGCATGCACACACCTTGCTGTTTCACCAGAAATCTGTTTGTTTGTTTGTTTCACCTACATTAAGCTTTTGTGTCAAGTAATGAAACAGTAAATCAGGCAACAACCCTGCATTTGATTTAAGCACTTAAGAGTATATGATGAAAACCAACACAAATTATTAGATTTCCCCCAAGTCAGGCATTCCAGCTGGTTTTACATTTTGCGGTTCACAGGAGGTTCACAGACTTGTTCTGCTCACATCACCCTCAGCTCTGTCTGTGCTCCAGCCCACATGGAAATCATACTCCCATGGCTGATAGCATGCAAGGGCCTGAGCAAACAGAGAGCCAGGGACATGCAGGGTAAGTTATGACAGTCAGCTGCCTTAACGTGGCTCCTGGTCCTCTGGTCAGCTCACACCTGGGTCAATGGGTTTGTGTCTGCCTTAATGCACTTTGCTTCTTTCAAAAATGAGACTAAAAGATCTGAGAAGCTGACAAACTTCACATGAAAACTTATAATGGAATTTCTGTAGCAAAGACTTACGGCTTTAAGCTATTTTCTTCTCTAAAGTAGTTATGGTTGTATTTCATGGTACCCTCTGCAATCCGGGGCAACATGCTGAGAAACCTTATAAACAAGCAGAAGTCTGCTCAAGTCTGTGCCAACCACTTCAGCAGTGTGAGAGTGTTTGCACCTCTGTGTGTGCAACCCCCTCCTGTGGGGGTCACAGGATTCTCTCCCTTTCGTGGCAAAGTTTCCATCAGTACTTCAAAAAGTGCATTCAGTATTTCAAAATGCATCTTTCTATCTAATCAATGCTTCTTCCCAGCACACACACCACAAATTTATTTCCTTAAACTCACACATTAACTGAGCTCTTGCCTTCAGCTCTAGATTACTGTGAAAACAGCTCCCTACAGAGTCCCAAATCCACATCTCCTTCCTGGGAACTGTGTAGCACTGGGCTCTTTCCTTTGGCACAAGAATCACAGAAACCTACAATAAATAGGCCAAACTTAAGTGCAAGTCTTTATTTTTGGGTTTTGTTGCACTGAAGGCTTCTCTTTTCAGCAGTTCTTTTCTAACATTTTAGCCAGGCTCAATCTAAATATGGTGAAAGCTGTAAAATAGCTACTTCAGTATCCCAAATACTTTTTCTTTCTTTCTAATTGCGACACTACTAACATTATTTACTGCTGCCCTTGGGACACACGCGCACACACACACATGGACACACACACAGAGAATCCCGTCCAAAACCCTCAACCCACACATCCTCCTTCATCCTTGAGTTTTGCTACTAACTACCCTGCCAAGGCAAACCCAATTTAACTCTTTAAAGGTATGCATTAAACTAACATCCTTCTCATGCTGTGAAACTTTTCATTCATATATTGCATTATCTGTTCTTGACAGAATTGCTGTCTGATGACAGTCCCCAGAGGATGTGAGACATGGAAGCTGACTCTGACTGGTGCAAAGCAACTTGCAGGCAGCACTACACAGCTGATTTACAGTGATATTTCACAAATCACCATGTTAAGAGTGTCACAACACAATAGAGTACCTGTCATGCAAACACCTGCTTTATTAATAGAACTGCAAGTCTGAGAACTTAGACTAAGGAAAAATAATAAAGATAAGCCAGAATACAATGTACACAACAGCACCATTAACTCCAAGAGAGCAAAAACTCCCTTTAATTGAATGTATTTCATAACAGGAAAATGTTAGGAATATTGTGCATACTTCAGAAAAAATCTATCTTGAAACCAAACCAAATACTGTTGTGAGTTATTTTTTAATTATTTGACTATTTCTTTATATGTGTACATAGCCTTAACTAAGAGGGTATATTTCTCAAACCTGGCAGAAAAAAAAAAATCAAGATTTAACAGAATTGCTACTTAGCTTGTAACCAAAATCTCTACTTCAACATGTTTGCCTTACCTAAATCTTTAGACAGCTAGTTGCACACTGTTATGCATTTACAAAATTTGTCCAACTTGCTAAAAATTATTGGATTGGTTTTCCAGACAGCTGATCAATAAAATTGCATATTCAGAGCTTGTTTTGCACAGCCATCCACACAAGTGACATCCTTGCACTGGAAATGTGAATGCCACATGTCAGCTTTCAGCTGTGTTTGCCAGGAAATCTGGTCTCATCTTGATGAAGGTGGGACTGTTCCACAATTCTGCTGTATTCCAAAGAGTCAAAGTTTAAAGTGATCAATTTAACAAAATTCCAGGATGATATATAGGGAAAAGCACTGAGAGCCATTACCACTTTCTCACAATTTGCATAGTTACAAGCAGGGAAGAAAAAGATACCTGTTAACACACAAGTAATGATATAATAGCAATGCTGATATCTTTTTCCCCCATTAACTGCTACAACACAATTTTGGAAATTTACATTGGAAACAACAAATTTAAAATATTTTTTCTAATAACAACCTCATTTGCTAGGTTACAAACCTCTCTACACGTGCTTACTGCCCAGTGTCTCAAAATGCAGAGAGATGCCTGAGAACAGACAGTTGATAAAGAGAAACTTGCAGTGGGGAGAGAAGGCAGCACCTCAGGTCACACCCCAGGTCCAGGAGGGGACCTCAGGTCACCTGGGGCACCTCAGGTCACACCCCAGCAGCCAGTCAGTCACACTGCAACCTTCACAGGACCTAGGCATTGCCTAGACTTTCCTAGGAAGCTTCTGCTCCTTTTAGAAACTATTTCCACAATTTTTCATTCAAGATTGTTAGCCAACAGCCTCTAAAACATGTTAGAGCTTTTTAAAAAGGAAACTTCAGTAATTTAGGAAAAGCAATGTAGGGGTGTATTTGAGAGACACTCTACCTTGCTCTGCTTTGAATAAAGGAAATAGCTGAAACAAAAGCTCAGCATCATGTAAATATATGCCACAACTAGACAGTGAATACACATGCAGGCTAAGATATCTGAGTATGTCTTGATACTGTTAAAAAAAACTCCACAAGGGCCTAACACTTGGAGTTTGAAACTGATTCCACCAAAATTCAACTCTAGCAACACTTTGAATACTTTGGGAAAGTTGTTGTTATTATTGTGATTAATCTCTTGCTGAAGCTCACTCTTTTTTTCATCCTATTATTATTACTATTACTGTCTTGTTGAAACTTACCCTTATCCACCCTATATCTTCAATACAGAAAAAAATTTACAAATTTAAAGACACAGAGAGAGTAAAGCTCTTCTAAAAATGTTCCTCGGCCTCCAAGTAAATAAGTTACAAGGCAAAATACAACCAGAGTCCAAAAACTAACTTTAAAAAACTCAGTACTTACTATGTTTTACACACATTAGTTTAAAGTTGAGTGAAGAAATTTGCAGGATGTTCCAAGGTACAGTGACTAAAACACTTAAAATAGTACACTTCTGCCATGTCCTTGTATGACTTATTATAAGCCCATCAGTAAAGGTAACACAGGAGCTGGCTAGGAAACAGCCAGAGGTGGTAACAACTAGTCTTCCAAAACGATCAGCAAATTTGAATAGTCATTTTGATAAATCTCACAGAACAGCAATTTCAGAAGGCCAAGAGGCGGATGCTTTCCTGTGTGAGGAGACTGAAGAACCCTAAGGTACAAGCTGAGCACACAAAAACTCATGCAACTAAATCACTACTGATTTCTAAAGTGAGCTCTGCCAGGCCTTCAACTCTAACCATACACCTCCGTCATCTAGACTCTGAAGGGTTCAAGGCAAAGGTTATGTTTTGAAAAGCGTGAACTTTACAAAAAAAAAAAAAAATCCACAGACATTACCAAATGGCCTTTATCCAGGGCATCGCCCATATCAAAAGGCATCACTGTGTTCAAAAAAACGGGAGGACTCAGTTTTCAGGTAAACAGAAGATAGGGGATTGCCTGTCCTCCTTCTCTGTGGGCTCATCATGCAATGCCAACTGATGAGACCTAAGCCAACACAAAAACACTAATGATAAAACATTCAGATCAGCATATGCATTCCATAGTCAGAGATCCATAGCAACCATTAATAAACCCACATTAAAACCACTGCACGCTATAAATGCGTGGAAGTTTATTTCTGAGAGCAGGTGCCTGCCTGCATGCATACCTTCTCAATCAGGTCTCAGAAAACACACTCCCCGAGAAACTACCTAGTCTGTGCGCTTTCTTTTGACAGCAGCAGATGATTATTGTTTTTTTAAGTTCTAGTCCCTACCACGCATTTGTTCCGCAGGCAGCACAAAGGGTTCGAGGTGAGCTTGACAGCGCTGCAGAGGGCAGGCGTGCCGGCCCTGTGCCTGTGCCCGTTCCCGGCCCTGTGCTGTCCCCGGCCCCGCCGCACGTGCGTGAGCAGCGAGGGCAGCACCCGGCGCTACAGCAGCGACAACACCGAGCCGAGCGCGAAGAGGCGCTGACAGCGGAACGCCGTGTCCGAGGAGCTCGGCGGCACCGGCCGGCAGGGTGTAACACGTGCACGGGCGGTGACAGCGGAGGGCCGGCGGGGCCCCGGTCCCTGCGGATAGGCGTGCCCGCGCCCATCAGCATGCACACGGGCACCGTCGCCGCACGCGTGTGGCCCCGGCCCCGCGGAGCCGCCGCCCCGGCGGGCGGGAGGCTCGGCGCAGGGGCTGCCCCGCACAGGCCGCTCGAGCACCGGCGGGGCGTAGCTGTCACCACGGCCGGGCGGCGCCGGCTCGGCACCTACCGCCCGCCGCCCCTGCCCAACCCCGCGGACCCGGCCCGACTCCCTGCGCCACCCGCCGGGCCCGCGCCGCACCCCAGGTGCCGCGGCCCAGCGGCCCCTCGGCGGCCACTGCCCGGCCCCGGCGTGCGGCCCCGGGGCGGGGAAGGACCTCGGCCCCCGCCTCCTCCTCCTCCTTCTCCGGAGGCCGAACGCGGTCGGGTCCGGCGCCCCCCTCGCCCGCCCCGCGGACGCTCACCCCACGACTCCCTGGCTGTAGTTCCTCTTCTTCCAGGGGGTGCCGGTGTAGAGCGGCTCGGCCAGGCCGGGCTGGGCGCGGGCGGCCGGCTCGTCGGCCGGGGCGGGGGCGCGGCCCAGCAGCAGGCTGTAGTTGAGCCCGAAGGTGCTGGCCTTGTTGTCGCGCTTCCTCTTGTTGCTGGCGGCGGCGGCGGCGGCGGGCGGCGCCCCCCGCGCGGGCCGGGCCCAGGCGGCGGCCCCCGGGGGCGGCGAGGCCTGGCGGTGGCCGCGGCTGTGCGGGTTGTTGGCGCTCTCGAGCGGCAGGAAGTCGGGCGGGGGGTCGGCGCGGGGGGCGCGGTACATGCCGGGCGGGGAGGCCGGGCCGGCCGCGGCGGGGGCGCTCTGCTGCTGCTGCTGCTGCTGCTGCTGTTGCTGCTGCTGCTCCTGCTGCTGCTGCTGCTGCTGGAAGTAGAGGTTGCGGACCCCCTGCGTGGTCTCCCAGATCTGCATCCACAGGCGGTTCGAGGGGCCGAGCTGCTCTGGCTGGAACCAGGCTATCCGGGGATCCATCAAACGGGGACCCACCCCGGCTGATCCGCTCCCCGCGCCGCGCCGGCCGCCGCCGCCGAGACCCTGTCAGCGGGTCCCAGCGCTAATGGCGGCTCCTATGGAAGGGCAGCTCCGCGCCTGCCTGCTCGCTGCTGCCGCCGTCGCTCCACAGCCCCCGCCCCTCCTGGCGAGCGCGGCGAGGCGGGGCCGGGCCGGGAGAGCCGCCGGCACGCGGGCCGCGCGCAGCACGGGGGGCGGCGGCCCCCCGGCCGCTCCCCCAGCACCACCGCGCTGCCCCCGGACCGGGCCGCGCCGCGGAGCGGGACCCGGGGCCGGCGGCTCCTGTCCCGGCACAGCCGCCGCCGGCGCGCAGCGGCGCCGCGCCCCTCGGGGCACCAGCCGCGCTCCGAGGGCCGAGCGCTCGTTCCGGCCCCGCAGGCGCCCGAGCGGCCGCGGCTCCGGCCCCGCCGCTGCCAGCGCGCCGGGCTGCGGCTCGGGCACACGGAGAGGTGCGGGCACACCCGGCCCAGCGTTCCCCTGTGGGCACACCGACGGGTGACTCTGCACCCTCCCCATCCCAAAACTCTTGTGAGGACGCGGAGGGGTAGTTCAGGGTCTTCCTGCCTTTCATTCCGCACCAGAGGAGGGGCAAAGGCAGCCTAGGTGCAGCCTTTTTTGTAGATGGAAAAATACACCACATACACAATACCACAAACAGCAACAGTGAGTAGTACCAGTTCTTGTCAGACTCGGTTTTATTTTTAGTGTTTTCATACAACAGCCTTAAAATATCTTTAATATCAGCTACAAAGTTTCCAGCGTTTTGCACGAAGGGCCTGGTGCTTCCCCCACTTGCAGAATTGGCATGGGAGATGATTTCTCTTAAGCAAGCTGGAGGTGGAGGGTTTAGAATTAAAAAGTCGCATTCCAATTTCAAGCATTCCGTGAAGTGAACAGTTTGCAAGGAAGACTTAGCACCATTTCCTGGTGACAACCAAAGTCTGAAGTCCTGGCTTCTCCCCACCATCCCAGAGCAGAAGATCCTGTCCTCAGCACTCCTCTGTTATGTCACAGCGTGTCTGATCTGCATTGCACGAGGGTGAAATTTGGGGGTTGAGTTGACAAAATTCAACTGCTAGTGAAACTTCTAGTGAAAGCCAAATGGAAACTGGTGGGGCTTGAACATGTCTTGGAATTGGGAAACAACCACTATGAATAACCTTATTTTCCAAACCCCACATTCTTCAGTTATTCTGGTAATTACAAGCATAGCAGGAAAAAGTAACAAGAAACTATATTCCCTGCACATCAAAAATTCAAATTAAAAAGTTTCAATTAACAAACCTTTTTAAAAATGCAACCAAGTATAAGTCAAATAAATGATTTTACATTACCCTTAAGAAGGTAACAGCAACAGGAAAAATAACTGATTTGTTTCCTTTTTTTAAATAAAGCTAATTCTGCAAAAATCCGTGATTTAGTCTACACTCACAGCACATAAATGTCAACAAGTTTTGTTATAGGACTGAGGTTTATTAATTTACAGGATTCCTCAGTAGCAAGCCTAGTCCCAAGCAAATGTGCCAAGACAAGACACAATACAGGTAGCGTAGTAACACAAATGCTTTAGATTAGCAAGTATGCCATGGGGCCATAAAAAACTAAACCCACACTTTAATACGGTCAGATTGAGGTTTTTTTGATCACTGCTTTGAATTTTGACACTTTTATTTACTAGAAAGGGAATTTCCCAGGAAAGGTTATCTGGAAACATCATGCATTTACTAGCTGAATCAGCCATTCTTCCATGAAGTTCTGGAAGTGCTTTTCACTCTCTATTTGAAGGGGCAGAGAGGAGGGAAGAGGCTAATGCAATATTCCTTAAAAGTTGAAAAAAAATTCATGTCAGAGGAGAAAGAAAACAATTCTAAATGGGATATTTATCATAGCAGGAACACAAAACCAGAAGGTTTACTGAAAGCCCAACATATCTTTTAGCATGGTGCAGGGATTTATGTGAGCACCTCACAATGCCAATGCTGCATCAGGACCCTCACTGTGCTCAGAACACACAGCAGCCACAATCCAACAGCTACAGATTATTACCATGGGATCTTACTGCAGTTCCCAAACAGTCTGATTAAAACCCATAATGTAACAGGAGTGCCAGGAGCTCCTGACACCCAGATTCAAAAGAAAAAAGCATGTTCCCATATCCTCACATGTGAAAGCCTCAAACTAGGCTTTATGTGGTCACTGAATTATGTCTGGGTGTGTTTGACAAAACGCCTCTCACAGAGAGAGGAAACTTACAAAAATTATACAGAAACAAAATGAAATTTAAGTGAATTTACTTCAATGCCTTCAATTTTTTTCCCAGAAGGTACAAAAAATAACAGTTTTAAATTATCTGAAAATTTAGCCAAAAACCCCCACCACTCAAATAAAAGCTTCTTCAAACAGAAAGACTCACCATGTGTCAGCCCTGGTGGAAAAACTTCAAGTTCCTTCATTTGCTGTCTGTCAGAGACCTCAGATTTTGCCAATTATCCTAAAGTTATGTATCATAACAGCTTGTCCAGAACAAACAATATATAGATTGTTTGCTCAAGTCACTTGTGCCAGAAAGGAACAATTACATTATTTTCAATTACCACTACCATTGCCTGAATTGGAATTTGCAACAGTAAAGGTAAGGCTAGACATTTCCATCCAATCCTTGGGAATGTTCTTATTGAAAATCCCTCACTAAGGAAACAGAACTCAAGTTTATGGACATTTTTGGTTGGTTGTTTTATGTTAATATTCCACAAGATATGAATTTAATTTATAATACTTAAACTGCCAACTAATTTTAAACTCATCTTTTCTCCAACACAGTTCTCATTTTGTAATTTTACTGTGCTCTCATTTTTTTCGTATTTGTCTCTCAAAATGCAAACATCAAACCAAGCCAAGTACTGCTGGTTGAAGTTATTCCTGTTCCTCTAGGAAGACAATCTTAAAAAAAACCAAAACCAAAAAACCCATACTGAGGAAACAATTAGCTTCAACACACACCATAACCCCCAAAAAGTTAAACTATTGACTTGACTGTGGTATACAGCCATCTTCTGCTTCTGAATGCCAGGACATGATGTATAAACAACAAATACACATTTAAATCTTGCCACTTGCTTCTTTTCATAGAGAGCAAGAACAAAACCACACAAGTGATAATTCCTTATTTCCACAGCAGGGAATTCAACATTTTGCAGGCAGCAGAAAATGTCAGTGGTCCTGCTGCTTCTGCACAGGGCAGGGGACCCACAGCCTCCTTCACACTCTACCCCAGAGCAAGGTAAACTCAGCACCTATTTTGGTATTACAGCTCAGCTCAGAGCCAGTCTGCTGTGCTCAGCATCAGGCAGGGACACAAGCAGAGCAGCAATCCACACTTTCCAAGGACTGTGGTTTTTAACTGAAGCAGATAGATGATGCCTTAGGGACCAGAATAAGCAACCCAATTCAGATACCTGTTTTGATACCAGTCTTATCTGTGTGATTAGATTAACTGATGAAGATCACTTACATATATTTAGTATCTATTTATTTATGCTACACACTGTCTACATCAGTCCAATTTTTGCCATCAAGATCCATCTTCCCCTTTGTAGGCTGTAAAGGATCTTGTCTTTGAAGCTTACCCTAGACCTATTAAATAAACCAGTGTTCATAGAGTCCCCAGAATATTTAATTTGCATATTATCATCACTTCTACTGCTGCCTGGATTTTCCTTAGTTGTGTCAGAACAACTTTTGTAGCCCCAGTCTTGTGGCTTAGCTCTCTTGTGCCAGTGTATCTCATCTGGTTTTAGTCCCTGTTTTGATGCTTCTTTAAATTACTCATAACTTGCTTTGTCTTCCATAGATGCATTAATATTCCTCTTTAAGTGATATAGTTTGTACTATGCACCAATCTCATGGTGAAAAATATTTTTTCAAGACATTGAGCTGATCAGTGCATAGCAAAAAAATAATCTGTGCCTTCCTATTGCCAGAATAGTTTAAGATCTAAATGTCAGTCTGTTTTTGCACCTGAAGGAAAAAAAACAGGGTCTAATTGATTATAGTAAGAAAACCATGTTTCTATGGATGCCTTATCTTCTGTATATTTATCTGCAACTTCCAGATTTGTATTTGTAGATTAAATGTTTCTTGTCATTATTAACCTAAAAGAAAAACCCAAACCAAAAAATAACCTACTTTGGTTTTCTAATGGTCCCCAGGAAACAGATTCAGGCTGCTACACTTGCGAAATGCAAATTCCTACATTTGGGATAGTGCTCTTGACTGAATGACCAAAGGACAGCTTTGGAGACAAAGACCAAAGGGTCCTGGTGGGCAGTAAGCTGAAGCCAGCAGTGCAGTGACAACAGCTAACAAATAACAGGCTGTGCTGGCAGAAGCATGGCCAGCAGGACAAGAAAACCAATTACTTGCCTCTATTCAGCACCTAGGAGATCACATCTGGAGTGGTGTGTCCAGTTTTGGGCCTCAGTACAAGACACAGCAGAGCAGGCCAAGCAGGCCACTAGGATGGTTGGAGGGTGAGAGGGTGTACAAGGAACAGCCGAGAGAGCTGGGTTTATTTGGCTTGGAGAAGAGGGAAATATAATTGCTGTTTTCAGCTGCCAAGTGGGGGTTAGGAGATGGAGCCAGGCTCTTCTTGGTCGTGTGCAGTCAAAGGACAAGAGGCACATTTTGCAGCAGGGGAAAGTCCTACAAGGCACAAGGGGAAAAGGGAAAAAATGTGTTTCCAGTGAGAGAAGTCAAGCCCTGGAAGAGGCTGTCCAATGTTGTAGAATTCCCATTCTGGGAGGTGCTCAAGGCCTAGCACAACCTGCCTCCCCAGTCAGCCCTGCTTTGATCAGAGGACTCGACTAAGAGACCTCCAGAGATCCCTTCCAATCTAGGACTTTGCCATTTAATGTAGTGCCCAAAAAATGAGAGCAGAACTTTTCACACAAAGTCCTTTAAGTGCTCCAAACAAATACTAATACCTTTCATCAGGCTAACAGGACACTATCCTCAGTGTACAGCAAGTATAACTAACACCAGGATTAAAATCCACACACTGTAGGGTATTATGCCATAATCCACCTTTCCTCAGCTGTTACACTGCAGACCTCTTCACTGCCTGTCTTGCTAAATCCCTGGATAACCTTTCAACTGGCCCATGCTCTTGACTTCTGGTTTTCTCTAGTCCAGCTCCACTGGGCCTTGAGCCCTCCCAATCCCACCTCTCACTCCTCTGAGTGGCAGGCATCACATCACACATTTCTGACTCCTGTCAAGTACAGCAGTAACAGCAGCTCCAGGCAGTACAGCTGCTTAAACTCTTCTCTCCTTCCTCTTGCAACCAACGACATACTTGTCAGGGTTTCAGAAAGTCAGTCATTTGCAAGTTACCAGTCAGTTCTCAAGTCTACTTTCCAATCTTAGAGACTGAAATCTAACAAAACAAGAAAATTTGGTCTTTTTAAGTTCCATGCTTTTAACATGGGAAAAATTTTGCCAAAAACTGGATGCCTGAGCTCAGGCAGCACATTGAGAGAGGAGAAAGAAACCTTCCATTTCAAAAACCAGGAAAACAAAATGCTTTTCTGTTTAGTTGTGGGTTTTTTCTTGAAAAATGTGTATGAGTACACCTCACTCACAGAAACAAAACCAAAGCTTTTGATATATGGAAAATATCATACAATTTGCATGAAGTTATGATATTATTAAAAATATTTTCTGTATTTTACAGCTTAAAAATCTCCATCACAAATATTTGCAAAAGGTATTTTAAGCAAATATAAATTTACTTCAGGTAATACTTCAGTATAAAAAATACTTTCTGTTAGGTTTATTGCTTCCCAGAATTCAAACTTGTGCTAAAGTAGAATTAAAAGGAAGACTGTAAAATAGGAGACCTAATTTTCAGAAATACCAATCAAAATAAAGACAGGGTGTTGTGTCTAAGTGTAGGATCTGCTTACACTGATTTTCACAGCAAAAAGCTATCATACTGAATTTATCATAAATGAATCTGAAAATTTTCTCCTCATGAACCTCATAAAATAAGAGATCCAAGTGCCGACTAGAATCTACACATTTGTCACACACTTATTTTGGGAAGTCTGCCGTAAGTGCCTGTGCGATTCTAGGAACAGGTAAGAGCAAATAGCAAATATGAATATTCTCCCACTGCTCCATTCCCTGAAACAGACCTTGAGCTTTTACTTTATTTTTTTTTCCAATCTGTCACATGACCAAGAATATTTTCAGAATTACTTTTTCACACAAGTGTCGTTTTCTGCCAGGGTACATGAAGATATCCAGGCAATGACAGTGGTGCTATGTACAGACCTCAGGACCTCAAGAGCACCTTCTTACCACTCCAACAATCTCAGGATATGCTACAGGGTTTTTTATGCTGATATGTCCTTCATATTGCATCAACCCAAAAGTATAAAAATACTGAATGTTATAAAATGTAGCATTGACATCAAAGCAAAACTGCTCTCCTCAGTAAAGTTTGGAAGTTCAAACAGTTATATTTTTTGAAAACATTACTCAATAAGGAAAACCTTAAAAGTTCCTCGATGTTTCAAGTTGGGGTTTTCCCTAGTGTCTCCTGATATGCAATGAATCTTCTCAAATTCATCTTCACATTGTCAAGAACACACAGTTGATCTGTACTATATTGTCCTTTGCCTTCTTTTCGCATCTGTAAAACCAAAAGAACACATGGCTTACTAATGGAGAAGTTTCTCCTATCATGTGGAGCTTAGCAATTATTTCAGCAAGTCAATTTACTATAATGCACTGCTGCCTAAAACTAACTAATGGCACATTGTTTCCTCCAAAAGTCTGAGACATACATTTCTTTTCTGTGGCTTTTTATATGGAAAACCTTGCACATTTAACCTAACTGAAGCACCATCAGGTATGTACTTGGTGTGTACTTGGCTTTTGGACTATGGAAGTCACTCCTCGAGCTGCATCTGACCAAAGAAACAACATGTGGAAGGTCAGTCTCTGTTAAAGTCTAGGATGTACCTAAAAATCACAGTTTAGAATGCCAGCCTTGTTATTCTTGAAAATACAGGATACATGAACTGTTTTAATTAACCAAGAAATGAACAAAAACATCCAACAGCTACTTCAAGTTAAAAACCAAAGATGTCAATGTAACTTCAGAAAGGATTTTTCTCCCACCAGAGACATCTGCAGGATTTTTTGTACAACTGTTTCAAAACAATGCAGTGATCTGGACATCAGTAATACTGATGGTGTAATGCAGATGTTGCAATGCAGGTGCTGCACTGTTACCTTGACACATCCATGAATTTTAAGGTATTTGCTTTCTTTTAAAGTGGATTATCAGAAAATCACTTTTTTTTTCTGTCACCTTATAAATTAATTATATCTTCTAGGAGCCCAAAACTCAACCTTTAACCTACATTGTCTGCTGAGACCCTGAGCAGGCTGCCCTTGATGCCTACCCTCATTCTGAACACTGGCTGAAATTCCTTCAGTGTTGAAAGCAACTTGATCTGTAACGCTGCCCTTTCTGCTTCTTCACCATCTGCAAATACATCAAAAAGTGCATCCAAGGCTTCCCCTGCTACCACAAGAGAAGATTCCTTCATAGCAACCTCAAGAAGAAATTTTCCAATCATCTGTAATAAGAAAGAAGAATTGATTTTTCTGGCAATGCTAAAAAAAATTGAAAGAAACACCAAAATTCTTTAAAGCTTGCAATGCAAAGTTTGCTTTTTCACCTTCAGTGTTTCAGCTGTATCTTGTCCTTTTGCCAGGACACTGCCAGAAATTCCAAGGATGCTCACCATGTTCACTCTAACACTGGCATTGCTGCTTTGAATACCAGCCTCACACAAAGCCAAGAGCTGCTCAGGAGTCATACACTGGTCAACAAGAGGAAAGGAGGGAAAGAGGGAAGACACACACAGTTACATTTTCATGGAAATTTTGAAATATTACATTTAGACACTGTACTTTTACAGAACACAAGCAAATTCTTTGCAGAGTTCTATATTATGAAAACTTAAAGAATTCTGAAAATGCAATTACCAAGAAATTTCTGTTTCACCTTGGTTCTTCCAGAACATATCCAAGGCTGACATGAAGTTGAAGGAAAAGTTCTGAGATTTTCACAAGTTTATCTAGCTCAATAGCTGCTTCTAGCTCATTACAACTTACAGCATAAAAGCTGTTTTCAGTTTAAGGCCAGAAAGGACTAGCAGACTACCTAGTACTGTGTCTTGTATAACAAATCATTAAGCTTCATTCCTGTATTCACCTCCCTAATTCATATCCAACCAAGATTCAAGGACCACCAGCTAGGTGACATCAGGAAATAAAGAAGCCACAATTCTAGGTGCTAATTTCCTAAATATTTGTAATTATAACTATCTTCTAAATATACCTGTGGCTTATTGCTACTCTGGTTTTGAAATACCTTTCATCTCTTTACATGTTGAGGAGGAGATATATTAAAAAAATATTCCTGTAAGGTCCATGAAAAATACAGTTAATGCCATTAATCTGTTCTTCCAGTGTTCACAACTGCTGAAGTTTTGAACCAAAATTATATTGGTTTGTTTCAAAACCTTTCCAATCCAATCTCACGGGAATTTGAACCCACCAAAGCATTTGAGTTTGAAAGCTTTTACCTGGGAGATGTTCTTTGATGCCATTGTTTGTAGGAGAGCCCTCAAAGCACTGGTTACAGCTTCCAGGAATTCTGTGTCTTTAGGGAGTTCTGTCAAAGAACAGAACCCAGAGCAGAAGTTAAACAGTAATATGAGGGACATAGGAAGCAAAGAAATACAAATTCCTTAATCCCTTAATTGTTCCTCCAGGTACTACCACAACAGGAAAAGCTAGATTTTCAGAGATTGGTCTCCGTAGGTTGTAACCATTGTGATTTGTTTGAATTCAGCATTGACTGCATCTGGAGGTTAGAACACAGCTGGGCCTCCTTTCCAGGCACATCCCTGGTTGAGACACTGTGTGACCAAAGGGACAGTGCCAGCCACTGTCACCAGAACAGCAGCTGAAAACTGGTATCACAGGGAGGAACATACAGGAACTGAGAAAACTGCAGAAGCTGACTGCATACTTCACCTCCCTTCTGCCTTCTTAAGCAAGCTTTTCAGACACCCAGAGCACTGGACTCCTTCCAATTCATATAAAGAGCATGTTTTCCGGTGGTTTAATGACATTCCAGGAATGTATGACTCAAACCCTGCATTATTCTTGTTTAACTACAAAC
Source organism: Serinus canaria (assembly GCF_022539315.1). Classification (NCBI taxonomy): domain Eukaryota; kingdom Metazoa; phylum Chordata; class Aves; order Passeriformes; family Fringillidae; genus Serinus; species Serinus canaria. The sequence continues at coordinate 8,486,560 of NC_066325.1, read as the reverse complement.
TCATCAGTAGCAGCCATCACCTCCAATCTGTGCTCTGCATTTCTTGAGGCTTTTCATTTTCCTCTAATGGGTTTATTTTCTGGACCACTCCAGATGTAGAACTTCTTGATTTATGTGCATCTCCTCCCTTCTCATGTAAACAATCAGATCTTTATGCCTCTCTTTCACTCTGTAAACCACAGAATTCCTTCTAACCACATGTTGGTATGTTATCAGCTCTAATCTGGCAGTTTTCATTACACAGCATTTAAACATGAAAAAATGGGCCTGTGCCAATTAAATAATTTTAGCATCCTTAGCTGTCTTCAGATATCAACTTCTCCAGCTTCATCTGAGAGCTTTCTATAACAAAGCATAACATGTAGACCCAAAATATTGGAAGTCCTCTCTTCAAGCATGAGACATATTTTATGTGAACTTCCTTGGATATGTTTTCATAGACATTTTCATTTCTGCATTTTAGTTTTCCATGCACTGCACTCAGTAATAATGTTCCCATAGACTAATCACATGTCTTTAAAGACACTGAGAAAAAAGTGTGATCTGCAGGCAGATGCATTTTCAAGCACTAATGCAGTGTCATTTTTTACATCACAGCAAAGCACTACATAAGCTACAGCTATGGCTACAAAGAGAGACATTTGAAGGAAGGGAAGGAAACTGAATTTCTTGAGCTTCTAAGAGATGAGAAATGACAAAGCCACACATATGCCAGACTTCAACAGAACTGTCTTAGGGAAAATGTTTTCTGACAGTTTGGAGAATTGGCAGCTTTTCCAGGCTCTAAGAATCTCTCTTATTTTTTGAAAACCCATCACTACTGACCTTAAAACAAAGATTATCAGAATAGTCTGAAGAAAACAGTCTGTCAGGGACCCACATCCTCAGTTTAGAAACAGGTGGCCTTTTCTTAAACCTTTATTTTTTTCCTCCAATCTTGGTTCAGCTTCTCTCATGTCAGTAACAGAGAGATCAAAGCATAAATGATACAACAGGATTATGGAAATGATGTATATATACATGATGCTCTCATGTATAGGATCCCAGGAAGCAGCTGGAAATGTTAGCTGCTGTAGACATGATCCAGTAACACTGTACTAGCAGATGTATGGGGAGACCTTCACAGCACTGAACAGTCCATGCAATAATTCACCCTGGAGGAACTCCAATGAAGACATTCTAGTGCTTATCAGGATGTATCACAGAATCTGGGAGGCTGGCAAAGACTTCTGAGGTCTGTCCAACCTGTGATTGATCACTGCCATGTCAACCAGACCCTGGCAGTGAGTGCCACATCCAGTCTGTCCTAAACATCTCCAGGGATGGTGACTCCACAGCCTACAGCCTCCCTGGGCAGCCCACTCCACTGTCTAAATACAGATCTAACATATATATATATATATACATATACACATATACACACACACATATATATATATATTCTAAAATAGTATTTTTAGAAGAATTGAATTTATTATCTTCTCTGTTGAAATTGAACCCACAACCAGAACAGGGAGCTGAGCAGCAGTTGTAACACCTTTGAACAATTTCTTACTACAAATATAATTCCAATGAAGCTAAGCCATCATAAGCATGAAGCATGTCCTGGGGACAAGGTGGCTGCTCTCTTTTCTACTGTAAGAAGCATGGACGTTCTTGAGATTTTAGCACCAATTGCTTTTGCCATAATTTGGTAAGATTACTAGAAAAATGATGTGAAAGACTGTGCTCGATATGTTTTGTTTTCACATCTCTTTAGGCTAGTTAGGGCATTTAAAATGTCCCATTTTTTTCATGCTTGTCTGATGGCTGAAAAACCATTACTACCACAAATATGATCCAGCAAACAGTTCTGGCCTCCCAACAAGGCAGTGTTAATCCGCTCAGAGACTTTCTGTGCAGACCCAAACATGAAGCAGGTTCTTGCACTACAAGCAGACTTGCTCAAGGTGCAGTTTGGATAAACACATCTTAACAGGATACACAGTTATGTCAGTACATTGCCAACATTCAGTATCCTTATCTTGAAGGACCAGAGGGATAAAGTTAGAAATAAACAGCATTGGAACACGGCTACCTTATATCTAGATGATCAGCAAAGGGGGTCAGCAAGTCCCCTTTACTAAACATCTTACCTGTTTTAGAAAAGATCAACTGTGAGAGATGCTGTGCAAGGGACTGAAGTGCTGAGGCTCCCCCAAGACAATCCACATCTGACACCAACAAAATGCTCTGAAGACACGTTAAAGCTCTACACTGCACTGCATTCAGTCTGAAACAAACAAAAAAAACCACTGAGTGGGTATTTTTGAACACACCTGTTGAAATATAAAGAGGAATTTTGAATTGAATTAGGTTGTGATTCAGTATGCAGTTCACAAAAACATTTGTATCTCTTTATTCAAAATCATATATCAGATCTACCAGTTTCCAGATCTTAAGAGCAGCCAAAGATGGACAATCCTTCTAAAAGTTCTAAAACAACTGAATATACATGAGAAATAGTAAGAGAGACAATGAAATGCCTACTTTTTAATTAATGGTTTCCAAGACGGATTGTGCGTACAGATGTCTACAGCAACGCTGTTTGGAAAAGCAGTTTTTTCAAGAATCTGAGGAGGGGAAAAAGAAAGGTTTAGCAATAAAGCCCTTTTTCCTTTTCTTTTTTTTTTTTTTTTTTTTGTTATAGTGTGTTCAGAGGGAAGACTGAAATTTTAGCTTAATGTCAAACAGATACTTCAAACTACATATTTCAAAGTTTTCCAGATAGCAAATATCTTGCTTGCTAAAAATGCCAGAATTTTCCTCTATCACTTAAATGGTACAATTATACACTGGGTTTAGCAAAGAGTATCTAAAGTGCTGAACTGTACTAACAACAGGTGATTTTCTAGGTCTCTGCTATTCTTTCTTCTTTAGCTCTTTCTTCTTATAGATTCTGCTACAGGATTTTCAGATAGCTGCAAGTCTGGAAGGCCTTGCCATGAAACTCTGGCTATTAAGTACAAAAAACCTTCAAAGTTTTCACCTTGCACTTTGATGTCTTAGCTCAGAATTCTACAATGCTGCTGAGCTAACACAGTAACTGGTTCAAATAACAAACTTCACCTTTACAACCCCAAATAAAAATGAGCAAAACAACTCTGAAACAAAAACATCTGATTTCCTGTCAGTGCCAAATACTGTATTTTAGACACTTTGTATAAAACAGGGGGAGAGGAACTTGCACTTTTTCAGTGCTGACTGTTGCCATTCATTAATGTTACTTCCACCTCATTTAGCTAATACAGAAATCTGGCTGTCACGCTTCAGCCAAGTTTCCTTTCTTTCTGTGGGTAATCTTTTCCCTGTCCAAATAAAGGAATAACAACCTTTGTATTTTGGGGGAAAAAAATTTTAAAAAGACCTCCCAGATTTCTGATTTCTATTCTCACTTACATGAGCAAATTATTTAGGTCGTGCAATGATGCACCATCTGTAGGTGAAAAAAGTGAGGCCAAACTCACTTAAAAAATACTCCCTTCCTCCAGATGGATTGGAGTAATTTGTTTGCCTAACCTGGGATACAAAGCAGGAACAAGGGAAAGACTGTAACATGTGCTGGAAATAATACAGAAGACAATACCTTCTTTGGAATGAGGTTGTTCAGAAATGCTGAGTTAACTTCATCAGAGAGGCACAGGGGTGACAGCAGCAGCCCACCCCCCTCGTTGTATGAGTTTTCCATGAACAAGTCACTCTCATCACTGCTGGACAGTTCCTCCCACTCATCATCAGAGGGATCTGAGAACACAAGATAGATTTGTAAATGTAACAGCCTTCATGCAACAGGTTATCTTACTTCCCAACTGAAACTGGCTCCTCCAAACATCTTGGTTTAGGAATCTTTAAGTTCATGAGCTCTAACGAACTCCTCACAAACCAAGTGCCATTAAGTGACAGTTCTAAATATTTTATGAAAAATATTTTATACTCATTGAGGCACAAATATTCTTATGAGAGAGGTTCTTCATACGTGGGCATGTTAATCACTGATATCAACAATGGGTTGTTTAAAAATATCAAAAGAAGGTATAGAAGAAACATTTTATAAATATTTACTAAGATTTTAACTTGGATTGTACCACTTCATTTTCTGAGGTTGATTCAAGCATGTAAATACACCAGTTTAACTTAACTGGTTTACTAATTGCAGTCAGTTTAAGGCAATTGTTTCCCCTGGCAATACTGAAAGCACAGACAGATGTCCTCTGCCTGGGCAGTAGCTGGGCTGGATGAAGACGTTACTGTCTCCACAGCAAGGTCAGTTGAAACAAAATGATGACAGCAAAGAAAGCCAAATAATCTCTGATAGTTATTTCAAGTAACACATTTCACATAAATTAAACTAGGTTTATAATCTTAAACCTGAACTAGGCTACTTATATGACTTATTCTACTAGCAGATCTTTAAGGACAGATATGGTGAGAGGAGTAGAAGTTCTATTAGCAACAGGCTACTGTGTGAATAATCTGTCTGCAGCTCAAGGGGGACTTTGGCTGACAAGCACAAACTAAAATCACCCTCATTTATATCTGAACTCGTCTATCTACATCCACAGAGTTCACACTCATTTAGCTGAAGTTTCTTTAAATCTGGTTACATTTTAACTAGTGTTTACCCAAGTCCTAAGTCTACAGGTTGGACTGATCCTTCTTTCCAGCAGATGAAAACTCTGTGTACATAGGTCAGGATATTTAACTATTGTGACAAAAAACCCCACCTATCATATTCACCCCCAAGTAATTTTGTTTGACAACACAGATTCTCCTGAGATGTAGGAGAATGTAAATTTACTAAAAATACAGCAAGAAAGATCCAAACGAATGCATTTCACTTGTACTGTGCAAGTTAAAGAATTTATTTGGAGGTGATGGTTATGGTCTATCAGATGTAAAGGTGTGTAAAGATGTCAAGGTGTGGCAACTTGACCACACAGGCATCTTATGGTAATATCCAATTAATTCTACAGCCATAACTTGCTGGTGTTATTGGCCTTTGCATGAGAAAAAGGTTGTCTTCATGCTTTACCAAACCACGGCAGCAAGAAAAATGAAAACAAAGCAAGATATCTCCTTTACAGTCTCCTGCCACTTCTAAAAAATTCCTTTTGCATCTTTAGAAAACAAAGAAAGCAAAAAGTATCCCTTGGAAACTAACTGCTAACAATACAAGCTGACAAATGCAATTCAGCAATAACAAGGCAGTTGTCTTAAGCTGACAGCAAGTGACCAGGGCAGAGCAGGAACTGGCAGAGCAGGGATCTAGAACACTGGCCCATAACTATGATCAGGTTTCTTCTAATGTTCTGGGAAACACAGAGGCATTTCCAGCAGCAATCCCATCTTACCTAGCACTGGTGACCCAAGAATCACAAACTGAACAGCAGTGCAAGAGTCTCTTGGCTTCTTGCCCAGGTGCCCATCCAAGGGGAGCACTCTGCTCTTTCCAAGCCCTGGCCAGTGCTCAGTACAATACATCCCTCTCCAGCCTGGTTACTTCTCTCAGTTCTGTTGCAAGCTGAGTGTTTTTATGAACTCAGCATAATGGCTAAAGCTATTTTAGTCCTCAAATAATTTGAAAATTAAATGAACAGCTGCCTCTGGATTCCTCCTAATTTCTAGAGACTGTCTGCCCATGAATGGGTAAAGTACTGTAGCAAAATACAACACAATCAATCTTACATTACACAGAGTGAATGGCAGAATATGCAGCTTATCCACAAGAGATTTTCCAATTAAAGGGGAAAGCTTATGAATTACAGCTCATTAGATGAGAAATGCAGTTATGAAAGGAGCTTCATACACTAGGTGCAGAATTTCCTTGTGCTGTAAGAGAAAAAAAAAGTTACCATTGGGAATAACTGGGTATTACTGTGGATTTTATAAGAGCCTGACCATTTTACTCAGTTACTTTCTACACAATTACTCCTGCATCAGGCTAAAACTACAATAGCAGTCAAAGTTTTCAGGTTTTGGAGAGTTTAGGGGATCAGTTTTGTTTGTTTGTTGGCTTTATGAAATAGAATTTGATAATCTCTAATTTGTTTTCCTGAAGATTAGAAGAAAGCTATCAAAACAGAGTTTCAGAGTTCATAAAAGATACAGAATATCTATATCCTATTCTCCTCCAAATAACAGCCTCTCTTTCTCCTCCTCCTCAAGGCTCATAAAGGCAGAACTCTGGAAGCCAAGATCTACATTGTTGCCAGAGTTGCATGCAAAAGCTGTCCCTACTCCTAATTTTGCAACACTTGTAGTATCAAAACTAAATCAAAGCTGTAAGATTTAACTGCTTTAAAAAATTTGATGCCCCCATCCTGCAATCAGATTCATACACATCTTGCATCAGAACAGTGAGACCTCACTCTAACTGAACAAAGATTCTGCTGTAACATTTTAGGAAATATCTCTCTAGCATGAGTGCTTTTTTGTTTCTTCCTAAATGTTGGCAAATGCAGTATCACACAAAAAAAAAAAAAATTAAGCAACATAAGTCACTTAAATGAAGAAAAAACAATTAAATTAGTAATAGAAATGACAACCTACTTTGCCACCAGATGAGGGTATCAGGGACAATATACCATGGGCGTTTGCCCTTAAAAACTCAGATGAGCAAACAGCAAACTAAAGGTGACCTATTCAGAAACAAAACACACCACAACACTTGCAATGAATGAGACTCCTACAAACCTTCACTGCAGCACATATTAACAATGATCTCCAGAGCAGTCTGCTGAGCCGTCAGTAAAGCTGTCACTTCTTTCAGTTCCCACTTATCAGACTAAAAAATTAAAAACATGAACCAAATTTGATTTTGGAAAACAACATTCAAGTTCCATTTAAAGTATCCAAACTGTCAGTTAAAAATACAGTCCCAGCCATTTCCTCTTCTCAGTCTACACCCAAATTTGAAAAAAAACTCCAAAATACAAACCCAAGCAGTGTTATACACCATCTTTTTGTTGGATGATCCAGAACAAATTTTAATCTCAAGGAATACCACTTGCACTAAAGCTGTCCAAAAGCCAATTAGCCACACTTACTGGAAGTAAATCTGAAACGTCATTTTCTCTTCTGAGTTTTCCTTTAGGTATTTCTTCCATGTTATCATCTTCACTCAAAACACAGTTTTCTGTAGGATCACTCATGTTTTCTTCAGTTTCTGGTTCCACAGTAAGTTTTAACCTGTTTTTCTCAGCTTCATTCATACGGATAATTGTTTCACCAGCGTCTATTGCCAATGATTCTGAAAATATCTTCAGGATTGCATTAACTGTGCTTCCCAGGCTGCCTGGTGGAATGGTATCCTTTATATTCCAGATAGTGCCTAAATATGAGGTAATCAAATTACACAAATTATTAAAGTGCTTAATTCCTAGCTCTGTAATAGCCATTTCATAAGGACAAAGCCTCCACTACTTAAATATTCAATGCTTATATTCACTATAAATATTAAAGTCTTTTCTCTACAGATTTCTTTTTTTTTTTTAACATTTCATATACCCATCTGTAATAATTGTTATGCCCACATCTTAAGCTCAAGTAAATTTCAGCATGTAAATATTTACAGAATATTTATGTGGAGCAACCTTGGTGTCACTCTGTACCTGAGATTAACAAATCCACATGCGAGAAGCATTTTCCAAGGAGTCACAAAATTAATTTATTACACTCCAGTATCAAAAATCATCATGGTTAAACATCTGAGGTAACAACAATTCAAGGCAGAGAATATGAGGTTAAAAAAAAACCTTACAGCCAGTAAGATCAAAACAACTCCTGTACCACTTATTATTGACTCATTATGAGCAGTTAAAGTGGGCTACCACACTGAGCAGGAGCTGAATTCAGAATCAAGCATTTAAGCCAGTTTTACCTGCCATGCTCCCCATCTCAAAGCAATGAACCCCCTTGAGCACTGTACCTGCTATCAGTGTTCTCAGAAGGATGTGCTTCATGGTGCTCTCTGGACTCAACATCACTGTTTCCAGTATTTGCTGTGCAGAAGCATTAAATGAAGAAAGAAGATCTGGATTATCCTCTGTCACTGCCTGCAAGCAGTTTGCTGTGGCAAACAACAAGAGTAAACATAATTAACAAACTCAGTAGTAGCTTTTGCTTTGCTAATGAGAAAGCATTATCTTCCTGAAAGCTGGAGTAATGAAATGCTGACACAGGAAAAAAATTTCATGCAGCATCATGTTGTAATGGTCTGACACTGTGCTTCACAAGCTGTGTTTTGGATTAAAAGACATTCTGTGGCAAACCTGTACATAAAACATGTGAGGACGATACCACAACCACCATGGAATTGGCTGTATTAATTTCAGCTACTCAAAATTAAATTTATCCATTATATACTGACAATAGACAACATAAAAAAATGCTGGAAGCACACATACCTGTATGACCATTCTGAAACAATAATAACAATAATACTGATAAAACCAGACTGAAAGTGATTGGAATTGTTTGGGGTTTTTTCAGAAGGACTATCTCCTCTGCTCAACAAATTAAACCCTCCAATACCAAAACATAAAACAGAATGAAAAACACAGCCTTCCTCTAAAGCCCTCTTCCCACAAAATTTTTCTTCCCATGTAACCACCAATAAGCCATTCTCTTTTGGCCTGAAAATAAGCACAACAGACATCAACTTCTTTATTATGTGCTGTTCAAAAATGAATTTACAGTCTTACACTCTTGGCAAACTTAAGCAATGCTCAAGCAGGTCCATTATGCATTGAATGTAATACGAGTGTTACATTCATACAATTTTAAAAAAAAGATATCTTTAAAGCCTTATCTTCTCTTTTTACCACTTACCTACTGAAATAGCCAGATCCACGTTTGTGGCAAATTTCTTTATGTAATGTAACACAGCCTCCAGACATCCTTCTTTATTGAATATGTATAGGGCAGTATTGTTGCATTCACTAATGTATAGAAAAGATCAGTTAAACATTTTTCCAGGAAAAAAAGTACTGTAGCAACATCTTAAGCACCCCATACTTGTTATTACTCACATTTTTAAAAGCTACCTAAGAATTATGCATTAGTCAAAGAGCTATCCTTCATTATTGAGGTTATGATTAACTCCATATGAGATGCTGAAAGAGAAGCTGCAAAATCCTAGACACTTTTGAGGAAAGCTGGCTTGAGCCAGCTGCTTCCTCACACAGTGTTTGGAGTTTACCTGGGAGCCTAACTCCAGGCTCCTGCTGGAGAGTGCAAGGCAGCTCAGAGCTGTGGGCTGCAAGCCAGCCCAGGGCTTCCTGCAGCCACAGGAGACTTCACCCACAAACCCAATGCCAGCAGAGCAGGCTGCTGCCTTTTACATCAGTACCCACTCACTCCAAAAATGACTGCTCTTACCATTCAGAAATGCATTAACCTTCATCACCTAACAGTGGGATTTGTGTTTCTTCAAGTTCTCACAGTTACTCTCTCTTTTAAACTGATATATTGATATAAACTAAAAAAAGCACAGGGGCTAACTAGCTACAAGGGTCTTCAAAACTTTAATTTTGAAAATACTATGTCTCAGCATCAATGCCAGTCCTAATTTTATCAGAATCAAACTTAGCAACGAAACAAGCAGTTCACATTCATTACCACAAAGTTCAAAATACAGAAGTGATTTACATCACACTTAATTATACTTCCTGTTCTCAAGCACTGACTAAAAGCAAAAAAAAATTATGAACACACAACATTGCTGAGTCAGTTACAAAGGGTCATGTATTCTGTGCAAGATGCTGAACAAGGAGTTTATCTACTTGTTTATCTACTTGGTCTAGATTCCAATCCTTAAAAAATAAATATTCCACATTAGAAATAAGGCCTCAAGCCAGCAGCCACATCACACAGACAGGCATAGAGGCAGTTCCACTGAGGTACTGTACAGTGCTAAACAAAATCCTGTATGCAAAGTGTACAATGTGAGAAAAAATAAAGAGAAACAACACAAAGTGCAAGGAGAACTTTTGGAACAGATTTATATCACTTCAATGTTTACAGTAATTTCCGTATTAATAGTGTTTCCATTTGTCTTCCTTCACCTGAAAGGGGTTTCCAATGTAAACTACTAACAGAACAATTTACATTATTTTCTCACATAATAATTTTCTCACAATGTCTCAGTAGCTAAGGGATAGCTGCCCCAACCAGTTAATGTTTGGGATAATCTGCAGAGGAAGGAAGCAGTATAAAAACTCCTCATATTCCTAGAGCACTGATCCACTGAGCAGAATTTCATTTTCACCGTTTCTTGTACCATGATATGGGGACCTACAGGAAATAAGCAAGAAGCCACAACCCAAACAACAGACTATGACAGAAAGTGTGCAGAATACAGGATTAGAACTCAGGATGAAGAACCAGTAGAAAAAGAATTTGTTACTCTTCTAAAACTAATTACCAACTTTTAGAATCCTTCACTTAAAAAAAGTAATCTATACTAGAAGATAAACTTTTATTTCAGATGAGATGAGGGCTCATCATTATTAAAGCAAGGTACATGTAGGAGGAACACAATCAGAATCAGCAAATGAATGCATCTTCCCATGCCAGGACAACCATTTCTTTTCTTCCTCAATTACCACACTCCTTCTCAGAAACCATTTAATTTGGCTAAAATGCCAGTTTACACAGTACTTACCATATATTCCACAGCAAATTAATAGCCTCATTGGCTATGTCTTCAATATAATTTTTGTTCATTCCTCTGCATTTCTTTGGAGAGAGCTGGTTAGCATCCAGTCCAATGCTGCACTACAACCAAACAAAAGAAGCAGGGTTGGGAAATAATTAAGCCACAAAGAGAAGCAAAACTTTAAGGTATTATCAGCACTGACTGGAGAGATCCTCTCATGCAGTATTTATTACCAGAACAGCTGACTAGTTTCTTTTCTTTATGAAAACTTGAACCATTGATAGCTTTTCTCTTGTAGAAAGACTCTTACCGTACTTGCTTTGCAGTTAGTCTTTGGAAGTGCTTTCTAATTAAAAAATACTTGGGAATTTTAGAATCTGAAATGCTGTTTCTTTCTAATAGTCTGGATGCAGTTGTCAACAGTTGTTTCTAACAACACAAAAATATACTCAGCTAATACCTTACTATGCTCTATAGTAATGCTATTACTCATATTTTAAAATGGGGAAGAAACATACTGAAAATGATGATATTGCTCAAGGTTGCTCATACAAAGACAGCAGGTAAGAGAAATCAATGCAATATCCAAACTGCATTGCAACACCTGGACCAAACAAAGAATAAAAATTAAGTATGTGTTATTTTTCACTTACTACCCAGCTCTACATCCAAATATCCCTTGAGACAAAATTGCTCACCAAAAAACCATCACTAGAATAAGCTGCAACATAATTGAAGGGCCTTGATTCTCACTGACAGAATAAACTTGTCTTAACTGACATAACAGACCCAAAACCTCCAGATCTTTCACTCAAAAATCATCCTAGACAGCAAACCTCACTATGGACACAAGTTAGCTGGCCAGGAGGCAGAAGGCAGTGGTTAGAAATCTCTGGCATAACTTTTGTATCACTAAACCTAACAAAACATTCTTTTCAAAAGATCTTTCAAGTACCTTGTTGTATTAACAGCTACAGAAATAGAACTGTTTTTGCATACGGGACAATTCAATGCCTAGATCAGGTTTAAAATCAAAATAAAAATAAGCACACCTCTTTCAGAAGTGCAACCAGGGGTGTCATGATGTCATTTGTCACCATGTCATCACAGACATCAAATCCTCCACAAGCACTCAGATTTCTAGGGAAAACAAAAAAATTAATGCTTTGGATGAGATACAATATTTTCCAGGAATGTTTCAAAAACCCCATGCCTTTGATATTCTTCTCTAAAGGTTATGATACTTCTTGTTTTAAACTCAATTTGCTTAAATTGAGTAGGTTTAGTCTTCTAGCTCACTAACACAAGAGAATAACTTTGGAGTTAGGAAAATACGATTTCCGTTCATTCATTAAGCATAACTGGAAAGTGTATCTGTACTAAAACATCACAACATAAAATGCCATCCAAACTGCACTCAAGTTCTCTCTATTTCTTCATAAAGCCATACATTTCTAGTATAAAGCCTGCTCCTGACATATAAGTGTCACAGCGAAAGAAAAGCCCCTCTCTCACAGACTTCAGCTGATGTAGGCATAGTTCCTCAGAATTAAAGCAAGAGAGGCTGGCACTCCAGCTCACAGCTGTCACCAGCAGAACCCCAGCTTCCCCCCCGTGCCAGGATCCCCATTCCAGCAGAGCAGCACTGAGTGCTTACCGGAGAGCACCTGCAGCTGTCTCCCGGACAGCCAGGCTGTGATCCATCAGCAGCGGCCCCAGGCAGCGCACCACGTCCCGCTGCACAAAGGCTGGGATGACCTGCTTCTGCTGCAGCAGCTGGGAAATACTGGCACAGGCATACTCCCTCACTTCAGCACTGGGATGCTGCAGCTGTGGAGACACGGAGAACATCACACTGAAGGAAAAGGGAGCTGGAGGGTTTTACTGAGTGAAGAGATTGATCAGGGCATTGTGGCTCCTGTTTTACTGCTCCTGAGTGGAAACAGGAACTTTTAACTTCCATGAAAGCTTATAAATCCTTGCCTGGGTTATGTATTTTAACTTTATGACTAGATAAAAGCTATTCTGGGTATTTGACAAGACAACCATAGTCCAGACACAGATTTGACACTAGCTGGCACTGGTGAGACCTCAAATAGAATGTATTAAAAAAAGGACTAAGGTGGGGGGGGGAATATCATCAATGAAGTATAACAGACATAATACATGCCACATAAAGAAAAGCCGAAGAAACATAAAAAAACCCCAAAAAATTACAGCCTTTAAATTAAAGGCGTCTGTGTAACAGAAAGAAACAAGTGCTCCCTACATTCCCCAAGACAATGTTCACACGAGCTGTAGCAGAGCTTTAGGTGAGACACAATAATTACAAATTGCAAAAATAGTAACAGTAGAAATGCATATCCTGGAAGGCCACGGAGTTTGTTGAAAACCTTGTAGATAAACATCTGCTGAAGAGCAGAACAGAAGAGTGGTAACATCAGATCCTGCCTCTATTGAAAAAGGTGTCTAGCTCTTCCTCATCTGTGCCTTTATTTATTCTCTCATCCCATCTCTCACCTAAACAGGTTAGTCCAGAAGAATAATCAATCAGTGATCTGTTCAGTGAATTAGGCTGGGTGAAGTGAGCAAAGGGGATTTAATTACTTAAAGGAAAACAGATCTTTTCTTCTGATTCTAAAGTCACACCTGCAGAAGGAGATTTACATCAGTTTTTACCTGCAATACTTAAGCCAGGACTACGGCCAGAACTGGGCAAACCCAGTCTTTCTCAGCATTTTCTATCCCTCGTTCCTTACGTGTGGCTCTTGAACACCTGGCTCTGGCCACCCGTAGAAGTCTCCGGCCGGGGAGACCGAACGCAAGGCCCGCAAGAACTGCCGGGCAGCCCGCGCAGGGCCGAGGGGCACGGCGCTCCCCCGGCCCGCCGCCGCAGCGCGCACGGCAGCGCGGGCGGTGCCGGTGCCGCCCCGCCGGGCCGCGCGGCCGTGACGCCGCGGGAGCGACGGCCGGGAGGGGAGGGGAGCGAAGCGGAGGGAGGGGCGGCCCCGCGCGGCCGCTCGGCTCTGTCCCACGCCCGGGCCCTCGCCCTGCACCGCCGCGGGGAAAGCCGAGGCCTCGACCCCCACGGCCGGCCCCGCAGCCCCCGCCACTTCACCGGTCCGGAGCGGGGCTCCCGCCGAGCCCGCCCGCCCCCGCCCGCACCTTTTCCAGCAGCTCCGCCGCCGCCTCCTCCTCGGGGCCGCGCTCGCCGTCATGCTGCTGCGCGGGGCCGGCGGGGGCTCGGGGCGCCCTGCGGAACCGCCGCGCCCGGCTCTTGCCCATGGCTGCGCTCGGCGCCGGCGCGCCCACGTGTGCGGCCCCGCGCAGGCGCCGCGCCCGCCCCGCTCCGCACACCCCGCCCTGCCGCAGCCCCGCCGCCGCCGGACATCCGCGCTCGACCCCCGCCGCCCCGGCACCGGCACCCAGCGCAGCCCGCACCCAGGGAGGACACCGCGCCTACTGCGCTCAAACAAGAAAATTATCAATAGAAACAATGTCGTCTAAGGGCACTTACAGAGGCGGGATTGACCTGAAGGATGGAAACCTGGAAGGGGTTTCCTCTCTGGTGTCAGTATCTTAGATTATAAGACCCACATCAAATACAGGAAATGTTGGTCCGGTATGAAAGTTACTGAGTGCAGCTATAAATTTTCTGAAGTTCTTCTGTGTTCAGTGGAGATCTGTATTTGTACAGTACAAAAGAAGATAACACCTGTTTATACAAAGATTTTATTTTATACACATTTACCTACAAAATATACAGCAGTTAAAAATAATGGATGGGCAGAAGACTTACTGGAAAAGAAATCCAGAAGACAATTCTTAAAGTTTCAACTGACAAAGTTACATCAATAGGCTGCCTTTAAAAGCCAGTCTACCCTGTAGCAGGGGTTACTGAAGTTGCAAGAGCTTTGCAGTTAGAATCAATTTAAAGAGTTCAAAACATTTAAAAAGGCACCTTGAACAACTTAAACTCTTAAAACTGTACAGTTTTAGCTATTCAAAAGTTACACTTTATGCATATATCATCCACAGCTGGTTGTTAACACTCTGAATAACAAATTTTGTTATTTTATTGTGGCACTCTTTAGATTTTCTTCACCAAATCTGATTTTATACATTTGCAATACCAGTTTCATATTCTGACTATCAGAGCATAAAAATCCACTCAGAATGGTCTGGTGGACTTAGATACAGTACAACCTTACAGTTGGGAAGATACAAGCATATTTAAGACAATTTAAAAAAAAATTAAAATCTTAAAATAAGTGTTTTGAACCAGATCAAACAAGGAACTACGTATGACCACGAGGAAAGTGGCTGGTGCACTATATACACAACTTGACAAATGTAATCCTTGATATATTTGTGAAGTTCTTTAACAGTAAGACCAGTTTTCTCCGGCACAAACAGTCAGTCTTCCTGCGAGCCTTTAAACCAGTTCCAAAAGAGTGACCAGGAGACAAGGACGGCTGTAATGAGGAAGTGTGCTAATAAAACATCAGGAGAATGGCAAACGTTCCGTTCAATACTCTTCATGAGAACAAGAAAATCCATACACCAGATATTTCTTTTTTTCCTCAACATTGGCATCGATCTGCTATTTACAATAGCTTAGAAAGACACGTAACACAAATGAGGTTTCGTTTTCAAGTTCAACTTCATTGCCGATTAACATACTTCACCTGTATGTTCTGTTCTAGCTGAAGTAAAAAAGTGACACTAATACTGAAAAAGAGGTAATCAGAAGTAGCAAAAGCACTGATAATGTGATAACAAAGAATTTGGATAAATATTCAAGAAAGTAATATTGCACACTTTCACTGTCAACTGTGTTAAGACTTTTACTCCCAGGCAGTGACAACCAGTCCCATTTGATTTTTTTGCTGTCATACTACCTTAAAAAAGGTCATTTTTGGTTTCCATGGCAGTGGAAAAAATGAAGGAAGACAGCCCTTATTGAACATGAGGCCTAGGTTTCAAAATTAATTTTCCAGTCTGCAAGACAGAAAACAAAATAAATAAAGTTTAAACCCTGAAAGTTGAACCCAACAATTAAGCTTCAAGTTCAATGTTACAAGGAGAGTTTAAAACAACACACAAAACAATATTAAGTATTCCACATTCCAGTTTTACAGACACACAGAATTTGCTGAGGTATAT
The DNA here is from genome assembly GCF_022539315.1 of Serinus canaria. NCBI lineage: Eukaryota > Metazoa > Chordata > Aves > Passeriformes > Fringillidae > Serinus > Serinus canaria. The sequence goes on along the minus strand of NC_066325.1, from coordinate 8,470,698 downwards.
CCAAGTGCTGTTCAGAAAAGCAGGCTATGGGTCTTTTTAAATTATTTCTGGTTTTTAACAAAGAAGGTTTAGGCAATGAAGCAGCAACACTTACATCATCACAGGACATATTATATTCTGCCAAAACAGTTCGGCATCGGGCTGCTATACTGCGTGGATTGTGTCAAGGAAAGCATCTAACACTTGTACACACAGTAAGCAGAAACTAAAAAGGCAGTATTAGCACAGGCTCCAACAACTGCAGGAGCTACACTTTTAACATGACAAACACTATCAAAGGATACATTGATGGTGCCACCACTCTTTTATGTATTCCAGCAAAGAACAAGCCTATTAGGGTAATACAGCTAATTGTGAAAAATGGGTGATTCCAAAGTGATGTGAAAAATGATACCTAGGAAAGAAATCACGTTAGTTCAACTGCATACATTCTAAAACACACAAAGTCACTGCCTAGATCCCTTAGCTAAAAATAAAATACTGCTCCCAGCCATTTCCAAGTACTGGTGAACATTTCTTTAGATAAGCATTCAGGGTACAGTGTTTTGGCAGGCATTGTCCCAGGACACATTCCACAATAACTCCAGAGGGCCTGATAGCTTTACTAAGAATCACCTCCCAGTTTCATGTGAGAATGCACTTAGCCTTTCAGTTTTCAATATACCACCTGACTGGAACACCAAGCTATGAAACACAGCACATTTGGCAGTAGCCTGACCTTACCTTTTGTGTCTCTGGGTCTATTAACCAGTTCCAAGCCCCAGTTGCTGTGCAGACTGATACCACTATCAAAATCACTGATGAAGAAAAGAATGAGAGTCATAAACAGTATAACTCACTCAAATTTAAAAGCATTTATTTTTCAGCAGCAACTCTTAAACACTTAGTTCTTTTCTCACTTCTGAGAGGAAAAGTTCTTAATTGGAAAGCAGAAATAAAAATATGCAAAGAAACTTCTAATATGTGAAACCCTAAGGATTCTGTACAAAGTTCCTGGACAGAACAAGTACTGAAAATCTACAACATCTGAAAATCTAAATTCTGTCAAGTAAAAACATCCTGGTCCTTTGAAGGAACCAAAGTTATCTTTTCAAAAGGAAGTTGAAAAATATCTATCAAATAGAGCTTCTTCTCCACATCATATAAATACCTTCTTTTCAGGATAACAGGAAGAAAGTTAACACTGGTCACACATCCCATTATTATTAAAATAGAAAGTCCCTCTTTTATGTGAATTACGAAACAAGCAATTTGGGGGAAAAAAAGAGCCAGTGAATACAATACTAATTATGCAAACCTCATTTAAATATGGTTAAAAGTTTCCAGTAATTTTTTTAAATTATAACTGACAGAAAATAGCAATTTTGGAAGTCAAATGCATTCCTAAAGTAGGTGTGCACAAACTCAGCAGAACTACATATAAATATCTGAAACAAGGGGGGGTTGAGGTGGCACTAGTGGTGTTTGGTTTTGCTTTCTAAGTAGTCATTCCTTCAGTTCCTTCACTCAAAATTGACCTTTCAGGAGAAAAGATACTATTTTATGTGTTCTAAAATAAATCTGTATTCTTTGAGTAGGAAAACTTCAGCAGAGTCTCAAGAACAAAATAAAAAAAACCCCCAAAGTTGTGTGTTTCCATCACAGACCACTGATCCCAAAGCTAGCAGCATATCTGTGGAATTTTTTTTACTTCCCCCCTCCTTCAAACCTTCCTTTCAAAACAAAGCTGCCTTTATGGCACACTGCTGTAACTTTTTCACCTTCAGTTTCATAGGGACTATCTCACCTAATCATATTTAGTTTAAGTAAGTACAGCAACAGTGTGGGAAGTCTCAGTCCTGAAGAAAAAAACTTCAGTAACATAATAAAAAATAAATAAAGCAGAAACAAACACAACTTATTGTTTCAGATATTTCCAGAATAATTCAGCCTTGAGCCAATTCAATCTTAACCTTATTTTCCTAATTCTGGCTAAAATATTAGTTTATTACCCTGTATGAACTTGCTGCAGAGTGTTTGAATGCACGCCACAAATTTTAAAGCAAGTATAAATAAAATTATTTCTTTGGACAAACTTAAATAAAGGATAAACACTGGTAAATCTAACAAGCTTGAAAGACAGACTCCTATTTATTCCTTGGAACACCAAACTTACTTCTCCAACGTCCTGTAGCTGGTTGCAAACATGCAATGTATTCAGTAAGTCTTCTTTCAAAAGCTTTGAGATCTGGGAAAGATGCATATCAAGCATAATTAGATCTTCATCTATTCAGTCATATTTTAAAGTAGAAGATAAAAAGAATTCCCCCGTGCACACCCAGCTCTTAAAGTAGAAGTCTAGTCACAGTAGCTTTACTCAACTTCTGGTAAAAAACACAGTGGTGGAGTTAATCTAAAAGCAAAAAACATTCCCATTTACAAAAAGAAAAATCAATACAGTTGATTTCAGATATCTTTAGAAATAGTGACTTAGATTTATAATGACTTAAATTGCCTCTCAAAACAAAACCAAAAAAAGTATCACATTTTGAAGTATATCAGGAAACCATTATGTTCTACTATGTTCTGCCATTATGTCAATATAATGGCAATTTAAAAAGTTGGCCATTTGCCACTGCTCAAGGGGTTATTGTAGCAGTGTGGCTTGGATGACTTTGTTTTGTAGAAACTTTGAGTGTCATTATATATATATATATATATATATATATATATATATGCAAAAAATCCCACAGGAAACACTGCTCCAATGATCTTTTTCCAATCATTATTTCTTAAAAATAGATTTTCCTTTTTATTGCCATCGTTCTCCCATGGTCTTCCCAATGAAATAGCTGTTAAATCCATTTCAAGTTGATACTCCTAAAAGTCTCCAAGGAGCATATTCACCATAAGTCCAGGTTAGATTTACACTTCCTTTCAGTCAACAAGGTCAAAATTTGATAACATTCCAGTTAAAGCTACAATTCTACCTGAAGTAAAATTTTAATTAGGATCAACTTAACTTTCAGCTAAAGTCTCTGTCAGCATCAACGTGGAACTTCAATTTCCAACTACTGCTATATTAGTTATCTCAATAAAGCAATTAAAGAATAAGCTGGGAAGAAATAAATCTATTATGATCACTATGAAAGCAGTTTTCTACACTGTGAATTTATTCCTAAGTGGTTTGCAGGTGAATTTATGGGGGAAGATTACAGTACCTTGACTTCAGCCACAAAACAGCTAACTAGTCTTAATTACCGCCAAGAACACAGAAATTAATGGCCTGTCCTCCACATCCCTTCTGGGGAAGTTAAACCACCGCCGGCAATTACAGCTAATTAACTGTTCCCTGACTAGCACAAACCCCTCCAACTAGTCACTGAAGCGAGCGGGGGGAACACAAGGCACCACACAAGAACCTGCTATTTGAGAAACAGCACCCTGAAGGCATAAAAACAGGCTATTGACAACAAAGCTCCCAAAAAACCACTCACATAATGCAGCCATCGCTGAAACAAAATATGAAAAAAACTTTTTCAGAGAACAGAAAACTGAAGTTTAAACTTATTTTGAACTATGCACGTTTTAAGAACCTTCTCTGAGTTGATCCTTTTGGCAGCTGTGACTAGCAGGGCGCACTCTGGGAACCCTCAGATTGCACAAGCATAGCAACAAAGCCCTGACAACGCCGGACTATCGGTTTCTGTCGACATTGCCTACTCTGATGCCAGCTACAAAGCACCTGCTAATTCCAAAACACTGGTCCATTTTAAAAATCTCTACCAGTCTTTGGACACTGAAAACTCCTTTCAGGGTTTTAACATTCTGTAAGCTGTAACTTCAAAGAACTTGTAACCCAAACCATCAAGTGCCCCCAGACAAGAAGGGGCTACTTGAGGTCGCGTTCTTCACATGCGAAAGGAGCCCCGGCTCGGTGTAACGGCTAGCGGGGCTCAAGAGCTGCAAGAAACGCGTCTCCCGCAAAAAGCCGTGAGTGGACAAGGAGCTCCCACAGCACAAGAGGATTTTCCTCAGCTACAGCCGAGCAGCGGCACCGAAAGGAAACCGCGGGCACTCCCTCCTCCCGGGGCAGGCAGCAGCCCTTAGCACAGGCCCTCCCGCGGGCGCTGCTCTCCGGGCCGCCCGGGGAGCAGCACAGCCCGCCCCGAGCGCGGGACGCCGAGGAGGCCCCGGAACCCCGCCCTAGCTCGCCTGTCTGGGCCGAGGAGGAGCGCCGGGAGCGCGGTGCAGAGGGAGCCGAGGCCTCCCGCGGCCGCTTCGTCCCGCTCCGCAGGGACGGGGCAGCACGCTCGGGCAGCCCGGGCGCAGAGCCGGCAGCTCCCGGCGCGCTGAAGAAGCAGCTCCGGGCTCGCTCCGAGCGGCCGCACTCACCCTCAGCCTGGTCCAGGGAGTTCATGGCGGGCGGGCGGGCGGAGCGGCGCGCACCGGGCGGAGCACCGAGCACGGGCCGTTCCCCGCGGCCCCGCGCACCGCCCCGCCGGCCCGGCCCCGCAACAACGCCCCGCGCTACTCGCCCGCCGCGCCGCCCGCAGCAAGCGCGCCTCGCATTGGCTACCGGCAGGGAAGGGGCGCGGCTCGGTCGGCTTTGGGGATGTTGTCGAGCAGCTGTGTTGAACTTTATTTATTAAACAGCAGCGTCGCGGTTTTTCCCTTTTCTGCGCCTCCTAACATCCTCACAACACTTGAGACGGCTGTTCAATATACGGGTCTCGGCAGAAAATAAAAGCTAGAAAAGAAGATACAGTATTCTTCCTTCAAGACAGCACAGGTCAACCTCTATCTACACTTGTTCATTTGGGGGCTTTTCTACACTCTCCTACTCGCAGCCACCAGCCAGCGCTCCGGCACGGCCAGGCTGCTCACCCAGGCACTTGAGAGAGCCGCTGCAGTGCACAGATTTAAAGGCTGCTTTGGAAAACAGGTCCAGCAAGACTGACCTGGGATCTCCTCAGCAGGGCCAGGCAAAGCTGTTGCAAGCTACAAGCATGAGCAGTAGGCTGAAAATCCTGCGCAGGCAATTCGGTTAATCAGGGTTTATATGCAGGAGGATGGCGCTGGGGCAGATGACCATCTGTCTCTGGGTATGGGCCTGTATCTCTGTCAGAAGGGCTGTAAGGTGCTCCCACACATCCCTCCTCACCCCCATCCCTTGGGTTTATTGCTGCAGGAGCGGTGTGGCCCCAGAAGGACGCCCTTTCTAACAGGGACAGCAGCAGCAGTGGTGGCCCTGCTGTGCTGCCAGCCCAGGCCCGGCTGTGCTCCAGCGGTAGCAATCGCGTACTGGATGCCAACAGCCGAAATAATGGTCAGCCACAAGTAGCGCTGAAAGGTTGGGTTTCTTTGCCGGTTGTAAGTGTCCCATGGGACATCAGGGATCAGCCATCATGGTCCCGCAGCCCTGCCTGCTGCTAGCCCAGCTGGGCCACAGAGGTAACTGAACTGGTCTGTTTGCAAAATGAAAGCTTTCTGAGTTACTCGATTAGGGAGCTCTCCTGGGACCCGGGCTCTCTGCACTGCCATCTGTTTTCAGCTAACTAGTACTGGAACCTGGATTGTATTTTGTAGTCCAGTAAGAATTTTGTGTTGCTTAAAGCAGAGGTGTTGTAGTGCTCTCGAGGTTGGTATGTGGTCTAATTTCTCTCCTTCTATTTATTAAAAGGAACCTAGAAAATCATGAAAATATGATTATAGCAATTTTGGTTGGTTTAAGCATAATTACAAAAAATTGTGTGTTCTAGAAATTCATACATTATTTAGGCTTTGGTGATGTCTCACTGAATGTAAATGATGGCCTATTATTTTCTTAGGAGTGTTTGAGTCCAGTCTATTACAGTTTTGCCTAGTTAGTTTATACCAATTTTGCCAGTGTAAAAGTACAGTACTGGCAGTAGTTGGAATTGTGTCTTCCATGTGGAAAGGCAGAGCACCTCAGTGGTGTTTTTTCTGACTGTTGACAAAGACTATAGCAGATATTAGCACTGGAGTTTCACAGAATCAAAGACTGGAGTATGGGAAGAAGTTGTTTTCTTCCTTTCTACTCTTTCCGTACTCTTGCAGTTTGTAGAACCCTGAATTAATCAGACCCTAGGAAACTGGATGCTGCTCTGAAAAAGTGAGTTCTCTGCATAGCCCTTGGAGATTTCCAGCATCCCAAAAGGATCAGAAAGTTGTTATTTGCATTGAGCTATTTATATCTGTGTGAGCTTGCTGATGTGCAGATCTCCTCTGGTCATTTACATTGCTCCAGCTATTAGGTTTATATCTGACCAGATGTAGATATCATAAAGCTGTTTTTTATTCAATGATTTGTGACACTTAGAGGCTGAACCTTCATCAGGGAAAAAATTCCAAGATCAATTTACCCTTGATATACCTGAGTAAATTATAATTCCTTTATTGTTTCTAATGTAAAACTTCTTGGATTGTTAAAAATGTTTTGGGATTTTTTTTTCCCCCAAATAGCTTTTACTGTCTACTGTACAACTCTGTTGACTAGCCAAGATAAATGAGGCAAGGTAATGTAACTGTCATCACACTACAGCTATGACTTAAATAAACTGTTTCTTAGGGTTAGTGCATCTGTTAGTAACCCTTGATATCTTTTTCTGCCAACACCTGTGAAGCCTGAAAATGAACAGCCTAAGCAAAAGGGCTGGGTGTCCACTTGGATTGCTTCACAAGGCAGAGGTGTTGGAAGAACTGTGCTTGTCAGTTTCGAGTGCTGCCTCAAGTATCTCTTCTGGAGGTGCAAGGAATGCATCTTTCTGAGTTTAGCATCTTTGGTATCTATTTCTGATTCTCACAGCTGTACTTGGAGCATAATGTGAGAGCATCTGTTGGCAGCATCTGCTATCAGAGATAATTAGGATGGGTCACTTGTTTCTTAGTTTGCTTTTCCAGCCATCTGCATTTTTTAGTCTGCATATCCTTTCTCATAATCATATTCCTCTGAACAATCCCTCCCTCTTGAGGCAGCATGTTACTTCAGAGATTCTATGGTAATATTTAAGACTGTTGTATATTCAGTCTTTTTGCATTTACTAAATGTGTATTTTTATAAATCTGTTTACTGCAGTAAGTTTGAAGAGTATAATCCTAACTTGCATTTAGTGATATAATGATAGTGTTTACATGCTTTACATTCCTTTTTTGAGTAGATTTTGGAAGCTTAAAGTTTAAATCTTATCAAGAGACTGTCCTTTTTTTCTTCATTCTATCTCATTTCCCCTGTGGAGTCTTTTACTTATCTGCAGTACTGCTGGGGTTTTTCTGTAAGAGGATCCATACTCGTGACTTCTTGCTTTAGACAACAACAACAAAAAAATCTGATCGGAAGATTCCATAACTTTTTTCTTTTTTTATTTTTTTTTGTAGCAGGCCTATAGAATATATTTTGAAGTTTGTCCTGGAAGATGAGCTTCATTGAATAGATGCATATTCTGTAGAAGAGAAAATGCCTTTTGTTAGACATCTGAACGAAGTCCAGAGGATCATCTCTACACAATGTAAGTATAGTGTAGAAATATGGATTTTGTGTGTGTGGCTTGATGTAGCAGAAGATTTGTTTTCACTTCTTAGAAGTGTAGTATGAAACTTGTTCTGCCACATTGAACATGATGTCTTGAGATGCTATAAATGGTTTGAATTTTGGTAGACTGTAAAGCTAATTTGTGTTCCTCTGCTCTTTTTCTGCAACTGGAATGACATTTTTTATCATTTGAGGTACTTACAGCAGGTGTGGTAAAACTTCACCAATATTCCATCTATCAATCATATTCCATCTAACATTTCAAAAGACAGGCTTCTTTTATTCAGGATAGCTTAATCTCTTATTTAGCTTATTGTTGTTCTTTACACAGCTGTAACACTAGAGGCACACTAGTTTCTGAGCAAGAAATTAAATCCAGCAATGCAGTAAGAATCTGCATTTCTGCTGCTTCAGTAATTTGCTATTTGTGAATGAGGCCATGATCTTATGGAATGTGTCTGAACTTGTAGTGCTGAACTGGCTCTGCATTTACTTGCTGTGCTGAATTGGCTTTTACTCAGAAATTAGGCCCAGCCACCCCCAGCCCCTCTGATAACTGAGGACCAGCTGGAATGCAAGGGAATTTATTTTCTGCCAAATTTGCTTGCACTTAGTACAAGAAACTCCCTCATCAACTTCTTGTTCACTTTTTTGCCACTTTTTTAAAAATAGGATATTGATTCTTGCTCAGTCTTGAACCATATGTATTCAGCTTCTCCATTTTCTAGTCCTTCCCATTCAATTCCCCAGTAGAGTCTTCTCAGCCTCTTAATCCCCATGTTCTCCTACACATTGTATTTGGTTTTCTAAAAGCTGTCAGGGAACAGATGTATTCACCTGATTTTGCCTTATTTTCAAGGCTGGTTTACTCCTTCAAATGTCACTCCTGGTATGATAATAGAGTGACAACATTGTCTTCTTTTACTGACTCTCAGGTTGAAAGTTAAGTATTTAGAACAAGGACATTTTTCTTTGAAATCATAGATTTATGCCAAAAACATTAGACCACAACAAGGCTCATAGGAAAACCAAACTGTTTTACTAACAATGCAGAGAAGCCAAGACTGGAAGCTGGATTTGCTTCATTTCTTTTGGAGGTAGTGGTGTGCAATCTGTGCTGTGGGCAGGCAAACCTTGTGCCTGGTCATTCCCCGTGGGTATGTCCCCATCTCTCTCCCTGGCTGGCAGCTGCCACCTCTGAGTGGGGTAGCCCTGAGATGTTCTCACCAGCTGTGATGGGTGCAGAGCACAGTGTGACAGGTTGTGCTGCTGAAAGAGCTGCATTCCTGTGGCAGCTTCAAGAGCTGGCATCTAATCACTTGTTTGAACTGCTCTGCTCACAGCCTGCTTTGTGCCAGACACAGGAGTAGGAGGTTTGTTGGCTTTTGAAATGATGAGCCATGTACACTGCTGGCTTGCCAGGATATGTTGCATTTCTTGCTGTATTTCTTGTTGTTTCCAGCCATCATTTTGAGCATTTGTTTGTTCAGCTTGAGATCCTATTCACAGCAGCTGCTGTGAGGGTTGTTTGCATTCAGTTGTCTGCTTGTCCTGTAGGGTTAAAGTTGATACTACTTTTGCATAACAAGGATTCATTCCAGCCTAACAAGTGCTTCTTATGAAAAACAAACAAAATAACCACAAGAACACAAATCTGATTATAGGTTTTTGCTCACATAGCTCCACCCTCTACCTGCTTCCAGAAGACCATATCCTGAACTAACATGACAATCCCTCTGTTAAGTAAACTTCTCTTGCTTTTCTCTCTGTAGTATTGCAGCTATACCAAAGAAGTGGGAGATAATTTCTCCTGAGGTTTTTAGTTAATAATCTTCTGAGGAAAAGCACTGTTTCTTGATAAACACAGAATTTAAATGGATTCTTTTTATTTAATTATTTGTACTCAGGCTATCAGTACCTTTAAAAAACAAAATCCACTGTTAATGCCCTTATAACTGGCAATCCTGAACCCACTTTCCTGTTGCTTCAATAAAGTGTACTATTTATGAACCTGTAATCATGAAAGTTCTTATTGAATTCAACCAGACCTGTAGTGCTGAATTGATTCTAATCAGAAATCAAACTTGGTCACCCCCAGCCCCTCTGATCTCTGAGGACCAGCTGGAATCCAAAAGGGGTGTTTATTCTGCTTAATTCCTATTCCCTTAATGCAGAAGTCTAACTGCTGATGCTTAATGAAGGCACTTGCTGCTGTACACTTTTCAGTACCTCTTTACTTAAGGGAAAAATGGATGTAGCAAAAGCTTTAGAAGCATCTTGTGTAAGCAGAAAGTTTGGATTAAAATGTCCCACTGTGGCTGCAAATTTTTGCCATGACTGTTGTGATGTCCGTGTACTTTAGGTTTTATTTAAGCACTGTCAGGAGGAGCTGACTGAGCTGCTCTAAGTGTGTTATCAGGCATTCAGTAATTTAGGCAAACCCAAAGAAGGAAATCTGACCTTTTCACTTCTCCCTAGAGTTTGTTAATGAAGAGTGGTGAAGGAAAAATAGTATATCACTTCTACTTGATAGGTCACTCTTTACAAAACAAATGTAGTGTGAAAATCTATTAAGTATGCTTATTTTATCTGTTTAACACTTTGGATTAGTCTAGCTTTTGAAAGTCTTTTCTGGTAACATATACCTAAACTCATATTCTTACCTTTTCTAGTAGAAATCTTTACAAAATGCACTGTACCTTTAAATCAAGGTAAGAGAAACTTAAGCAAATAATTATATTTAATAGTATCTAATAATAATAGTAGCTTAGCCAAGTAGTGATGTAGATTCATTATGCAAATACTGCCTGAATAGAACTGTATAAATATGCTTGTACTTTTGGCCTTTGGTATGCTGTGTGTAGATTTGGCAGATCTCCAAAAAATTGGAAGGTGGCTTCTGTTGGAGATAGGCAAGCAAGCTCATTTCTGATGACTCCTACACTGGTGTAGGTCTGTTGCAGGGATTTTTTCAACATGACTTTAAAAGTATTTAGGAAAGATGTTTTGTAACACAGGTGAAGAATATTCCTGGTTAGTCCCTAGTGTCTGGCTGTAGTCTGGTGGCTTTTCCTAGTTGCACTGCCTTCCCTTGGAGTGAGATTGGAGTCCCAGCATCCCAGGAAGACGGTTCAGGAGAGAATGCTACAAAAGTAATGTTCTGTGGATTGGAATAGATGAATGGGCTGCTCTCAGTAGAATAATTCTGAGAAGTTTGCAGCCCAGTTTAACCAGCCATGTTCTTAGCATTTTTTACATGTCTAACAAATATACTCAGGGAAATTGAAAAGGGGAAACCCCTTGCTCTAAGGAACTATTTTTATAATTTTTAGCAGCATTGTTAAGCAGTAAAGTAGTGAAACTTGGTGACATTCTAGTACAGTTTTGCAGACTGTGCTGCTCCTTAATTGATTTTCCAGTTAGTTGCAGATGACTACACCAGGGGTGATTGTAAAGAGAAATTGTTTTACCAACAGATGCTGAAAGAATCAGACACCTTCTGACTGTCATTGCTGCCACTAGCAAGAGGGAAAAGTAGGTTCCTATTAAAGGGTTTGGCTAATTCTGTTGCAGAGATGGTAATTATATAGGTAGGTGTAACCCAGTTCAGAAATGTGACCCTGCAAATATGTAGATAATGTTTGAAGATCATGCCTATTTGATGTTTCTGGATCACCTTAAAACCTCTAGTTAGTTTTAAATTTTCTTATGTATCTAGGCAGTATCTTTTGCAATATTTAATTCTTTTCCTCTTCACTGACTTCCAAATTTGATGTATCTCTTTCTGATAGTGATATGACTGGAACTTCACCAGAGGTTCTCTCTTCTGGTTCATAGAGTGTTGCACATGTGTAGTGGTACATAATCTCTTCAAATGAGAGTTAGAAATTCTCTGCTACTGTCACGGTTTAGTGATCTATTGAAATGTTTAGACATAGGAATCCAGATAGAACTACAGCTGCTTCAGCTGGGTTGGTTAATGTGTCTGAAATGCAAAGATCATGTGGGATGATTGGAGCAGGTTGTAAATGGACTTAATTTTTTTTTTTAACAATTAAATAGCAAAGCTGAGAAATTGATTTGTTTTCAGTTGTTTTAAATCAAATATGTGGCTTTATTTTGTATATGATACACTTTTAGAACTGCTTAAAAAAGTAGGTGTATTCCAATATTAAAAAGTTCATTCTTCCTTGACTATCTACTGTTCCACTCGTAATTTCAGGATCAGTGTGAATAAACATTTTTGTTGGTGAAGCAAATGGAATTTGTGACTTTCATCTCTTTACATTGCTAAGAAATGTAATCTTCCAAGTTAAATGACTAAAATCAAGATATCAGTAAAATTCTTAAAGGTTAACATTCAGCATCAATCCTCAGAACATATGTATTCCTAGTCTTAATTTTGAGCTATCTTCAGTATTTTTGCAAAAAAACAGGCTACTAACAAAATTATAATAATGTTAATGTAATAGTTCATAGTAGACAATATTCTTTTCAGCTGAATATTTCTCAGAATGCTAGGATGATGAAATGAAATCAGGTTATATATATAAATTTTAATACTTTTTCACTCTAGCACTAAAATGTGATCAAGCAGGAATCATTAACTAAAAATCTTCCTCTGATGTATATTACAGCTTCCTACTGTAACAAATACTTTCTTTTCTGCATAGCTTAAAATAGAGATCACAGATACCTCTCTTTTTTGTAGAAGGTGTTTCTGATCAAAGAACATATTGTTCTATAGGTTTCTCACAGCTCAGCATTGGACTTGGTTCTTGTGGCTTCTGGTACATACAAGATGGCAACAGCACAGCAATGGGAAAGACTTTTAGTTTGATATAACCAGCTTCTGTTTTCTTCAGGGGATTTTTCTGGAATTATAGGCAATCACTTACAGGAACCTGAACATGAGGTGAAAATAACATACCTCACATAAGTCAGATCTCACACCTGCACTCCAAGTTAAATGACTGTTTTGTATTCTTGAACAGCTCAACATAGCATTTTCCTCTTGCCCTGTAATCAGACTTCATTATTCTATCTAGAGAAAGTTTAGTTTGTTTGAGAGAAGTTGCTTAAAATATTCTTCATTCAGAACTGCAGTTTAAATTTCTTTCAAGGCATTTAAATTTTAAACACAGATTCATTGCACTTCTGGGTAACAGAATTTGACCTAGTTAAAATGAGACAGCTTTGAAATAGTTCACTGAATAAATTTCTAATAATGCATAATACATGTAGTGATTCAATGTCTGTCCTGGATTGCTGCTTACATGGCATAAAATGCACTTAACAGACTCACATATAATTAGTAAATGATAGGAAGTTATATAGTAATTGCCTAATAATTTCAGTTTCTTGTGTTGATTCTATGTAACTAAGTAAAAAAACTTTTTACGATTTATCTGTATTTGTTTCAGAACTTTTTATTGTAAATTTACAAATTTATAGATTTCCGTGTATCAGGAACACAATGTAAATTCTCCTGAAGCAAAAGTAACTGCCCTGTTCTTCAGTTAAAAATATTCTAAAATTAAGAAAAAGATCTGTACAAATCCTGTTATTTTGGGTGTAGATGTTTGTGAAAGACTTTGTGTAGTATTGGGAATCTATCTTGTTCATGATCTAAAGTTAAAACTGACCAATAATGATTTGGCAGGGGGAAGGAGAACTTACAGCTTTTCATTTATATTTCAAATTGTGTTCATATACTGGTTCTAAATCAAAACTAACCTCTGCAGCTACAGGAGGGCTGGGTCAATACTCAGCTTTAAACATCTCATTCTGATATATTGCACAGACTCAACAGCTGTATTTTTTCTATCTGTCTGGAGAAGTGCAAAGTCGATGAAAACACCAGTTTGATAAAGCCGTCTCTCTGTTCTCTGTAGCATATCATAATGTGCCTGTGCAGGATGCACTGGCTCTCATAGTCAAAGCTCTTGGGAACAGATCTGAGTGTACCAGGGCTTCACACTAGACAGCTGATCTGGTAGATGACTGCCTAGCGTGGGAGCTGTGAGATGTGCAGTGTGCCTCTGGACATGAGACTTATTTCTATTACAAGTAGGAAAATACTTGGATTGATTGGAGTTGAACCCAGTAAGTGACCCTGTAACTACCAGATAATTTAAGGTATTCATTTTTTTCCCTCTGAAATACAACTTTGAGCAACTTTTAAATCTGATTTAAAATTGCTTATACATAAGAAATAATCTGTAAATAAACGACAGGCACTAGAGATAAAAAGTTTGTGTATAAAATGCTGACATGTCTGTTAATGGGCATGTGCACCCTGCAGTATGTGCAGATATTCTTCACAAAATTAGACATGTTCTAAGGAAATATACACATGTTCCTAAGGGGAATTGCTCTCTCACTGGTTACGGTTGCAAAGTGTTTGATCATCTGCTAATGCTGTTGAGGATTTAAGTTGTAATAGCACTGTACACAAAAATGCGTTTAAGTTAGTGATATCCATCAAAATAAAATGCAACTCTTGGTTTAACAAGAGTTAGACTTGAAATGTTGGTGTCATTTTGTCTGTAGAACTACTCTACAGAAAATTATTTTATGCCCTTGTGGTAAGAGGATTGTGAGATTCTCATAGGCTTCTATTTGTCCTCCTAGTTTCTTTTGAAGTTTTGCTCACCACTTGTATTTATTTAGACTCAGACTTATTGGACAAACTCATCCTTCACCTGAAGATGAAGACAATCTCATGAACATGTAAGGCCATGGACAAGCACTGTCATCCACACCTTGAACACACCTTCACCTCCTCTGCTGCCAAGCAGTATTGCTGTCTTCGGCTAGTCATCCTTCCTAAGGTTAAACCTTGACTTGAGTGAAAGGCTGTCAGGGGCTCTTCTTCCAGCACTCTTTCAGCTTCGTATTTCAAAGTAATTCATTCTCTTTCTGTGACTGACTTGATCCCTTGCCATAGTACATTTATTCATAGAAGTAGAACAAAACATAGTAGATACTACATGAACTGCAATCAAGTAGATGGGTGAGATGTGGAAAAATCTGAACTTGCAAATATTTGGCAGTGATCAAATAATAGTTGAAAGAGTGGAACGCAGCCATGCTATTTTCAGAGCAAATTTTATGTGAAAGAATTGGAGAGTAGGGGAGTATACTATTCTTTATCTAAAAATGAATTCATTCTAACGTTATAAAAGCATGAGAACATAAAACTCATCTTTCATGTCCTTAGTCTGAAATCAGATTCAGCTACTGTCCTTGCATCTGTTTGAAGTTGGTATGGGTTGAGGTGAACACCTGGCTATTTTAGAATGCTTTTTTTCCTCCCCTGTTGTGAACTTTTCCCATTCCACAAAGCTTTCTTTTTTAGTTACCAAGTTGGTTGCAATTCTTTTGAGTTACTGAAGCTCATGGGGAAACCAGAAGGGCAGCAGAAACGGTGAGGGCGGTTCAGGTTTTAAACATGAATATTCTTGGATGCATAGGATTAGAGTGTAGGGTTTTGTTATAAATTAAATACTGCTTTAATGATTGAAAATTATGGGGAAGTCAGCAAAAAAACATTGTGACATCTGCTTAATTGGATTATTTTATTTTATTAAACGCTGGTGTAAAAAGAAACTGCATGTACACTCTTGACAGCTATTGATGTGCTGAGTCTGGATGAATACTAGGTACAAACTCTATCAAAACTAGTGACCTACATTATGGTCATGGATTAAATCCTTTCTTAGAACCACCTCAGATAACATCTGTTTGTCATGAAATAAAATCTGGCTTTAACTTTTCATACCAATTGCACTTCATTTGTCAGTTTGTTTTAACTTGTGTGCAGGTCAACATTAATATCAGAGAGTTTGACTTTGTACTGTGCTCATGCTATGATTAGTAACACTGCAGGTCAGTGTGCTCTGTTGTCAATACCTATGGGACTGGTAGCTCAGTGCCTGTACATCTTTTAAAGTAGGGCACTGAACAAGAGAGGCCAAGGCATTTGTAGCTCTTGGGCTGTGGTGCCACAGCTTTGGCTGCACATTGCTATATCTGCTTTCAGTTACCTGTTTTCAGGCATTGTTTAAGCCTGGTGGTTTTAGACCTTCACAGTTGAAGGAGTGTCCTGTACAAACAAAGGTGGATTTTACTGTTTGTTTAAAGCAGTTGACAACAAAACGCAAAAACTATTTCCAAACAGGACTCTCAGATGCAAAGGAAAATCTTCGACCTCTTCTTTTAGCACCTGTTAAAAGGTTCGGACTTCTGGGATGTTCTTGACATCAACCTGCAAAAAGACCACAGCTTGGAGGGACACCTGCCCTTTTACCACCAGGTGAGTGACAAAGCCCTGTAGCTGTTTGGTTTGTATCTGTAAATCATTTCTGCTTAGAACCTGATGCCGACAACTACACATCTGTTCTAAATTGAGACCTTAAATGATTTAAATAATTATTTAAAGGATTTTTCATTTAAATAATGAAAACAGCAGCCATGTCAGCCTGAAAAGTACTGTTTCTATATTGAAAATAATCCCTTCCTTCCCTTCCTTCCCTTTCACCCTCCCTCCTTCCTTCCCTTCTTTCCTCCCTTTCCTACCCCTTACTCAAAATGTCACCACTGTGTGTTTATGCTAGAAGGGACTAAATAACCAGTTTTTCATTCCAAAATAAAACTTTGTGAGTTTTTGTGGTCCCTCTGACTTCTGTCATTCCTATCCAGCCATGGGCATCTATGCAACTGATACTTTCCCTTTCAGTGTGGGACACCACAAGGACATGGAACACACAAAAGTGTATATATCAAATCATTAGGTTTGGTAATACAATAAAATGAAACATTAAGGTGGCAATTAACCTTTCACTAATGAAAGAGGGGACTGATTTTTATATGTAATCGTATGTGGGGAGGATGACCAAATACAGAAACTACAACTGCCTTACAGTATTTGTTGTATTTTGTCACAGCTATTCGTGTTAAACCAGTGCAGTACCAACAGAGAGCTTCAGCTACGAAGACACTGACAGCAGAGAACAGTGGAAGTCCTGTAACCACCATCACACCCTCTGTCACCTGTGAGAAATTAAAAATTTAAAAAGGCTTTTCCATTAAAACAAATGCTCATGAATGTCACTGCTGCACCTTTGTGATTTTAAATTCAAGTTGTAAACAGTCACAGAATAAAGTTGTGTGTTTTACACAGTTGCCATCAGTTTCAGCTTGTGTTTGAACTTCTTCAGACTATTCAGATTAGAATGGGCAGGTCTCATCAGGCCTGGCTTTCTCTGCATGTTGGGTAGGATGGAATTTCTCGTAATCCATGGAAAATCCCTCAGTCATTTCTGTCTTTTACCTTAGAGAGATGAAGGTGAAGACTCTGACCAAGAATTGTTGGTGTGAATTGCTGTGAATTAACTGACAGTTTGAAACAGTTTTATAGCAGTCTCTTTAATGGTGAATTTGCTTGCAATTGGATATTTTTAATTTTCAACTGCTTTAACTTCTATTATAAGTTGAAATTATAACAGTGGGAAAATTAAAGAAAAAAATCAAAATAATTATAATTAGAAAAGCAGTGAAGTAAAATAATGTGAAGAACTGCCTTAATTTGTAGTTACATACATTCCAATCAAATATCAGATTTAAACATTTTTAACATCCATTCCACAAAAATACCAGGTATACTTGGACTTAATACATGTAAAATAAATGGCAGATGTTCTGCCAAAACATTTAAGTTTAAAATATGGCTTAGAGATTGAACATAAACAAACATGCCAGCAATGCTGTTCTTGAAAGTTTATGTGCATTTTTCCAACTTCTGAGAGAGACAATTGTTCTCACACAGAAGATAGTTTAGAAGTATGTGAAGTATATGTGTAGTTACTGAAAGTAACGTTTGTAATGCATTAAATACATCATTACCTGCAACCATAATAGTCACAGTACCTTTGCAGAAATTAGTGAAATTTTTAAATTATTGCTATGTCTTTAAAAATGTGAATTAGCTTTTGCTTTATAATTCTGGTGTGTGACAGCTGTTTTTCATAATAGTAGGAAAAAATTTCCTCTGATAGTGAATAGCAAAGAATATGACTAGTACGTGTTCTTATCAGTATATCAGAGTAATTAAATTTTTTTGTTCTTTTTGCAAGACAGCTTGTCTGATGTCATCACAGTGCATTGTGTACTGCAGCGCTTCACTGTCTAGAAGGTGACTACGCAGTGACTTCAGTATTGTGTTTGTCTGATAGTTCTTGCTGGATTTTCTCTATCACAACTCATTGTCAGATGAGTTTGCATTATTAAATTTATTCATTCTATGACTTAGATCAATTCTTTTTTTTTTTTTTTCCAAGAAACAATACCAGCTATAAATCTTAATGGAACAAAATTGCTCTGCAGTGCAAACCATAGAAAATAGTCCTGTGCTTGAGAACTATCTCAAGTATCTTTCTGTAAGACCTGCCAATTTATTTTTATCTTGCAGGTTTGTTCATTCGTTCATTCATTCATTCATTCATTCATTCATTCATTCATTCATTCATTCATTCATTCATTCATTCATTCATTCATTCATTCATTCATTCATCACTTTCATTAATACATTAACTAAACCCTTAGGAACTACCTGTCAGCCCAGGAGTAAGTAATAATGTAGCTTACTATTTTTCAAGAATGTAATATCAATTTTTAAGAATGATTTGTGGTAAGTGATAGTGTAATGGTAGTGCTGTCATTGAATAGGTAACTAGCCCTCAAAATTATTGAACCTCATCTAAGTCCTAACTATGAATTTATTTAGCTGTTGGTACTACAATGTCTGAGGGCTGCACACACTTACAAATTGCTCTGCTGGTGTCCATGTGAGATAGGAGATTGCAGAGGCTTTCCCAGGGGAACCTGGAAGCTTGTTTCAGAGTCTGGAATTGAACTAATTCTCTTGAGCCCCACAGTAGGTCCTTAATCACAAAATCATTCCCCACTCCTCCCAAAGGGATTAAATGTAATAACTTGTATCATTTAAGGGCTTTTCTTTTTTAACACTTGAGGTTGAGGGTTTGAGGTGAACTTTGCTAAAGAGTTAGCTGTCATGGTGTAGAATTTCTCTTTCCAGAGGTGGGGAGTGGGAAGTTGAGATGCTGCTCTGGCACGCAGGGATTGATCAGGCCCTGCAGTGGCCTCCAGCTCTGAGTGGCACCTTGGCAAACACTAATCCCTCTGTGTCCTGAGGAAGGTGCTAAAACCAAGTATCCCAAGGAAACAGAGTGAAAGATGTACACACCTGTACTGTGAATAAATGAGACATGTAAAAGGGAAAAGGAATAGTATGTTGCCATTTTAGGAGTCAGCTTGGGCCTCTGCTTTCATATATGAACAGGAAATTTAAGGGAGCTAAAAAAGGCAGAACCGGTTTATACCTGCATTTGGACACAAGTGGAGCCCTTCTGTGGATGCTTACTTTTCAAGTGAATCAGATTGAAGTTAGTGTTTTGACATGAAATTAGCGTAAAACTAAATTCAGCACACCTGTGCACAAAGGAGATCATGTTTGAAACTTCAGTGATTTAAATACAGGGAAAAACCCCACACAAACCAAGCAAGCCAAACAAACAAACCTTTTCCAACTTCTGAGAGTTTCCAAGCTTTGCAGAATGTTATCATCTAAGTGAATTGTTATTCATTTTTCTGAGAAAACCTCTGAGCAGCATATGTACCTCTTTCATTGTCCTGCTGTTTTCAGATTCTCACAAATGGTTTTAATCACTTTTAGGCAAATAAAAATGCTTGGTTTTCCTTCAATTAGGTGTTTGGGCAAGGTATATTCTTTTAAAATCAGTTTAAAAGGCCAGTGGTCCTTAAACATTCACAGTGCTCGGAAGTGTAGAAGAAGAAAATATGAAGCACTGTAGAAGTGAGTAAAGAGAAAGCAAAGGTGAATGGAACTGTGGACAGTTCCCAAGTCCTACTGCACTTTGGAAGAGCTGGCAGTGTTTCCCTCAGGGAAGCGGTGCCGCAGTGGTCGAGGCGCGGTGTGTGTGAGGGAGGTGGGCACGCAGCACTGCCCAGCACGGGAGCACCTCCTTGCCCAGGGGCGTGAGGGCTCCAGCACAGCCCGCCTTGGGCCCCTGCTTGTGGAGAGCCAAGTGGAGAGATCAGATTCCCACTTGGCTGCTTCTGCTGCTCACTCATGAGTCACCTGGGAGCTTCCAGAGGTGCCTCTGCTCCCCTCAGAGCCGGCGGCCTGTGGAGTGTGGGGCTGTGTGGAACAGCCGCCTGGCTGAGGCCAGGGTGGAGAGCACAAACTGTCTCCATTGTCGGTCCTCAAACCTCTGTGTTACACCTGAGGATGGGAACAAACCCCATGTTTGACCAGCATCAGGGCCCACAGGAGGGCTGCTGAGGGCAGAAAATTGCTCTCAACACATCCTTTGATCAATCTGCTGTTTGTTTTCCAAACTGCTTAGCTGGGCAGGAGTCGCTTGAGGCCTACATTGCGTTTTACCAAAAAGAAAACATATCGGGTCAGATTTTAACCGGAACCCTGCTCCAGTGATCAAGTAGAAAGAGGAATGATAACTTTCATCTGTAGTTAAGGCTAAAATATTGCCCGGAGTGCTTGAATTATTGACTCTCTTCATACTGCCAGTACTGCCGTTGATTTCAGCTTCCTCAGGTCTCATGTGGTGAGAGACCTGAGGTATATTTTAAAGGCACTGTATTTCTCATCTTGCCCTCTTACATCTTTAGCTGGATTTACTTTTCTGACAGAAAACTTGTATTTAAAATATTTTTCAAGCACCAGTGCTATTCTGACCTGCTTTTGAACTCAAATTTTATATGTGGACTAAATGAAAATGTTGTTGAACTGTAATCCAGCTGCAGAAGCCTGGTAAAGTTTGAGTAACCAAGGCAGGAGAAAGTGACTTCCTTGTTTAAAAGGTGTATTTCAGGGCATAGAACTTTTCTGCAGTGTTCCAACATCCTGGCCTCATCTCAGCCTGATGCCATACACTGACATGGCAGAGGCAGGACAAGGAATGAAGGGAGTGGGAGGCTGCCCATTTCCCCAGCTAGCGGCTCTGCTGCACCTTTGTGGTCAGAGCTGCCAAGGAGGAAAACAGCTCTCACTGCCAGCCCTGCACCGAGAGCCTGGGAATTGAGCACCAGTCGTGGAGGGCAAGGAGACATCTGAAGCTGGTCTCCTGCTGGAGCAGATCAAAGTGACACAGGGAACCTTGTAACTCTGCAACCCAACCAAGAGGGAGGAACCAGTGCCCTTGCTTTGCTTTTTTATTTCCATGGACAAAATGCAGGTGACATGCTCTCTACCCACTGCAGACTGGAGAGGAAAGTGCATTGCTCCCTTTGCCTGTCTTTTCTTTTATCCTGCTACTTCACCAGCTGGCAGCTAGTGACAGGCAGATGAGCACTGTGCCAGGGGTGGGCAGCTCTCCCACACCACCTTGAAGGCTGCCTGCTGCTGCAGTGTCAGGAGAAGGACCCTGCTCCAGGTAAGAACGTATTCATGATATATTTATCTAAAGTAATCTGCAAGATGCAAAAGAAAGCTTCGGTTACTGCCGTTTTGCTTATGCTGGTTGCAAAGCTGCATGTAAAACCTCAGCACAGCTGCATGTAAACCTCAGTTGGTTTAGCTGTTTCTGTGCCTTGTGGTGCCCAGGCACAGAATGAATCCTGGGTGGGCTATGGGAAAACCTGTCAGCTCAGTCCCCCTCAAACACTCATATGATCCGTAGGATTGAGAAAGAAGAGTTACTGGTTTATGAAGGTGATTTCTCATGTTTTCCAGCTGCAGAGCATGACTGAGAGACTGTGGCAGGGCAGCAGTAAACTTCTTTACTGTCTAAACAGTCTTTGCAACAGATGTGTTGAAATATACAAATACTGGTTGCCTGAGTGATGAGGGCTGCTGCTTAAGTCTGAGTGCACAGATGATTAAAATAATTAATCATCAAGTTTCCATCATCTTGCACTGTCTGAGTGCATGATGATGGAAGCTTGGTGATTAATTATTTTAATGCCTTTACATACTGTTCTTTTAAGCATTTTGTAATTCTGCATTCTTTCTCTAACTTTTTTTTTTAGTTACCTGTGCTACATAGAGTTGAGCATAAGTTCTTTATTGTGTTTTTAGTTTGCTTTTTTTTTTTAAATGAATTTTACTAAAGATGAGAGTGTTCTGTGGTACCAGGCAGGATGCTATTTTCTCTTGTGTTAAGAAATTTTCACATGTGCTTGGTTTTTCTTGGTTTGTGGGCTGAATAAATGGTGTGAGCCCAAGGCTCTTAATCCTTTCTTTTGGGCTCATTTGTCTGTTGTAAACTTCTTACTATGTTTGTAAAAGTACATATTTTGCTGGGTACTTCTGTTTCCTCTTTGGTACTTTTTCCTTATAATTCTTTTATAGTGTTTAATAGGCTGTAACACTGTTGGGGAGGTAAGTGAAATGTGTAGAGGGAAGAAAAATTCCATTCTCAAGTCTGTTATGAATGAAATTATGTACAGTGTTGGCTTGACAGTACTTAAGCTACTTTGATGTCTTAGCAGCTTCTTAATATCTCTTCAGTGAGAACTAATTGTTCAGAAATGTTCCCTGGCAAATTCTGGCATCAGTAATTATAATTCCTAATTTCGTGGGTAGATCTTAGACTAAAGTCTAAGTCAGAAACTGAAAACTGTGGAGCTGTGATTCATTTAGTTGTGTTCAGTGCTGGTTCATGTATCAGGGCTACATTAACAACACTAAAGCTGCAATATCAAGGGTCTAGAAGATGATGAACTGAGTCTCCAGTTCAGTCCCATCCAGGTGTGACTGATGATGTTGGTGTGTTCCCTAGTTATGATTGTCCTCTGTTGTGTGTGACTATTGCTCACTTATTTGTGCAGGATGTTTGTGTCAATATATCTGGGGTATTTTAAAATCGAAGCTGCCTTATGTAATAGAGGCAGAGGGTGTTGCCAAAATTGGAAGGCTCCTCATAGATAAAAGTCAGCAACATACTGTAAATTTCTAGGGCTGTGGTAATCCTGAGAGCTGAGATGTCACAAAAAGCATTATGTTCTTCCTGGAGTTTCTTGCCTATCACATTTCCCTGTAACTTTGGGCAAACCAAGTAAAGTATCTGGATCGTGTTTGTGAAAGGGTTTCTTTATTTTGAGTATCAAGGTTGGTATGCTGTCAGTGGATACCCCAAACCCTCTGACTCTTTTGTCCTCAGCTTCAGTGACAAGGGATGAAGAAAAGTTGCTTCCACTAAGCGTGCTAAATGCTGGGTGATAATAGAAAGCACTCCTCTAATTATACTCCCTATAAAAAGCCCCAAACTTGATGATAAACAAAACTATGCTGTGTTCTTTATCAAACAGTCACCCAATTAAAGAAGTAGTGCATCTTTATTTAAATATGTAATCTTGTAATCAGAGAATGTGCCATACTGTACATGGGCATTGGAAACACTTCAACTTGGACACATTCTAACATCTGAGCACTTTGTTCTGCATCTGTAAAGCTTCATGAGGTTTCCTAGGGTGTGAAAAGCAAACAGAAGCATCACTGTATTGCTTTAATATTTAGAGTCAGTATTGCTTTATTGCATAGCTTTGCTTTACTTAGTAGCAATTTCCTTAATATTTCAGTGCAAACCAGCTGTGGAACATTTTAGTGATGTCTGCTTTGGTCCTTCTTCTCTCTGTCTTTTGGAGGGAAGAGTGCTGGATTGTGTAATTTGTGTAAACTAATGAGCTGTAGTGAAGTAAGACATATCACAGATGGCATGAATGGAAGTAGAAACTTCTTGGAAATGTATCTGCTGCCTCTTGTGAGCTACTCTGAAATTGCAACAGGATGTGTACTCATTTCTCATGAAAGCTGTGAGGCTTCAAGCCTCTTCATCCTTCACTGTAAGTGTTTAGGCTTTTGGGCTAAAGCTTTCTGAAATTCCAGCTAGTGACACCTGTGTGGAAAGGCTGGAGGCAGAGGCAGGCTGTGGGCAGGCTGAGTTGGTTTGTCAGGCCGAGCGCAACCTCTGTACAATAAATTTGGCTCTTCTAAGTGATGGGAACTCTTTTGTGGCAAAATTTTCTGACAGCAAAGCAGCAATGTAGTAAATAACCAAGATTTTGCTTCTGAGTGACTTGGTTGGTTAAGTGAACTCAATCAGCGAGCACAGGCATAGGCCAGAGCTGGCTCCTGCACATCCAGTCATGAAGAAGTTGTGTTTCAGCTGGGAGATGGTGCTTTGCAGCCACCGCTGTAAGAGTGAGTGCTGTACTGACTGCACTGAAACACATAAACCCAATCCTTGCATGGCTTTTTTCTCTTTTGGTTCCATTAGCAGGAGGGAGAGCACTTTTACAAGTGCTGTTTTCAGAGGAAAAATACTGGAATTGCCTGGTTTGAGTCCATATTTTAGGGGGGATTTGGAGAAACACTGGTATTCTATTAGAGACCACAGAAATTAGCTAAGACTGTGAAAACAAGCCTCATGCTGTTAAAGTGTTAAGAGAATGATTTTTCTCATTAAAAAAAAAAAAAAAAAAGTTGCTTGGATGTGATAAGAGTGTCCAGGTCCCTCAGCAGAGCAAAGACATCAGATAACTAGGAAGTTCTTTACCCTTCCTGACAATGAAAAAATGTGGCTCAAGTTCCAGGGCCTGACCCATTAAATCAGGGACTTCTCCTTTTACTGGTTTTTTTTTTTTTCTTCTTCTTGTCCTTGTTAGGTCTTGCTGAAACCACTGTTGATACAGTACTTTTCTATGTTTTTTCCACAGTTTTTAACTTACAGGGGTGGTTCTGTTGAGAAGTCACCTGGCTGAACGGGCAGAGTATGTAATCAGATAATCTAACGATTATCTGGCCGTAGCCGGTGGGGTTATCTGTGGCTCCCTCCTGCCCAGCCGGGGCTGTCGCACGTTTCCTGAACTCTCTGAACCGTTCTTTCAGTGCTTTTGCTTTCTCCAGCGCCAAGTCTTTCTTTCAAAGGAATGCCATATGCCTGAGTCCTCGAGCAGCAACGTAAGGGGGGAGGGAAGGAGAAAACAGCTCTTAACATAAACTGCTTCGCGACTTTAAGTGGTTCGTACGCGAATGTGCGAATGTGCCGTGAGGATTGGGAAAGCAGGGGTTTAAAGCAAGTGGAAGATGCGAGTGGGTCGTTAGGACAAGCGGGAAGCTGAAGGGCTGTTTGGACAGTTTTTGATAGGCGTTGCCAGGCGGGAGCAGCGCTCAGTGGGCCCCGCTTTATTTCAGGGCTTTGGCAGAGCCCGCAGATGTGGAGTTGCAGGTTAAGACAAAACCTACAGGAAATCCAGAGACTGCCCGTGCCCTCGGGGCGGGCCGGCTCTGCAGAGCCCACGGGTGCCGCCCCGGGGAGGGGAAGTGCCCCAGCAGCAGGACGAAGAGGAGAACTCCGCTCCCTGAGCCTCCTTCCCGAGGCGGTGCCGGCGTCCGCAGGGCCCCTGCCCTGGTCCCCCTGCGCTGCCGCCCTTGCCCACCAGGGGGCAGCCGCGCACCGGGCAGCGGGCGGGGCAGGGGTTCCCGGCCCGCTCTGGAATCGCCGCGGCCCGGGCCTTTCCCAGCTGGAACGTTCGCAGGGAGCTCGGGCCTTTCCCGCTGCAATGCTCGCAGGGAGCCCCGGCCTTTTCCGGCTGCAATGCTCGAAGGGAGCCCGCGCCGTTCGGGATGGCCGGGCCCAACGGAGCGCGGGCCAGGCAGACTCAGCAAGACCCGTGCCGGGGGGCGGGGGAGGCGGTCAGCAGGATCCTGGCGCTGCAGGACACATTTGGCTTCTGGAGCCATCGGAAAAGAAAGGAGAGGGGGGAAAGCAAGAAGGGGAATTACAATAATGCGTCTGAGCATTGTTCGGCTCGGTTGGGATGGTTCTCATATAGCTGGGGATGCTTATGTCAGTAAAACATGATGGAAGGCCTGCATTGTTTCCCTGCTATCCATCTGTATCAGTACCGTATCCTAGGGTATTTTTAACCATTCAGTTTGGAGTCTGCTCTGGCTGATGATTACAGAAAGAACAGAAAGGAAAAATAGAGCTGCATGACAGAGGACTTCCTTCCCCAGGCTGAGGGGTATCCTGCACAGCTCCTTTCCCATATCCTGAAAGCATCAATCAGAGCAGCTGGGGCTGTGTGTGGTGGGTCAGGGCCGCCATGGGCGAGAGCTGCAGCCCCGAGGCCGGACACAGGGAGCAGCTTTGTGCGGCTGCACTCCCAGGCCGGCCCGCGCTTCGGCACAAGAGGCGCAGAAAAGCTCAGCCGTGCCTCGAGGCTGAGGAAATCACCAGCCCTCACTGGTTAAACTGGCATTTTGATTTCAAGTTGTTTTATTTAGGGAAAATCAAAGTTAGTCTTCTGTTTCTGCATCTGTCCTCCAACTGTTCTGCCACTGAGAGCTTGTGGAGATGGACTTGGAAGCAGAGCAGCAGAAAGTTGTTTCTGGGTTGCAGTTTCTTTGTTTGCCTTCCAACCTGGAGCATTTATATGAGAACATGTAACAAAATTAAAAACCTTGTTCAAAGAATGGAAATTTATATTTAAACATTTAATTAGAATTAGGTGAGAAATGGATACTCTTTGTTAGCTACCTCTGAGTTTTAAAAACAAAGAAACAAAATTGAAACAAACCCCCCTGGCTCCACCGACCACCCCAGCCTGTCCCAGAGGGTGACTTCGGTGTTTAGGGGGAGTGGGAGTGACAGGCAGGTAACCAGGAGCACTCCACCTCCTGTGCAGGAAGCACTGTGCCCACCTAAACAACACAGATCATGTAGAAAATAGTGTGTTGCTTTGATTTGCTATGATAGCACGTAGCAAATGCAGACTGGGTCATATATTAATAGTCTCCTCAATATGCTATTGAAAGATTTGATAAATGCAAGAGTAATTAAACATCTGTTTTTCTCCAAAATTTCCCAAGTTAGAAACCCTCCCTTTGCACGTTGGGTTCTTTCCTGTCTTCCCACAGTGGCAAAGCAGGCTTGAAAACTCTTTGCTCACGAGCCTCAAATGGGATTCTGAAGGAAAGAGTTTAATTTCATTTTTTGATGTGGGAAGTTAACAAAATTAGCATAATTGTGATCTGCAAGATGAGTGCTGTGCAGGCTAGCCAACCACACACTACTGAGCTCTGCAGCAGAGCTTGGTGCCCTGGCTGCTGCTATTTTGTATACCTCTCCAATTATTCTTGCTGATTTTTAGAATTAAACTGATCCCCTTTAACATCTTATTACAGAACTGAGAAGTATTCAGAGAAACATGCTCCTTTCTCCACAGGGTGGAGCACGGCTGTGTCTAGGAGGTCACCTGGCCATGGGTGCACCAGGGCTGCTGGGGACATGAACACATCCAGCAGCCCCTTTGCAAAGTGCCTGCCGCTGGACCACAGCCCCATGAAGGCAGGACCCTCCTGTGCTGCTGATTTACCATGTGTGGTCTGGGCAGGGCAGGGTGGCTCATGCCAATGTCCTGGGCCTGTCTGTCCTGGAAAAATGCATCCCCTCAGAAGTGGAGTTGTTTTTCACTGTAGAAAGTATTCCCTCATCCCACTGGTGTGAGAAGTCACCTCCCATGCTTAGGCACAAACTGAATTACCTGATTAATGTTAGTCTTCATCTGTACTTCAGCCTGGGCTTATTTTAGAGCTTGGAATAAGGTTCATAATGGATTTGGTTGGTCAGAAATAGCTATTCTGCTTTGAATACAGTGAGCTGGATTGAGATGAATTTCCCCACAGAGGCAAGTTGTTGAAGCTAAGTGGGTTTTGCCCTGTAGTGTGTCACCTGCAATTAGCCAGCAGGGCAGGACCTCTCTCAGAGGTGGGCACTGGGCTCAGCTGGGCTCCTCAGTACCCATGAGGGCCCCATCCCATCCAGAAAGAGACAGGGGTCTTCAGCAGTCATCCCAGCCTGCCTTCCAGTCCCAGCCTTTCCCTGTGGGATGGGGTGTCTCAGTCCCCCCAGTGGCACTATGAGCTCCCTGGAGGCACAGGCTGGTTTTGGTACTGTTTATTTATGGTACCTTGCAGGTGACACTTCGCTGTCTGTTTTGATGGTTTCTGTTTGAAAATAAATTGCTGTGTCAAAAAATTGATGCAGATACCTGGAATGTTTTGGAGAATGATGAGGTTTGGGAGGCACGATTGTCTACGAATAAAAGTGGATAGAAGTTCCCTTACAATCTCTCCCCAGTGCATTTGCCTTTGTGAGCCCCTTCCACATCTGCCTGTCCCCATTGCAGTGCTGTGGGATGTGGTTATGCTGCCATCACACAGGCCTGTGACAGCACTCTGTCACTGGGAAGGCACCACAGCCACCCAAGCCAGGACGCAGGGCTGTGTGGAGACACTGGTATTTCAGGGAAGCCTTGAAAATAATTAAAATTCCATCTTGTCTCTTCTTTAAGAAAAATGCTGTCAAAGAGAAATGGGATGCCAAAAGAAGGAAATACCCCTTCTCAAGTTTGATAACCCTGTCTGTGGGGCCCTGCTTTCGTACTGCAAAGCACCTGCCCAGTGGAAATGTGGGCATGCTGGGTATCCCCACCACACAGTGTGCCCCTTCCCCATGCCCACCCTGACTCCCAGGCTGTTGGAGGTGAGATTTGAATATTGAGGTTCGATGTGAATGAAGCATGTCAGGAATGTTGTTTCATGAAGAAATTGAGACCAAATTGCCATGGATCAATGTAATCTAATTCCTTTGCTTCTCTGATCTAAATACAGGCCTTAATAATTTATTAAGGGGGAACATCTAATGGGCAGGAGGGAAATTATAAAGGGTGGTTTAACAGAAAGTGGTATAGGGCAATAAAATATTGAAGTCAGTCATTAAAAGGTGGATAATGTTGAAGTAGTTAAAGGTGGGAGGAGAGAGAGAAAGTGAAACAGGCTTCAAGTGTTGGGCAAGAAGCCCTGCAGGACCATTAGAAAGTCCTTTGGGTATGAGGTTTGTTCTGTGCCTTTCCATAGAGTTCCTAAAGGCTAGACTAAAGGGTCTTTTATCTCTGAGTTTGATTTAAACTAAACACTTAAAACTGAAGAGATACAATAGGAGGTTTCTGGTTCTCAGAATTCACCATTCTTTTCTCCTCTGGTATTAGCTTAGTTCACAGAAAAGTTTTATTACAGCTTAGGCTGCTGGACTTGGGGCAGAGCACCCCTAAAGCAGCCTTGCAGACAGCTTGGTGCTGTAGGGGGACTCAGGTGCACAGAGCCATCCAGGTGCCACTGGGTCAGCCATCATCCCCTTCCTCTTGTTGTATGGCCCATTTTTGGAAGAAAGTAAAAGCAGACAAAAGCTGTTCTGACGTGCTTTTAAAGGGAAACATCCTCACTGCTGACACCGTCCACAGAGAGTGAGAGAACTGAAGCTGCACAGCAGTGACAGTATTTGGGGCAAAAATAGCACCAGGAGGTACTGGGAGGATTTAATTGCACTCAAAGTTCCACAGATCTTGTTCAGATGTTTGAATGTAAGTATTCAGCTGAATCTCACCAGGATCATAGAGAGCTGTACATTCTTCCTGGACATTATTTTCTGTACTTGTGGGGGTCCTCACACAAACTGACACATGGGGAATGTGGGTCCTGTTCACACTGTGCCTTTGCATTTGCTTGTGCAAAAACTTTTAGCATGGACATCACATGGACACCATTTGGTAAAAAAGCAGGAATGGAAGCTTAGGGGGGGGTTGGATTTTTTTTTTGCCTTATTTTGTCTTTAAATACCTTATTAGGTGCTATTTAAGTTCCTGGACATAATTCTACATTAAATATAATGCAATAGGAAGGACTTACCTGAGACTTGCTCTGCCTTTTAGACAAGGACTTGTCCAAGACACCAGTTTGATTTCTGCCACATTGGAAATTCTTCCTTACAGCTCTGAAGATGTTTCTGAACTGCAGGGTCCTGGTGGTGGGCCAGTTTTCAGTCCTGTGAGGGCTCAGACAGGCTGAGGGCTGAAGAAATGCTATGAAGAATTAATTATTTGCTCCATGTATCCTTGATTTTGCACCCAATAACAGGAAATTGTAATTTGCATTGATTATCTATATATTTAATGTTTTTTAAAGTTTACTCTGCAGAAAAGCATCATTGATCTCTTATACAGTTCTGGATCCTGGCTGTACTCTGTGATCTCTTAATGTATTTCTTTTGCTATTAATAGTACTTACTGATTTGTATGTAGTAAGTGATTTAGTCAAAACTATTTGGAGGCCAAATTTTCTAGGGACTTCTTGTGGTTTTACAATATCATTACTAATGGGATGAATTTCAAATACATTCAAATTTGTTTAGTATTTAGCAATCTGAAGTCTATGTAAGCATTGTTTCTGGTGTGCCTGCTCTAAATGGCCAGTGTGCATTAGGAAAGGTTTGTATCCAAGACATTGCTTCAACAGAAAAGCGCCGAAATAAATAAATACAACGGTAACACTTTGACAAACTGTGTTCCAGACAAAATCCTTCCCCCCCACTTTCATTCACCTCTAATTATGACTGGCCCCTCCCCTCTCCCCCCTCTTGCCAGGCTTTCATTCCTGCATTTATGTGGTGCTCCGGAGCTGTTGGTTGGAGGAGCTCCACAATGGGGACAGGAGTTGGGACAGAGCGGCTGACAGGAGTAATGGCTTTGCTTTGTACGTCTGTCATCTAATGCTTAACTAATGCAGAATTACTGTCAGCCTCCCGTGGAGCTCACTTTCCTCTCCACCTGAATGCGTAATGACTCTGTGGCAAGGAATTTGAAATAAACACTTAATGGCTGGACATTTAGAAAATTAGGAAAGTAGGTGAATTTTGTCAGGTTATTGTCTCTGCCAGCTCTCTCTGTCTCTCCGTGACAGGTGAGGGACAGGAGGTGCTGCAAATCTCCCGTGCCAAGCCCCTCCCAGCACAGGTGATCCCTGGGCAGCCTCGGCACGCCGGGCACCGACCTGCTGGCGTGCAGCACTGCCTGGGGACACCAGCAGCCCCTGGTGCCTGAGGCTTTCTGGTCGAGTTGGGGCCACCTTCCCCTGAAGGGGTGCTCTGCATGCAGGAATCTGTCCCCGGTGCCGAGCCCCTTGCTGGCAGCCCTGTCCCACAGCAGTGCTGGTGCGTGGGACTTCTCCTGGGCTGCAGTGCACCCTGGAGCCGCCGCGATGCTTCGCCCCAGAGAGCAGAGCAGTCCCTGCTGAGCTCTTGTCTCTCAGTTTGCAAACCCCTCTGGAACCATGTGGGAGGAAATATGTTTTCTAAATGGCAGTCATTACCAGCTAATGGGAATGTTAGCAAAAGGGGAGAGCTTGGAGACGCGGGGGTGGTCGAGTGGGGGCCAGCAGGAGAGCTGTGCCACCACAGGGGGTTGGCAGAATGTGGGGGCTTGCATCAGCCGGCCCAAGACAGCCAGTGCCTCCAAAAATGACTGCTGGACCTGGAGAACTACAGCCTGGTAGGATGGAGGCAAACCCAGGTGATATCTCCTTGTAGTCAGGATTATGTTCCCACTCCTTAATGCCTGTTCCCTCCCACAGCAGGACTCAATGGTGTATGGGAACATATGAATGTTTACATGCTGCTTTCAGACAAAGTGGTCTGGGTTAGTTTTCATCAATTTTGACTCAACTCTGCATGGGCTGTACTGGCCTACAGCCTGCCCCAGCATCATGGTGACAGCTGAAGCCAGCTGTGCTTCCTAGAGATGCTGCTGGGATCAGAGGTGGTTCTTTGTCCAAGGTCCATTCCTCCTGAGGTCTCTCTGGAATCTGCACCAAAATCATTCTGGGCTGTGCATTTCTACCTGCCTTGTCTGTCATCAGAAACATTTGGAAAACAGCCTTGATCTCCTGCTTTAGGCAGGAAGCCTTGATATGCACAGAAAAATTTTGGAAGTGGAAGCATTTCCACCGGTACTGTGAAAAAAGTTACACATCACCTTTTCCACTGAACTGAGTATCCTGCTTTCACATGTGGTGCAATAGCTGTGTTAGATCACAACTGGAGAAAATGGGCAGGGCTGAGGTATCTGCTGTGAGTGGGCAGTTGTGAGTTCCTCCACACAAGGATGGGACCACCCTGCCATGTGGGAGGATGTTTTCTGACCCCAGTGGTCAAATTTGAGTTTGTTCTTGTTGGTTTTTTCCCCCATATGCTACTTTTCAGGTAGCAGAAAACATTCAGGAGGATAATTGGGTTAAAAAAATTTAAATCCACCATAATTTCTTAGAACAACCACCAGGGAAAATACATAGCACATACAAATATCGAGTGAGGTTTTAAAAACAAGCAGTTTTTAAGTGTCAGAGGTGATTGGTGTTTAGTCTCTGAAATACTGCATGAATCTTGCAATTGAAAACCCAAACATGAGCCAAAAGCAGAGTAAAGGCAGGAGCTGCTGTGCTGTTGGGCTAAAGTAGGTGGTGGCAGGAGGCCACAGCATGAGCTGGTGCCCATCTGCTTGGCCAGCCTCAGCACGGGCACAGGGTACCTGCAAACAGCTGTGGAAGAGCCTGGCAGTGTCCTCCTTGGGAGCTCAGCCAGTGTCCTGCCCTGTGACTGTTCCCTGGCCTGTGCTGCCACAGGTCACAGGTGCCTGTGATCCATGTACGCTGTGTTACAGCCACGCTGCCTGCTGAAGGGCAGCCCTGGGGAGGAGATGCCTGAGCTGGCTCCTGTTCCCAGCAGTGCCCTGGGGGTTGGAAGGAGCTTCCCACAGGCTTAATAACCAGACGGGGAGCAAATCCTTGATGCTGGGATTTAAAATGGACTGTAGTTATTAATGCATCTGAAAAATGGAAACCACAAGTGAGATGCCATCTCCAAGTTGCACTAATGGAAGGATTGTTCCATTTTACTTAGCACAGGCCATTAAAACAGCTTTCAACAAATAGCCTGTGCATAAAGAAATCTAGGAAGCAACTGGTCACTGAACCTTGGTGTTTGTGCACTGACTTGTTTGCTAAGATAATAAAAATATGCTTAATTAATTAGGATCATTAGTTTAATAAGGACTTCCCACTTTTGAAAACAGATTTGAAAGCTATTTCTGAACACTGTATCTTTCAAGAATGTGTTGCACATGTTATCTGCCCAGAGTGCCTTGAGGCTGGTACCAGACAGCCTGGTCTGCATACCTGACCTCACACCATAGCTGTTGTGACAAATTGCAAAGCCGTTAATTTGTCATGCACTTCTGGTTTGCTTCTCTCCACTGTGTCTAATCCAGGCTCTCTGATGTGAGCTGATGTCTCAGGGTTCCTTTGCAGATCATGGCACCTCCAGCAGCTGCTTTCTGTGCCCAGACCTGTTAATGTATCCAAAGCAGGGTGAGCACTTCGGGTTGGACTGAGTGCAGTTTGTGTATCTTTATTCCTCGTGCCACACTACTGTTTTTATGGCTGATGCTTAAACTGAATTTAAAAAAAAAAAAAAAAAAGGCCAGGAGATAAGGAAGGGGTTAGCCAAGAGTTCCGTGCTTCCGTAACTATCCCACAAAATTAGTCAGCTGCTGGAAATCAGCATATTTGCCACCCTCTCTCCCAGGCTCTTCAAAATGCTTGGGGTCCTGGCAGACCTTTGCCATGTGGGATATTTTTGTCTTCATGTGTTTCCAGAGAAGGTAACTCAAACTGCTTTGGGAAAGCACACTACGTCCCAATGCAGACAAACTTGCACAAAGTTCCCAACTCCTTTGAATTCATGGGTCCAAAACACCAAATTTCTCAGCTTTAGGGCCTTGTCTCCTGTTACCTTCCAGTGCAGCAGAAAGAGGAAGTCTCACCCAGCACATTCCTCCTGCCACGTGACATACTTGCTTTTTGCCCTGGAAATCCTCAAAGTACCATAGAAACAGTATTTTGGAAATCCAGGTTATTGTATCCTGTTGATTCCAAATCCAGTTTACTCCCTTTACTGGTAAAGGATGTTTTTTCCTAACTGCAGCTATTGTGAGCCAGCCTGGCAGTCAGACTAGAACAGTTCCTTTTCAGGGATTACCATTGGTAGCTGAGATTTTACCAGTCAAACTGGGCTTTCAGTAGCAGCACAGCAATGCAGCTGAGACATGTGTATGTCTGCAGTCAAGGTCAGTGTGGACACAGAGATTCTGGTCCCCAACAGTTCTGCATAACCAACTCACTTGGGTCACTGGATTGAATTACACAGGGTCTGTTGGTGGGTAGGACAAGTACACACTTGTTATGTATTGGCCAGTCACGCCTACCAGATTCTACTATTTCTGAATAAAGGGAAATTTACCTTATGTTTAGGCAATGTCCTTGGAAAAACTTATTTCCAACTCATAGCAACCACAGTGACCCCCTAGGCTTCCACTCTTGGGTGGTTTAAAGCTGTACAAAATGAAGGCATGTTTGCTCAGCTCTTCCAGGGCTCCTGCACTTCTGCCAAGAAGTGATAAACATGGTATGCTCATCTAGACCTGTGTGGACCAAATATTAGCTACAGCCATGTCCAGTCATCAAATGACTTAATTGGAGTGGACACGCCCATCCTTTACAGGGTTTACATCTCTCCTTCAAACAGCCACTTCACATTCCATCGATGTGTTCCACACAGCAGCATCACCTGTCTCCTGAGAGGCACAGCTCTAATTGTTTTGTTAAATGTGATGCACAGTTTGTAGAATCCATTATCTCTTTTACATGATCCCTTTTGAAGGGGAGACTCCACACAGTCTCATTCGTGCAGTTCCAGCAGACCTAAAAAGTGCCAATCTTCACCTCTTCTTGGTACAGCTCCATCTGCAGAAATCAGAGCATAAACGCAGAGTGAGAAAGGGCAGCAACAACAAGAGCAGAAGAAAGCAGCGTGCCTGGGAGAGGGATATGAGGAGTAAAAGAAAGAATTGTCTTTGATGTATTCGTTTCCTCTTATTAGTATCCATCTAGTGGTGCTCAGGCTGAGATAGCTGACCTGTCCAAAAGTTAGTGATCCACACACAATCCACTCCCAATAGTGCAAAAGTACAGACATCACAGAATGAAAATAGCAGAAGTCAAGATGAAGGAGGAAACCACGGGCTGCCAGATATGAGTGGGAATAACCTAAGTTCACCCAAGTGGCAGAGGTACTATCTTAGTTTGTGGAAAGTGAGGGGAAAAAATGTCTTAACAATCTCATTCTCCCACCTATAAGCACATCTCTTCTGTTTTCTATGCTGCTACTGATAAAGACTGCCCATGCTTGAAAGGACCTGGCAGGGTACAAGGTCAACCTTACACAATTTCCTCTAATTGTGTGGGTCTGGCTGACCTCCTTATTCCAGTGCAAGGAGGGATAACGGCAGGCAGAGATGACAAAGAAAAAGACAGCCAAAACTTTTCCTGTGCTTGTGTCAAGAGACTTTGTACCATCACAGAGGGCAATTTCCATAAAACAGGCTCTGGGTGTTCGGCGACTGGCTCCTCCCACGGCCTGCCAGGGACCGCAGCCTGCCTGCGCTGCCCATGCGCACGGCAGGAGGCACAGGGCATTGCACGCCCAAATTAGCACAGCCTGCCTGGAGCGCGTGGCAAGCTTAGGTTTGCCCCAGTCTCACCCTTCTGTTCCTTTGCCAAGGCATTGGGCTGTTCTGCAGAATAGAAAAAGGGGGAAAATATACCTGTGTGTCTCTACCTGTGTGCTGTGAGGCAGCCCTGCACTCTGCTGCATAATTGCCTCCTTCAGCTTCAGGTCCTGGACATGCTACATGCTCTTTCCTTAATTCAGAGGATGAAGTGCTGCAGAAAGTGTTTTACTATTTGCAGGAGATCAGCATCCTCTTCATGGGTGAAAGTGATAACTCATGCCCTGGGTGACCCACCACCCAGACATTGTGTGATGGCCCCCAGAGCATCGGCCACACCAAATCAGAGGGAAGTGCATCTCACAACTCTCCACAGCAGTACTTGTACAGCTCTTCCCAGTGGGTTTCTGTAAGTCTTGGCAGTCCTGGAAGGAGGTGTGTTGGGCAGTGGTACTACCTGAAAAGTTTATTTGAATTGCTCCCTGGGGACATGGCCAGCTTTGCGTTCAGCTCTGATAGAAAGAATTGAGAAGAAATTTCACAGAGACAGTAAGTCAATAGGTTTCGCTTATAAGCTCATAGGTATCGCTTCATTATAATCTCTTTTGACAAATGGATGTCAGTCCTCCAGAAACTTAGCTCAAGAAAGCAGAAAATGAAAACTAGCTGCAAGTTTTTATTGCCAATGCTTCATGTCCAACCACAGGGAGCCTGCACTGTCTCCTTTCTCAGCGCTTGTGTTCCTGAGGAAATTAAAATCTAATAGATGGACAGCAGTAAAATATATCACTGGCTCTTAAAACTATGGGAAATAGCATCACAGGGAATAATTATTCAGAACCACTAAAGAGGTC
Source organism: Serinus canaria (assembly GCF_022539315.1). Taxonomy (NCBI): domain Eukaryota; kingdom Metazoa; phylum Chordata; class Aves; order Passeriformes; family Fringillidae; genus Serinus; species Serinus canaria. The sequence goes on along the minus strand of NC_066325.1, from coordinate 8,434,791 downwards.
TGTAAAGAGGGAATGTGTTTTTGGAACAGATCTGTCACTGCTAGAAGAAGTTGCAAGGTGTGCCCAGTAGCTCCTGTGCTGGCCCAGGACTGGGTTGCTAACAACAGCAACCTGACGTGCCATGAGAAATACTGGTGCAAGAGGGAGCATGCCCTCCCCTCCTGCAGCAGGACTGCTGGCAGTGACAGCTGTGGCACCTCCTCTGCTGGCACTTGGTGGCTGGGAGTCCTCTCTGTCTGCTACCTGTCCATCAGGTTGCAAATACACTTTGGAGGGTGTAAGGACTATCATCTTGGTTTTCCTGTTAATATCTTGCCATTATGAGAGAAAAGGTAAAACAATGTTGGTTGTCAGAGAATCCATGTGCCTGCAACTGCCATTGACTCTTGTGTGATCTTCAGATGCTCAGCTTGTTTGCAGTGGCCTTCCTCAAAACACAGGCTCATTTAAACTGTATGTGCTCATGGTTTTCACTGTGCTCTTCTGGACTTTCTGCAGCTCATGGTGGGTGGCCACTTGTGCTCATGCTTGGAGTTGCTGCTGCTGATGGCTGAACCACACTGCTAGCTTCTCCACTGGCATTGCTTAGCAGAGATGGGGTTGTGTCTGGGGTTCTCCTCACCTCCTTCAAGCTTCTTTCCAAAGGTGTCACTTCACTCCTGCTGAAGGAAACACCAGCAGCTGAACCAAGAGTGTGGCTGGCCCTGGACCTGCACCCAGCTGCTCCCTGGGCACTTGCTGCTGCCACCCTGCACCGCTGGGGCCGAGGAAACCCAGTCTTGTCTGGTGGCTGGTGTTAATGCCATCAGTGCCATCCTCCCAGAGCTGCTGGAGGTGAAATAAATCCAGTTTCCCCCACAGGGAGTGAGTGTGGCTAAAAAGCTGCATCCAGTTCTGGCTCCTGCACTCTTCATGCCCCAGTACCATCCTCCTGCACAGAAACCCTGATTAATTGAATTGCCTGTGTAGGATTTTCAGCCTATTGCTCCTGCTTGTAGCTTGCAACAGCTTTGCCTGGCCCTGCTGAGGAGATCCCAGGTCAAGATGTTTTCCAAAGCAGCCTTTAAATCCGTGCACTGCAGCGGCTCTCGCAAGTGCCTGGGCAAACAGCCTGGCTGTGCTGGAGTGCTGGCTGGTGGCTGCGAGTGGGGGTGATGTAGAAAACCCCCCAAATGAACAAGTGTAGAGGTTGACCTGTGCTGTCTTGAAGGAAGAATATTGTATCTTCTTTTCTAGCTTTTATTTTCTGCTGAGACACATATATTGAACAGCCATGTCAAATGAGGATGTTAGCATGTGCAAAAGAGAAAAAAAATAGGAATATGTCTTTTAATAAATAAAGTTATGGGTTGACATGCCAGCATGGTAATGATACAATAACTCTATGTGCCCAGGACACCACCTGACCACAGATCCCTTGGGGCTGATGTACTAGACCTGCACCCTTCAGCACTGCTCCCCTCCAGCACTTGCAAGCCACCCCAAATAAGCACAATCCCCTGGTTTTTACTCCAAAGGCTCAGTGCTCATCTGCTGTAAGCTGCAGCTAATGACTCATAGTCCATGGAGAGCTTTCCAGTTGCACTGTTAAACCCTTAGATATGCACTTAAATCTTATGTTAATAATAAAATGTGAAAATGTGCATATCCAGGTAAAGTCTTCATGGAGAATGGAAGCATGAGGCTCAAAAATATCTTGACTATATAAATATTTTGTTTATTAAAAGGATAATGTTATATATATAATTTACCGAGGAATTTCTAGCTGCCTGTTTTCCTGAGTGTCATGGTAATATCTTGGAATAATTACTAGGTAGACAAACAGACAGATTTAGCCTTTAATGTAATATAGCTTTTTGAAGCTGGATGTAGTTTGTTACTCCCCATGCTGTGCAATCATACTCAGCTGCCCATCATGTAGGGCTTCCTGGGGCACTGGGATCAGATGATGGTATGGCACTTTGAAGGTCTATCCATGGTATGGATACCATTAAATAGTCTTACCTCAGGGTTTGGAGGATTCAGGAGTGTGAAATTGTAGAGAATGGTGGGTATGAGGAAAAAGAAGAACTAATGCTGTGGGATAAATGCACACCCAAATAGTTTTAATTTCTGTTGCTTAAAAAACAGCTTACACCCAGAAATGTTCAAGATGAGAGCCACTGTTCTTTTACATTTTTGGCCAACAAGGATTCAGGAAGCAGGAACCAGCTGCCCATGGAAAATAGAGTCTAATGCAAAGACTGCATAAAACTGCAGCTGGCTATAAATCACAAAATTCAGCCTCACATCCCAACTGTCCTAAATTTTCCAGGAGTGCATCATTTTTCAGTCTTACATTTACCATTCTGAAGGTTACCGGAAATTAACATGAAACCCATTTATCCAGTGTGGTCATTTCAGTTTCTGTGTGTGTGCGGCCTGAAACTGAACAGTGACTGCTCTTACCTCTATAACCACAATTTACCAGCTGACATGAAAGTCACAGTGACACGGAGAGTGATTTTGTTTAATACTGAGTGTACCCGAGGACTAAGACTCGCTCCCTGTTTTGGGGAGGACAAGCCAAGAGTGAAGCAGCACCTCATGTGGGATGGGGCCCCAGGTGGAAGGATGGATGCTGAAGCAGTCACCTTTGTCCTACTCTTCAGGCAGGCTGCTGTGCCACAGAAACACTGGGTTCACTTGATGTAGAAATTACAGATCTGGTTTACACTTCTGCCACAGGAAGCATCTGATTTTATTTGGGGTAGCCACTATGGCAAGTACTATTTTCTCCACCTAATTTTAGACATCAAGAAAACCTAATTCCTTGGGGTGGCTCCTGGTGCCGCAGCCTGAGAAAGCGCAGCACCGTGTCGGTGATCTGCTTTCCACTGGGGCTGCTGTGATGTGCTGCTCCACACCGCTCCAAAAGAACTGGGGCTGCTGTAATTAACGTAGCAAAACCTTGCTTCTGGTGCCAGTTAATTCCTTATGTTTATATGGTGAAGAGTGATGAACAATGGAACGAAAATATTTAATGGTGGAAAAAGGGAAAAAAAGGCAAAACCAAAAAAACATTGCGGGGGTGAAACTATGTCCTGTGCATGGAGAAATAGGCTGAACTGGCAGGCCTGAGGAGTGGGGGGGTGGCTGGGAAGGGCTCGGAGAGAGCAAGGTGTGCACTCTGGCTGTGGAGACCTCCCATCACCCATTTTCCTTGAAACAAATACAGCCATGGCAAAAATCTTGCAGTTACATTTGCAGGGTGATGAAGGGCAAGAAATCTGCTCACTGCAGCAGGAGCCCCAACAGTCTGACCTCCCAGTTAGTTAACTGGTGTCTAAATGAGCCCTGTGGGTATGAAAAGCAGGGAGCAGGAAGGGCTGGTGCTTTTCAAAACAGGTTGGTCTTAAAATACACATTTCACTATCCAGACAAAAGTGAGCAATTTGCATATTTTACCTAGAATGTTGTGAGTACAGGGCAGCTCCTGCTGCTAGGCTTTTGCTGACTGCTGGTGTAAGGTTTCAGGCTGAATATTTCTGGATTTTCACATTCCTCTCCACATGAAGCTGCACCTTTTCAGAATCAACCAGTAACAGCACTGATGTTTTTACACTTGCATTAATTCATCAGGACCATCAGGGCTCAAAACTGGACCTCAAAAAATTTTAGTTGAAGATTAGCTAATTGCTGTCAGAAGCAGCATCTACTATTTGTGTTTGAGGATGATGAAGGCTGGGACTCTGTGAAGCTCAAGCAGGAGAGGCAGCATGGCCCCAGTGTCACAGAAAGGTTATCAAGAGAGGAGTAATTGCAGATTTCTCTTTGTGGGGATAAACCAAGGAGTCAGTTACACTTAAATATGAGTATATGCTTAAGTTTATTTGATTTTCAAACTAGATAAAGCATGGTGATCATTACCCAAAGCACTCGAGCTCAGAAGAAAGCTCTCTGTGGCCTGAGGAAGGCATACACTGAGACCATTTAAGCTCTAGCTTCCCCTGTCCATTGACAGCATCCTCCTCCAGAGCCAGCTGAGCTTTTGGGGAGACTGTGCCTCCCTTCCCTGGGGGATTGGTCCCACCCTCATGGGTGTTTTCTAATTCTCTTCAGCCCAAATGGGTCACATTAGGGCAGATCAGCATGAACACATCTGCCTTCGAGCTGGTGCAAGGACCCCAGAGGGGTGACTGGCAGCCATGTGGAGGGGGAGGATGCTGGACATTGGTGTGCTCAGCAGATGATGCCCTAATTCAGTTTCCAAACAGCGTTTTGCATTTAGGTTATGCTGACACGGAGTACCCCGCAGCTAAGCAGGAAAAAAATCCCCAGATTTGCATGCTTGGGGGTTTGCACCAGTTTTTCTTCAGCATGTATAAGCAGTGCAAGTGAAACTGGGCTGCAGGCTCCGCAGGCAGGCAAAGCTCACACGATCTGCCAGGCCAGACGTGTCACTGCAGCAGAGCCGTAGGTGAACTCAGGCATCCCCCGCCTCGTGGGCAGCTGGTACCCACAGCCTGGCTCTGTGCAAACAGTCCTTGTGGTGTGCTCCCCACTGACGGGTGCTTGGCTTCCTCGCTGCCAGGGCCAGCTTGTTTTTCCTGGAATGTTGCAGACCACAGAGCTGCTCTCCTCCTAAGTGTGCTACTTTGGATGGCCTCCCGTGCCCCAGGTGCATCAAAGTATATAACATATCTCCCCATGGAAACTCTGGGATTCTGCTTCAGGAGTCTGCAATGCTGGGGCGGTTTTTCTCTGGAAGAGCAACCCACGAGTGCTGGTTGTGTGGGCAGTGGCAGCAGGCAGCTTGAGGATGTGGCACCTGCAGGAAGCAGAGACCTGCCAGGAGTTTAAATTGGATATCCCTGCCTGGAGCCCCGTGGCACCGGGCACTGGGAGGTCTCCGCTGGTGTTAATCTCACTCACATCTTGCCGCTGTGCTCTCTGCAGGGACGTGTTTGTAATGGGGTTAGAGGGTGCCAGCAATGCATGAGAGTGACAGACAAGCTGTTACATTGTTATATTTTGCTACCTATCATTTTAATGTCACTTTTAATGTATGAATTATACCCCCATTGTGTGTAATTATATTTCTCCTCCCAACCCTACTCAAGGAACAATGAAAAGATGGAGCTGTTAATATTAAAAACAGCACATCTCTCTCAAAAAAAGTTAGAGGTCACACCTTAATTCCTAGTGCATGAGGATAGTTAATCAAAAGATGATGGGACTAGAATGAGTATGGGGACAAAAATATCCTGCACAATTTCTTGTGGAATTTAATTAGAAAGGAAGTATTAATAGCATCTGTATGTGCAACTCTATTTTGCCTTGCAATGTGAGTAGCCTTACCTGAAGCCAGACTGATGAAAAGCCCATTGAACTTCTTTTTCTTTCCCCTTCTTTTTTTTATTCTTCCTTTTATAAAGGAAAATAATGAGCCAAAGTCAATAATAATAAATATATTAATAGTAATAATACTTAATAGTAATAAACCCCAGCAGGAATCAACTTCCTATGAGCTCCCTTTAGAATTTCTCTTTTAGGTCAAGAGATGATGCTAATCGATGAGGCATTTTGCAAAAGTTCGTGCTCTACTTGTCCCAGTAATGAACCTTCAACCTCTAATTCTCTTAGTAGCACATAGTTCCTCGATGGGAAAGTCACTGTGGGAGCCTTCATGTTGAAAAGCCAATTATTTATGCTAACTGGGGGCTTGGTACTGTTTGCCTTTGGTCCCTGGTTGCTTGGGCAGGCCTGTTCTGGGGCCACCCCGACACTGCAGGATGAGCGCTGGCTGCGGATCAGAGCTTCCAGGCCGCTTTCTTCCCAAATGAGGGACTGTGCTCCCAGGGCAGGGACCTCATTCTGCCTTCAGATTTGCAGAATATGCCTGCTGGATGTCATGACTGCAGAATGTTTTAGCAGAAATATAGATAGCTCATTATGACAAAGAAGTGGATTTTCTTCCCTTCCCACTCAAAACAGACTCAGGTTTTTAATACCCTTTTTCATTAATTTGCTCACAAAAATGAGAAAAAATTGAATTTAGTCAGTGTCGTGCAACTTGATTTCAATTATGAGATCATAATGCAGACTCTGTTTTTTAATGAATTAAGAAATGAAGGCTTTGTTAATTGAATTCAGCATGGCTTGTAAAATGCTTTGCTCAGATGAAAACTGCAACTAAAATGAAAAGCATTTTCTTATGGTTATCTTGTTTGCTTTCCTTTTGTGGTTGCCACACAGGTGGGCTGGAGGCTGGCTGGGGGCAGTGGGCAGAGCATGGCCTAGCTGTGCCTGGTGCTGGGGTGCAGGTTTGCAGCTCTGCTGGGATGTAACGGGAGATGTGGACCACTGGGAAGTGAGAGAGTAAGGAGGAAGCCAACACTAAATAGGATGTGTCATCCCTTGGGGTCATATATCTGTTCCCAGGTGTGCTTCAATGAATGCTATATATGAGGCACAGTCCATTCTTCAAGTGCCTCTTTCTTTTTTTTTTTTTTTTTTTTCTGGTGCTAGAGGAGATCAGGCAAATAAGCAAAATTAAATTTCATCCTTTGTCCCCAAGCACACTTTATTGCTGGTGCCAGAGACCTTAGTGAAGCCTGAATGAAGCCCTCTTGTGCCATTTCCTTTAGCTGGGGCCAGGAACTTGTCCAGTGGTTTCAAAACAACAGGAAGGGTGCTCAGGTATCCCCTAGGACACCTTTGCCCAACACAAAAGCTTTAAATTGTCCTTCTGCTTCTCCAGGTCATTGTTGTATTTTTGGTAATACTCCTTTTTTTAGGACAATGAATGACCTGCACAGCCCACCAGTAATGTCAGAGCCTTTTTGTGCAGCAGCTGTCCCTCAAAGGGCACACACCAGACAGACATGTGAGCAGGGCCTTGGTGCAGCAACCACAGGGACTCAAGGTGTTTCTCCCGTCTCTCACACTGGCCTAAACAAAGACCATTTGCCAGCCAAACTGGCAAAGCCAGTTCCTTGCCCTGGGATGTGGCTGTTTGCCCACAGTGGTTTTATAGCACCACAGGTAGAAAAGAAGCCAAAGTTTCTGTTGAGCTACACCATAAAGTGACAGTGTTTAAACAAGAGCCACCTCCTTAGCGCTGGTGTCAGGAGTGGAGATTCCCAGAGCAGCAGTAGTGGGATAAGCCCCCCCCAGCAGGGATGGCCAGACTGGGGAGCACGGCAAGCCGCTCTATTAGCGGATGTCTTTTAGGAAGGGGGAGCACTTGGCTGCCTCAAAGCTTGGATTTCTTCTTCCCTAGGCAAAAGAGCATGTTATGCAAGGGAGGTTTGCATTGACCTTTAAAGACAACCTCTGCAAAGCATTCAGGCACTCTGTTTTCCTGAAGATTCTTCAGTGTGGGCTTCCAAGGAAAACTGAGATCTTATTTTATATATGACATATGTAGGATGATCTCTCATCATGTCTGGCAAAGATTTAAAAAGTATATGTGAGAGCAAGTGTCATCCGGGCATGAATGTTTAAACACAGACCTTCTGGGATAATATGAGTCCCTGGGCTGAGGGCCTACACTTAGATCACTGACTCAGCTGAGTGATTTTTATGATTACATGGAGCCAGGCAACATGCTAAGGGCTGAGCACCTAGGTGAATAATAAATAATCCCACCATTTCCATTCCTCCAGCATGCCTGCTTTTCCAACCATGGCCCTGTCTACCTTTTGGAGGTGGTGGAAGTCAGTGCTTGGTTTATATCTCATCAGATGGTGGTACAAAACCAGTGAGTGCATCGAGCTGAGATGCTGTACTGCAGGGCAAGCTGTGTGTGCCATGGGACCACTGTGCTCATACAGCTGCAGTAGGCTTGTCCAGCCAGCCAGGCACCGGAGAAGGGGATCACAGCTCACTGCAGTGAGAGTCCACTGCCAGCACTGCAGCTGAGACATTTTTGTGACAAGGAACATATGTTCCCAAGAGAATATGATAGGATGAGCTGGGATCTTCTCATAGTTTCTTGTGCTGCTGTGAGTGTCATCACAGAGGATGTGGAAACCAGGATAAACCTGGGCATTCTTCCTTTGCAAAACCCTTTATTTCTGGAAGGGAATCAGTCTCCATGCAGGGCACAGGCATGTTCAGGCACTGGGGCCGCTGGTGACTGTTGAGGACTTCCAGCAACTCCTAGATCTCAGGCTCATGCAGGCACTTGGGCTCCAATTATAGTGATATCTTGCTCTCAGTCCAATTAAAATTTCATAATCTCTCCACCAGCTGGGGTGGACAGAGTGTACATCAGGTCAAGAAATATCTTCTAGCTACGGTACTTTTCTGGGAAGTTTTTGGCTCCATGAGGAATAGTACCTATACAGATCTGATGGAGAAGGGCTGTAAAACCGCAGAACTTGCAGCTTCCTTGCAGCCCTTTTTGCAAGCTATTTTATTCTACGTTTGGGGGCAGGAAAATTAGGCTTTGAAATATGAGTTGTAGATAAGGCTGTGAGGAAGCTTAGGATCACAGCCTTAGGTGAAAATAAAACTGTAATACATAAAGCATTAAAAAGGTGAAGTATAATGGCAGCCTCCAAAGACTTGTGAACAGCTGCAAGGCAGTCTGCCTTATTGCTGCGATTTTAACATGAATTATATGACACTAGGAAAGACCTGCTCCTGATCAGAGAAATGGCTACATGGCTGTTTGCTGCAATACACCGAGGGCTCTATTTTAATCAGAGGTAGCTGCCATTCGGCCACCTTTTTGTTAATGGTATTATTGATTATTCGGAGCTGCTCACAAGCCCCAAAGCACTTTACAGAATTAGGGAAAGCCTCTGGAGCAGAGTTGTTGTTTGTTAGTTTGTTTTTCTTCTGTGGCAGACCAAATCCTGAGCTCTGTAGTTAGCTCCATCTTAACTAGACCTTGCTTACCCAAAGCTTCCGCTGGCTTTGGTGCTCACCCAGCAGAGGCTGTGAGTGGCTCAGACCCTGCCCAGTGCAAGTGGCTAGTGCAACCAGTGGCACAAAATGCTTGGAATTTTGTCTAATAATACCTAAGAATTAAATTTGTAAATAATATATGAATTAATTAATTTGGGTCTTGCAGATGCCCATCTTTGAGCTGAGTGTTGGTCACAATTTGGGAACTGCTTGTTGTGGGCAGAGCCAGGTAGGATGCACTGCTGTAGCCCCACATGGAACAGGAGGTTTGAGGCATTCAGCCCAGGCATTATTGGTGTACTCAAGCATGTTTTGATTCACCAGCCTCAGTGAACAGAGATTCAACCCAAACAACTGCCCATGTCTCTCCCTAGAGCTTTTAATTCAAAACATGATGTGCTGAGAGATAATGTGCTCTCTGAACTTGCGCTACAGATGCAGCTAGTGAGGGGCAAGGAAATGGGCAAGCATGACTTTTCATCAAGTAGAAAAAGTTTCAGAGCAGAAGTCATCACCTGCTGTGAGCAGCTTCGGGCCTGGCATGACAGCAGCGGTGCTGCTACCATCTGTTGGTGAACAGCAGAAAAGAAGCAACAATAAACCCTCCATAAATCACATCCCAGACACCCAGGTACACTTGGTACCACGTTGGCTGCCATTCCTCAGTGAGCACAGGAGGGTGTGCTGTGCTGCACAGACCCCTCCGAAAGGCTGGGTCAGAAGCAGCCCTGGGGACAGCGCCAGCTGTGCTGGCACTGGTGAGCAGCAGGTGACACTCAGCTTGGGGCAGAGAGGGAGGTGGGCAGCAGGAATACAGGCAGAGCACTGCAGCAGGCTGGCAAGCAGCGATGGCCTCCCACCTTGTTTTCCTCCAAAATCCCATCTCTGGAGGCTCTCCTTCGGGGGAGTGGCAGGGATGGCAATGTCAGGGGGACAGCACAGCTCCTGGGCTGCAGCTTTGCCAAGGCCACCCTGTGTGCTGCGAAGCACAGACTCTGCAGGCACAGCAGGTGTTGGGGCCAGCAAGCCCTGCAGGCTGTCTTCTCTAGGGCACAGCAGCTGTGTGGAGCAGCCCTGGCACAGTGGGAATCTCCTGGTGAGTTAATTCTGTATTCCCAGGCCCCTTCACCAGAATGTCCTGGTGTGGGGGAGCCTGGCAGAGCTGCAAAGAGAGTGGGCTGAGTCACTGCAAACAATGGCTTTAAGAAAGTGATGGTATGTCTTAACAGCCAAGAAATGCTTGTAGAGATCTGAACCTGCCCTTGAAGGTGCTGCTAGCCCCTGGCAGAAGGGTTATGGTCCAGAGGTATATTTTTTGTTTTAGAGGACACTCTATTTATCATTTAAAAGCGCTCTCTAAGATGGCAACCAGCCTTGACCGCAGCTCATCTTCCCAGCTCCCTGTGGAGCACGGCTCCCGCAGCTCCCACAGAGGTTTTCTGTAAATGTTGTAAAGCTCTTTTTGTATTTTTAATAACAAGGTGGACAATAACTCTATTTACAGGGAAATCTTCCTTTTGCAGGAGTATCATGTATACCTCTTTCTTATTTGTTGCTCTCTGTTCCTACAACCCTCTTGCAAATGGGTAATCCTTGTTCTGATTTTTTTTCTAGCAGGGATGTTTTGTTTTCCTGTTGGCTGATGCTGTCTGTTCAGTCTGTGGAGGATTAACCTATGTGCTGTTGCTAGGTGGCCTTAAGCAAAGAAATAACGCAGATCACAGACTCCTGCATTCCTACAGTATTTAACTCCCTTGTTCAGCAAGATTTTTCTTTCTCTGTCCCTCTTATGTTTTGTGTTTATGGTTGCAGAGGTATTTATTCAAAGATGCACATATAATTTGAACAAAAATAATGGACCAGAGCTCTCTAAGATGTCAGGTTTATTTGATCTTAAAATATTTAGTAACACTCTTTGCCAGCTCTTTCCATGGCTTGTCTTCTGACAGTGTCTAAACCTCCTCCATAGTATTTAGATTTTTCTTTTCCTCATGTGAAGTCTTGGGCTCCTGAGGGATACCCAGCTCATCATCACAGTCCACAGGTACTGGTAGAAAGGGGTTCCAGTGTGATCTGGGGATCACACCCCTCTGAGACCACCCAGGTGTGTAAGGGTCTCATCAGGGTCAGAGCATGATGTGTCTGGGCATCCCATTTTGTACAAAATGGTACCTAGAGCAAGGAAGAGTTCAAGAAAGAGCTGCAAAAGTGATTTCAGGGCTGATAAAATCATCTGGGGAGGCAAGATTAGAATTTTGTAGCTCAGGCATGCCTTACTGCCAGGATGCTCTCTACCAGTGCCTGTCATATTTTGCGGCACTTCAATGCTTTTGCTCAAAGGACCTTTGAAGTCTCTTATGACCCAAATACAGCCTAAATCATGGAGCATTCCCCAGAGAGACACAGCAGTTATTGGCTCGGTTTGCTCCTGGTGAAACTGAGGCAGAGTGATTCAAGAGCATTGTTTTTCTCATGGCACATGCTCAAATGTACCTCTCAGAGGTAACTGCACTTCTCACTTCTTGTGGACGCAGAGCCAGAGAGGCACTGCCCCAAGGCCATAGAATATTCACCAAAAACCCAGCCACACTTCTGTTGATTCCAGAGCCTAACTTCTATCTCTGCTCCAGCTCCTGTCTCTGCCAGTATTGCTCTGGTCCTCTGTGCCCTGCCTTCATGGACATACTTTCTGCTAAAAAAATAGTGAGTAGGATTTGTGGTGTGGTTTCATAGTGAAATCGGACTCTGCAGCCTTCTTTTTGTGCATATCTGTACCAAGTTCTGACAGCACTGGAGAGGCAGTGAAATCAAAGGTACCCTATTTCATCAGGTGGATGGTGGAAGAGAAGACTCTGTGAGGGCAGATGGGTGCTCTTTGCTGTGTATCCCTGGAGAGAGCACCTGGAGTTCTGGCTCTTCCTGGAGATTGCTGTCTGCACCTCCAGAGATAGCCATCGGAATGAGCCCATTGTATTGGGAAAGTCTTTTATCCTAACCTGTTTTTTATCCATTGTTGGACAAGTAATTCCCTCTACTGACTGCTAATATCCTGGGATTTAACTTTCTTTTTTACTTTAACCCATCCTGCTATTTGAACTGCTCATAAGCAGCATTTATCAGCCTTCTTCAGATGCTGATTAGAACTGAGCAAATACATCACTGTGAATATTTAATGACTTGGGGTTTAAATTTTTCACAACTTTTCTTGAGAGTTCATTTTATAGACATTTTCTGATATGCAGTTATTCTTAAATCATTTGAAATCTGAAATTGCACACTGGACTCCTAAATGAATATTTCACGCCGATGCCACACAGAGCAGTTACCAAGTGGCTGTGTAAAGCCCACAATGCTGCAGACAGGTCCAGCCAGCCCCATCCATGGCCCCATGCAGCTGTGCTCTGAATCTGCACGCTCAGGTGTGCAAATGTAGGCAGCACTTGACACAAATATTTTCCATATCCAAAACATGTTTGCTGTTACTGTTTTGTCCATGAATGCTCAGGTCATTTGACAGTAAGGAAAAGGCAGGTACAGCCTTTTCAGGCAGAGTTGGCAAAACCCACTCCAAATTACAGAGATCTTTATTTTGCATCACTATCAGTTGCCTGCCTCTATTTCTGATTCCCAGCTAGGAGTGATGTGACTGACGGGCCTGCCAAGTGCTTACCATGGATACATTCCTCCTTATCAGCCTCTTGTTTTTCAGGCTGGCTCATGTTGAATCTGGCAGTTTGCATTAATAAAATAGGTTGGTCTGAAATGCCCACAGGACTTTTTTTCTCCTAACACAGCAGGGTGGGGGTTTTTTGTACATACAAAGGACTCTGATGTAAAAATACGTATTTCTACAAAGCTCTTCTGTTGTTCCTCCTGTGGCTCTTTAGTTTGGCGGCCCCAGCCTGGCCCAAGCGCTCAGTGCCAGGGTGGCCATCTGCACCCTGTGAGCTCTGCACTGCAGCCAGGATGGGCTGATGGGGGCACAGCTGCACTGGGGGCCTCACACACACTGCTGGAGCTCACTGCAGTGGGGAAGGGTGGGCTGGAAGCAGGGCAATGGACTTTAGGAGCAGTCTAGGCCATGGCTAGCTCTGACACTTGGCAAGCCTTGGGTCATTACCAAGTGTCACTGTGTCTCAGTGACCTGTTCTCATCCAGCTAAGCTGCCTTTATCATCTGGGCAGGAAGCTGCTAAAAATACCCTGAAAAGGCAAACTTCCTTGTTCACACTGATGTTAGTAGCTCCCAGGAACTGGAGGAGCTGCAGAGAGTACCTGAGAGCAGCCCCTGTCCCAATGCCACCCTGACTGTGACAGGAGCCCTGTGGTGGTACTGGACAAGGTGCACCTGAACATACAGAACTCTGAGGGCAGAGCAGAGGCATGAGGACCCACAGGCAGAACCCATCCCAGGGCTGGTGGCACTGACCCCTGAAGGTACAAGCCATCTTTTTCCTCCTGCCATGGCAGTGCCTGAGACAGCAGCTGATGTTTCCTCCAGGGGACTGGCTCCAGCCCCGCGTGTATGTGGCCACCCTGGACCATGAGGCAAGTGGCCTGGAAGGAGCATCAGCCCCCGCACCATGTCTCATCCTGTGGGGGACAAACCTCCCCCTCCAAATTTCTGGACAAGAAGCAAACTACTGTGTGCTGGGAACTCTTTTAACTCCTGAGGAAATCAGGCCAGTTGTTGCTACCTTCTGAAATGACTCAGCCTTGCGGTAGCCTCCAGCTGAGAGCTCTGCCAGGTGCAGATGTCTGCAAATGCCAGAAGAGAAATTGTGATGGTTTTGTAAACTTCATATACAAACTTTTGTAAACTTTGTACAAATAAGCAGTCTTCTGCAGGTTGTCTTTCCCCCCCCCCCTTCCTTACATAGGAGAGGACCCTGTTCCCTGTTCGCAGCTAAAATTAGGAAAGTGGTAAAAACCTGGCACTGTTGATGTGTAACTTTCAAAATATGAAGGCTAAGGTTTTGAAAAGGCCTGAATTTACTTGTTGGGAATTTATTTCCACTGAAAGTGAAGAGGAGCTTGGCATTTAGCTTCCCTAAATTCATTTGGAAACCCCAGCCTACATGCCTGTTAGATAAGCCGGACACCTCCGGAGCATTTCACAAACTAAAAGCAGAATCATTGATGTAATCGAAACTTCCTGAAGTTTTAGCTGGCATGCAGTATCGGGACTGTTCAGCTGTTGGTTATTAATGATCACACAGCAAAGAGAAGGCTCATACAAATGTTATGTCTTATTGCTATTGATCGCTTGCAAGGGTATTACTTGACCAGAGCATGTTGAAATTGATTAACTTTATTAATTATTTATTGCGTAGTAACTAGATATTTAATGTATCTGTATAGCTATTGTGTCTCCTCTGCATTTTGATTAACGTTTTCTTCATGCAGAGGAACAAACCCGTGCAGTAAAACATCCTTTCTGTCGTGAAATCCAGTGGCTGTGCAATGCCTGCCGCCGGCGAGGTTGGTTCCCCTCTGGAGCTGGACCCTGTGATGAACAGCCTCGGCTGCACCGAGCGGCAGAGCCACCTCGGGGCCGCGACACCTCAAAATCCACCCGCGGCCGAGGGAGCGATGCCGTTCCGCAGCCTCGGCCGAGGCAGCGGCGCTGTGAGGGGCGGGCAGCCAGTGACGGAGGGGGGCACTCGGTGTGTGTCCCGGCTGGCAGCGCGGGGAAGGCAGCAGCGCCCGCGGCCCCATCTGCGGGACTGGCGGCATTGCCGTGCTTCGCGGCGGCTCTGGGGGCCGAGCCCGGGCAGGCTGGCACGAACAGGAGCGGCGGCTTTGGGTGGCGTTCGGAGAGGAGCCGTGCCCGGCGGGAGGGCCCGAGCCGTCCCTGCCTTTTCCTCCTCCTCCTCCGCGCCCCCGCTCAGGCCCCCGCCTAGCCCCCCGGCGCCGCTCGCTTTCTCACAGCTCCCGCTGCTTCCCGTTCCTCCCCCAGCTCCCGTTGCTATGCCCCGCCGGGCCGGCCGCCGGCAGGAATTCGTGGCCTGTCCAGCTGCTCCCAGCGTGGCCCCGCGCCCCGGCTGTGCCGCCGTGAGCCCCTCCGAGCTGTTTGCCCGAGGCTGGGCACGGCACCAGAGCTGCGGGCTCCCACATGGTGCAGCGGGCTCCTTTCCCACGGCGTGGCCACACGGAGCCGTGTTTTTTCTCTCGAGAAGACATGTCAGGATCTGACATTCTGTTGTTCCGAGTGGCGATGGCTCCCGAGAATGGGCATCACTTTGGGATCGCATTCCCCCGGGATCTGCGGGCAGCAGCACTCAGCCCTGCAGCCCCCACTGTGGCCGCCAGAGCCGGCCTCGCAGCGCCCACCGTGCCCTGCGGCTGCGGGGCGATGTTCGAACTGCCCCGGTGCTCCGTGCTGTGCCGAGCCGTGCGAGCCGTGCCCTTCCAGCTGGACCCTCATGGCAGTGCCAACCTGGGAAATCCCCTGGCAGTCCACGGGAGTCTGGTCGCCCAGACAGCAGTGGTGGTTGTCCAGAGAAGTAGTCAAGCTTCTGGAGGAGGAGTTTTTCATCTGCTGCCCTCGTGGATGTTTGTGCCCGCCTCTGGGAAATTCCACACACCGGGACCCTGGGCATTCGGTGCCTGATTGGAAGACACAACAATAATATTGAGCTACGTAGCAAGATAACCAAATAAACAGCAGGGCAAATTTTTAAAGTTGATACTGTTATAAGTATTTTAAGAATTTGCACTGATGCATATTAAAATGTACTTTAGGATTTAAAAATAAATGTAAACAAATCCAGTTCTCTTTACACTCTATGGCCTCTCCTATTTTGCCCAGCTGGCTGTAAGCCTTATTGCTGATAAGACTTATTCCTTTCTATCTGCAAAAGAAATCCTAATAAGAGAAAAATAAACACTGCCAATCATAGGATTTAAACAGAACATCAATTTGGCTGGTAACAGGGAAATATTCTCTGACCCTTCCAAAACCCTCTGGAGAGATGAAACTGAGAGAAGTCTGAAGAAACCTATGCACATTCTATAGAAACTATTTGACAAATCTTACTGAATTTAATAGAGAATGAGATCTTTCCCCTGGGTTTTTGGCATCATAATTCAATAGCAATGAGATAATTTTCTATTCAATAATTTCCTGTTCAATAGTGAAGAGATAACTTTCTTGTGAAGTTTTTCACAGGAATAAAAACTGCATGTTCTTACGCTGCCACCTGTTCCCCACCACAAGCTTATCCACCTTATCACACCAAATCAGAAGAGGGACCATAAATATCTTGGTTTTAAGGAACAAACTTTCTTTAAAATGCCTCTTTCAAAACTGCCTGCAGGTCTGCCTGTGCAGCTGTGGGGTTTGCTAATCAATAGCACCATGCAGTACGTTGTGTCTTTTTGCGTAATTACAGAATGAAAGCAGGCACAGAAAAGAACCAAGTGGAAACTATTAATTTTGTAGAATGGGACTTGATTTGTGTTTCAGTTTTCTTTTCTTCAGTTCAGTGGGAAGGAGCTGGAAGAGAAGGTGACAGCAGCAGTTCGGCTGCCTGTCCTCAAGCTGCTTGGTTTAATGTGAAGCTGCTGTTTGGACTTTGCTTTTCTGGACCCATGAGCAGCTCTGAGGGTAGAGAGGCAGCATCCCCTGGGGCAGGGATGTCAGGCAGGGACAGGCTGAGCTGGACACATATACTGCAGTTGTGAGCACTGGTTTCGTACCGGCACTGGTTTCGCTTGCCGAGGTGGCCAGTGATGGTTTTCATGGCAGAGACAATCTCGAGGATGGTTTTGGTGCAAAGCATCTTTACTTGGTGTACACTTTTTAAAGACACAGCAGCAGTAGTAGATGGCTGGGTATTGCTGGTAGAATTGGAAATGTGCTCGAGGACTATTACTTTTGTTTGGTTTATGAGGAAACAGAGGTGGGGAGAGATCGCTTCTCCCTGTTAATTTATTGTGAAAATACCAGTGGAATGGAAGCCTTTGGAAACGTATAAATTTTTAGACAAGCTGTGCCCGCCCATGTAAAACGCTTCTAAGAGTCCAGACCCTGGCGATGGATTGCTCTGTGACTCTCGATAGGAGCCAGTCCAGACGGCAGCTGCCTGGTTGTGTTTGGCAGCCTTTGATACCACGTTTTGAGAGTTTCCATGGTGTGGGTGCCGCCAGGTCCAGTTCCCGGGGTGAGTTTGCCCCGAGGCCTCACAACACTTCCTAACCCCTGCTGGGACCGGGCTTAATGGCTGAGAAAATCCACCATGCACCTCGAGAGATGATCCCGGACTAAAGTGAATGGGACTTTTTGACTGCAAGGTGGAAAGAAAAGCAATGTGCCCACTATTAGCTATTAACATTGCTAAACCTTTTCTCTGCGTAGAGAAATCTTCTGTCTCTGGAGTGTAACTCTGAATATCTCATAAACATTACACAGATACATGGCACAGAAATTTATAATTAAAAACAAAACAATACAAACAAGGATGCCTGAATATATGGGGGACATGAATCACTCGTAATGCTGGAGGTCGATCCATAATACCTTAAACAAGTATTCGGAGTCCAAGTCCTAATTATCTGCTAATGGGGTATTTGTTCTCCTTCAGTTATGTAAAAGTAGACGGCATTCAGCTTAAAGAGTGCACTTAAATGGCTTTGTACTGGTGGAGAAGGAGCAGCTTTGAAGGCTGCTGCCTTGCTTTGCCCTGGAGCTCCTGGAGCCCCTTGCTGAGCTCCTGGTGCTGCCCTTGCTGTGCCTCTCCTCTCCTCCAGCTTTTTCACTTGTCATTCCAACTATCGTTCTCCATCTCTCAACATTATCTTAGTCAGCAATGATGAAAAATATGTGAATAAAATTATAAATCCTATATCGTGGCTTTTGCCACCGCTGCTGGCCAGAGAGCAGTGAAGAAGCCTGTTGAGTACAAGGGGAGCTTCCACCCGAGTAACAAAGCCCGGTGAAGTGAATGAGCTCTTTGATCGCAACCCTGGGAAGAAAGGGTCTCAGTGGGCACAGTGAACTACTCTCACGGGGAAAGAGATGCAGTGACCCATTCTCATTGCAGAAATGCCTTGTCGAAGCTTGCAGAACTGAGCTGACATCAAGGAGGGGGTGAGGGTCTGGGGCCGTGCTGGAGCCAGCAGCTGTAGAACCTGTAGCATACCTCCACTGGCCAGCTCACCCCAGAGTCACCGAGCACCTTCCTACACCAGGGCTTCACCCACTTTTAACTAATTCAAATGAATAATGTATTCAATGTATTTTTAATTCTTTATGTCCTTTGAGCAGCAGTACAGACCCACAACCAACAGGAATGAAAAGAACACAGAATATGTGGATCACAGAGAGAGACTTTTCTCTGAGCTGTGATAAAAATATGGAAACATTATACTTTCTTATACTAAACATCATAAGTTTTTAAGTAACATTATCACTAAGTTATCTTTACAGAAATATTCAAAAGGCAGATGCGGAGCCTGGAAAATTCTTTGTGCTAAAGGTGGTTTTGTCAGGAAGTTCAGATCCTCTGCCTCACTCTCTTTCCTAATTGGAACAGAGGCCAAAATGAATAAAAACTTTGCTTGGTCAACTATGGAATACCTGCTTGTATTTGTAGGGCATTGCATGGATCTGTGTCTTTAGCTCTATTATCAGTAATGATTTTTACTGTAACTATGGAGGGGGGTGAGTGTATGATTCATCTACAGATGGGTATTTTGTGAGATTTTTGAGCTAAATTCAGCTCCAGGGTACGATAGTATTTTTAAAACAATGCCACTAACTGCACCACTTACTCTATCTTGATTTCAGACTACTGTAACTTCTTTAACTAAAAAAAAAAAAAGATTGATAGAAGTAAGAGCCATACACAAGTGAAAAAGAGTTTGAAATTGCTGTGCTTATTAGAGATGAATGAATACTAATATTGGTGCACATGGTATGTGCACATGAAACAGGCTCCGAATCCTGTTCATACCAAAATGTGTTTCACAGTGAAATTTCCCCTTTAATTTTCAATGCCCTTGATAACATCTCAATCCCTTTTCACTGTAACTTCCCAAAGTGTAAACTCCGGTGCCCTGCCTGCAGACACCTTTCCTTCCCATGCACATCCTCCCTCTGCTGCTCTGTAGCCCAAATATAAGGCTATGTCAGTCCTTGCTTATGACTAAAATGTGGGATGCCAGTTATTTATTTATGTTAAGTGTTTGGAGGCTTTAACTAGAGAGCACCATAGAAACTGGGCTGGTATTGTAGTCAGGGCTTTTATTCAGGTTGTCTGATGAGCTGCGGATGCTGCCTGCCTTTGTGTGCTCCAGCCCCATGTTTATCCCGACACTGCCTTTGTGTTCCCTATTTGACATATTTTACTGTAAATAAAGAGAGACACTGTCTTCCAGCTGTATCCACTGTGACATTTGACTCTCGGCTGAATGATTGCATTGTGCTGTGTGCTTTGAAAACATTATCTCTTTTAAGAAATAATCTAGTCCTTTAATAGTTTCCTGCATGTGCCTGTATTCCTTTGCACATCCAGAGAGCTCAGGTGTTCGCCCACCTCTGTCAAACCTCAGCCATGGCAGCTCCTGCCGTGCTAAGGGCTCGTGAGGGTACAAGTGCCTTGGATACCAGGTCTTGGCACTGCTCAGTTCCCATTTTGCCTGGTCTTTTTAGCTGCACCTTCTGATCAGATTGTGCAGTATGGCTTTTTCTGGGGCATGAGCCTTTTGCCACGTTTTTTTAGATATTATGCAGCATCTCTTAATTAGGTCTATTCATATAATATATTCTTTATTATAGGTTGACTCACTGGCTGCTATACAATTATGGTGATCTTCCCTCTGCTGTCTGGTAATGGGTGATCACCCAGTCTTTTTGTGTGTTGAATACTCCTCTTTTTTACTTTAGAAAGTTTAAATCTTTAGTGAGGCTGGCTTTCTCAAAGCAGGCCTGATTCATTGGGTGCTGAACGCCCATAGCCCTTTTTCTAACATCCCTTTTATGAAGTTTGTATTTTTTGTTTTTACACAACTTTTTTTTTTTGTCATTTTTATATAACTTGTAATTGCAAACTGATTCTGAAACACTTTCAAAATAATTCTCTGTATTTAGAAATGAATAGGGAGTTGCTCTAAGGATTGAATGCAAATAAATCTATAACTGTAGAGAGGCTGGTAGTCCCACCTACAAGTGCCTTTCCAGAGAAAGGCCAATCAGTTTCCTATAAGGCTGCCAGGGTGGGACTGTCTCAGATGTCACTATTGTTATGGATAGCATCTTTCTGAAAGTCATCAAACTTTAAAAATGATGTTCACTGTGCATGCATGTGGCAGAAGAGAGCAAAGCAAAATGAAATCAACACCTTGAGTTCGCTGGCATGAAAAGCAAGTGTATGGGTTTCAGAAAAGGAGCGCATTGAAAGCAGCACTGGTGTCTTTGAGGAGAAGCATGGCAGTGAGTGGAGGGGCAGGGACCACCATGTCCCTGCAGATCAGGGCTCGGTGCCTCCGTGGCAGCCTCATGGGGCTTGGATGGCAAATCTGATGGAGGAGGTGGCGGATGCCTCCACCAGCAAATCCTGTTTTCAGACAAGCCATGCTGAGCTCGGGGGGCTCCTCTGCATCTCAGGACTAGTTCCCTCTCACCAGCAGCTGCGTTGTGTATAGTATAGGATCTGTGTCATGCATAATATAGAACAATGACATTCCCAAAAGGGGTTACAAGCAGAGAATCCGGCATCCAAATCGTCCCAGCGACCTGATGAGACATGGACGTCATTCGGAGCTGCAGGAGGGCTCTTGGTTCTCTCCCGGAGAGAACAGCTCTGCACTCTGGCAGTCTTGGCTTTGTGCTTTTATTAAAATTCCCCAGAATAAAAAGAAAAGGCATCTGTGAGAGAACAAGATTGATAAGAGATTCAAAATATATTTTTATTGCATTCTTAAATTACCATAATTAAATAAAATTATTAAATGTATTTTTATTAAATTAGCACACAGGTTGGTGTCACTTGCCTTAAATATTTTAATAAAGCCTGTGAAGTCTTCCCTTGTTATTAGTGCTCTTGGAATATATCTATTTTAATGACAATATGAGTTTAAATTTTGGTGTTGGGAAGAGACCCTGGATGGATGAACTCTGCATTTCTCTGGGGGCCCAGCAGGGCTGTGGGGTTTTCTTTGCTCGAGACTGGCTGCGAGACCACATAAACTCCATGTACATATACCGAGAGGAGATGCACAAATGATGTGTTGTGACAATAGAGCAGCAAAGCATTTAGGCACATGTTGGAAAACTCTGTGGAGTAGAGATGTACTTACAGAGCAGGGCCTGGAGGAAATCTGTGTATTGCTGGGTTTGAAGATAATAGAGAGGGATGAATTAATAATTATATATGTGTGTGCTACATTTAAAGACAGATAATTTTTTTCTGTCAAACCTACCTTCACGCTTGCTTTATCACTGGCTATAAACTGGGTATTTCTCAACAGATGGAAGGCAGTGGTTTTAAGGGTGTTGCTGCTTTTGCAACAGCTATAGGAGTGAACTTGAACTACTTTCATGGGAGGGGCTGGGGACGCTCAGACCAGGGCTCCTCACCTTGCTCTGAACTGGGTAGGGCCTTGCAAATAACCTTCTCACTGGCTCTCTGGCAACAGAAAAGGTAATAAAAAAAATTAAAATGAAAATTTATGGATTTCCTGATGAATTTAATAAATGGGGAAAAGTTGGTTCATTTTGTGTGGTTTAAAGTTATTTATAAAATGTAGAAAATGTGGGAACAGAGGGCTGGATGGCAAAGGGGCTTGGGGTGGCAATGGGAGTTACTTGCCAAGTGGAATGTGTAAAACTAAGATTGAAATCCCCTCTTTGCTTGATTGCATGGGGATTTGAATTTGGGTCTCTGAACTCCTCTGAGAGTGCCCAACCGCCAGCATATTCTGGGATGAGAATCTGTCCTGCTGAAACTGTTCTGCTTTGTAAGAATAATTAAATATTCATTGGGCCAGTGAGAGAACAGAAACAAGTTGATAGCCTGGGGATTAAGCCTCTCCAATAAGACAAGGATACAGAAGTAATTCAGTTCCTGATCCAACTCTGATGCTGAATGGATATGAATCTAGGGTCATGCTGACCAAATTTACCAGGATTCTGTGTTTTTCACCATATATGTGTCACAACATTTTTTTCTCCTTGTCAACTTTCCTTACTTCTTTACAGAAATTGCTACTACGTTGGTTTTTATGGTGGTGAATCTGTGTCAACTAAAGTTATCCCCATTTTTATTGGAATCAGAATTGGGGCCATGGGCTCTTTAGCAATCCATCCTTGTTCCAGGAAGTTATTTTGAACCCCCAATTTGCTACTTAGTGCAGTGGGGTGGAGGAAGTATATATATATATCCCTTGATTATAGGGATATTACAGGAAACATTTTTTACTGTATGTCCAGACTGTGGTGGTAATCTGGAATCACACAGTAGCAGGGAACCGTAAATCTTTAATATGACATTAATAAACCCAATAGTTTCTGTCAAACCTTAAGAAAACAGAAAATCAGCACTAAACATCTATTCAAATGTGATGCTGCACTAAGGAAAATTTTTACAGTTCTATACTGAACTCGCCTGATTAAATGACAAACTCATTCCTGAGTTGCTTGGGTTTCTTTTGGTGTGGGGAAAAAAGAAAAAGGAAGATGTTTTCCAGATGGAGCTCACTAGGAAGAAAGCATCGCCTATACCCAGCCCCCTGCACCCCTGTTTGATGCAAGCCCGCAGGCTGGGCAGAACACTGTGTCCGCTCCACTGCCCTGGGGCCTGGCTTCAGCACCTTCCTCTGACAGGACTACTTTCACAGGATCTTAGCAAAACCCCATTCCTTTCATTCAGGACACCTTCTGTTTTGATGTCCAGATACACGACTGGACTCTCCTGATGTCCCATCACGTGCCGGGCTGAGGATGCTTGGAAACACAATTCCTAACTCGCTGCTTGGGGCACAGTAAATTAACTGCTGGATGCATCTTGTTCTTAGACAGCAGTAAGGGCTCCGTGAAACGAACAAACACTGTCTAAATGGGAGAGGAAACTGATGGAGTGTTTATTTTGAGTAATTTCATTCATAACTTGGCACCAAGTGCTCTGCGAGATGACAAGTTCCGATTTTTCTAGAAGCTGCCTTCCCAGAGGGCAACTCCAGGTCCTGCTAAATTTATAACACCTTGGGAGAGGCAGAGTAAAGTAACTCTCCCTCCCAGCTCTGCTCAAACAGGCAGCGGAGGGGTGTGTGTGTGCGTGTGTTAAAAACCGCCCGCGACTTTCCCCGCGGCCGCTGAGCCCTTCGCGCTCGGGGGGGATTTCAGTGCCCCCGCCCCGGTGCAGATCAAGAAAGGGCGGCGCGGCCCGGCCCGTGTGCGCGGGGGCTGCGCTCTGCGGGCCGGGCCGCGGACTCAGCGCCGGCCGGGCCGGGCCGGACCCGACGGGGCGGGGGGGAGGGGGGGGGCGGCGGCTCCGCGCGGCCGCGAGTCCGGTCCGCGGCGGCGGTCCGCGTTTTGCGGGCGGCCGCTGTATTTCCCGGGCCGTCCATGGCTCGGTGCTGTTGGCTCTCTCTCCGTCTGATCGGCGCAGGCTGCGCGGGGCTCCCTACGGGATCAGAGCGCTCCCCCGCCGGGACTCCACTCCTCACATCCTCCTGCTGGGACTCAGCTACATTTCCAGCCAAGCCTGGCTTTATTATGTGTGTCTGCACTGCAGCCCCAGCAGCAAGATCAGGAGGAGGAAAAGGAGCCAGGACAAAGAAAAGAGAGGGAGGCTGGCGAGAGCTAAAGAAAATAAAAACCCAGGGCAGCAGCGGCAGCAGCGGCAGCAATGAAGGCAGGAGCGGTGCCACCTTCCAGCGAATAACCCATGGAGGCAGCTAGCGGCCCCGGCATCGATGCAAAGAAGCACTTACCTTGTTCCGCGAAGTGCGTGCGTGCAGGGGAAGGCGGCGGCGAGCGCGGCCGGCCACGGGGAGCCCACCCGCCCGCCCGCCCAGCTCCAGCTCCGCGCCGCGCACGGCCGGCCGCGCCGCGCCGGGGACACGGGGCGGCCGCCCCTCGGCCCCCTTCGCCAGCATAAAAAAGGACTCGTCGCCCTCCCCGGTCAGCGGCGGGGGCGAGGAAGGGAGAGGCAGCCGGGGGCGAGCGGGCAGAGAGGGAGGGAGGGGGCCAAGCGCGGCCGAGGGAGGATTTAGGAAAATCGCAACAAGGTCGCACCCCCGGAGCGCCCCGGATTGCCGGGGCCGGAGCTCCTCGTGGGTTTCGACGCTGAGTTCTCGCCGCGCGCCCTCCCCCACCCCAGAGCCAGGGACCCGCACAGGGCTCTGCTGCTTTTTTTTTTTTTTTTTTGCTTTCTTTTTCTCCTTTAAAAAAAATTTATTATTCCGAAAGTGCGAGCTGGACTGAGCCGCAGGGCGCCTGCAAACTTTAAAGAGAACAAAAAGGCGGGTGGGGGCGCAGGCCGGGCTCGCTTTGCGTCGGTAGAATTTGCACATCCAAGGCGGGGGAGGGAAGGAAGGAACAAAAAAACCCAAAAAAACCCAAAAAACCCAAACAAACAAACAAACAAAAAAAAAAAAAAAGAGGAAAAAATATTGCAACTGTTGCGCCCGCGATTTTTTTTCTTTTTTTCTATCTTTCTTCTTTTTTTTTTTTTTTAATTTTTTTTTTTCCCCGGGGGAAGGTGCCCAAGGGGGTGGAAAGAGGAGTTGAACTTGCCGCATTGCAACAGGCGAAAGAAGTGAGAAAATCAAATAATCGATCCCGCTGCTGCCGCTTCGCCTCTCAAAGTTTGGAGGTGCGGGGGGCGGGGGGGCGAGAGAGAAGGCAGGGAGAAGAAAAGAAGGGACAAGAGGAAGACGAGGAGGAGGAGGACGAGCCACGGCGTCCGGACATGTCCAGGAGGAAGCAAGCCAAGCCCCGCTCGGTGAAAGGTAAGGCATCCTCCGCCGGCCCCCGCCGCCGCCGCCCGGCCCCGGGCAGCCGCCTCCGCCGCCTCCGCCGCCGCGACGCGGCCAATCAGGGCCGGGGCCCGGCTTGGCGGGGATTGCGAATCCCCCCCCCCCCGGTACGGGCTGGTGGTGGCGGAGACCCCCCCGGAACCGACGGCGTGTCCCTACGCGGGGCATCCGCCCGCCCGCCGTCCGTTCCGGGGTTGTGTGGGTACCGCGGAGCCGGCCGAGACTCGCCGGCGACACGTGTCGCGATAATTGATGAAAGAAGCTGGTGGCATCGTTGAGGCGGGGAGGGAGGAAAGTTTCGCGGTGATGCTCGGGTGCGGTGGCTCATCGGCGGGCCGAGGAAGGGAGGAATGAGCTCACTCGTGTTTTAGCCAGTTAGCCCGAAATTAATGTTCCTTTATGATTGGGAATAGTAGCGCCGTCTGTTTGCTCCTTCTGTCCAATGCGCGTAAGGGTGGTGGAAAGAAGGGGAGAATTAAACCCGATTTGATAGATAGGAGTTAAGAATTTGCTTGGGCTTGAAGAAACAATGGCCAAATTTAGTAAAGGCTTTATGAGTAAAGCTTAGACATTAAACTATGCATATTCTTCTCCATGCCTAGCGAAGCGGTGTTTAAAATCTCTTGTTTACCTCCGTAAGAAAACAGCTGCTGGAGAAACGTAAAGGGAGGGACGGGACCAGCCCCGCGCCGTACTGCACGCATTGCCAGCTTTTTGACTTTTAAGTGAATGGGTGCGAGAAAGAAAGCGGGATTCCCGAAGCCTTTCGCTCCCAGCCACGAGGAGGTTAGCTGATGTTGGGGAAGGTTTTATTGTCCTCTGCACAAAGCAGAAGTCGCAAACTCAGTGGACCCGAGGCTTTGTTGGAGAAGCACAAAAGGATCAGAACTTTGGATGCCCAGAAGATGAAACAAAAAGTCCAAAGCTTTTGTAATTAAATAACTCCTAAGTGAACAAAATTAGCGTGCAGTTAATCGACCAACTAAAGAACAAATTGAAACCCCATGCAGGACCATTTTATATTATTTGTGAAATATCCATTTTTTAATAGATGATTGCAGTGTAAGTTGTATGTGCTTCAAATGTTTATCAAGTTTTTGTAAAGTCGGTCCTTCATCTTTGTACAACCTCCTTAACAATTTTTCCCCAAACTAAGAGCACCTTTTAGCATTGTGCTGTGGCATTGTGACCCTCCACAATCCCGACAATCTGCTAAAGGAGCTGCTTCAGTAATTGGTAGATGAATGTTACAGTCTCTGGCCAGAAGAAAGGGCAGAGTTAGAGCTATTTCTAGGGGATGCTCTGAAATACATTGTTTAAAACGAAAAGAATTGCAGTTTGAGAACAGTGGAGCAGGCCTTAGGTCATGACTTCTCTCAGATGAGGGGATCACATTTAGTGGCCAGGCCTCTGGAGTTTGAAATATTTTCCTGTGCTAAAGTGTCACATTTAACATTCAGGAAATAGTTCTATGCCAGTGCAAACAGTGTTTGCTCTAGAAGCTCAGTTAGTAAGCCTTGACATCTTGTGACATACAATGTTAGATATTTACCATTTATTACTCTTTTGTTTTCTTCCTTATTACTTCAGGCTGCAATAGCTCTTGCAAGTGGTTGATACTTTATAACGAAATTTTAACTCTAATTCTGATATAGAACTGATCACTATTTACATGATCACTTTTTATGAATTAAAGTAGGTAGCTTACTGGCGAGTCATAGCTGAGAAACATTATCCCTGTAATGCAGAAAAATCTAGAAGGTTTTTGCAACAGTGAGCTGGGTGAAGCCCAGTTTTTAAAGATTCTAAATATTTCTGAGGTCTCTAGGCACAAAAAAATGTTTCCAGCTTCAGCAAAAACTGGATGTAAATTACAGGTCTTGGTTTGAGCTGCCTAACAGGGAGTCTAAGAATGAGCTGAATCTGGGTGAAATTCTGGATAATAGGAGGCAGCTCATATGTGCATGTAGGATAAAGAAATTCTTCATTTCTTTCTATTCACCCATATCTTCTGCTTGTAAAAAGTCCGTTGTATACATTTTGTGGTCTAGGGAGCTGGCAACCCAGTAGATTGCCACAGTACATGTTTCCATGGAAATAATTGAGATGTAATAAATAAAGGCACTCTGAGGTCATAGGTTTCCCAATTCAACTGAGAAGAAAACAAGCATAAATTATGTGGATATATGTGTGGCATTTAGGAGTTAAAATAATTTAACATTTTTCTCTTTTCCATCTTTTATTTCACTTTGTATAGCAGCTTTGCTATTTATTAACCACTACTAGATTTGTGTATCCTTTCTCATTCAGAAAGATTATGCACTAAAATAGGATCAGTCTGTGCCTGTGATGAAAGGGATTATTCTGCATGCAAAAAGCAACTTGCCTGCTCTTTAAGTGGGAGCAATGCTGACTTTAAAGAAGTGATTGACTTTGACAGAAGTATCGAATGCTGACAAGTCTTAGATGCGCGTTATTGCAAATGAAGTGATAGCAAACCCAAAGTGGATGCCAGCACAGCTGCAGGTCAGGTGGCCCCTGTGCTGTATTATGAGGTCTCAGGTTCAGCCTGGCAGAAACTTACAGTAATTCCTGCAGCTGTAACTCCAGCAGTAGCCCTGGGCTTCCCCCTGACATGGGATTTATGATTTGCAATACAGTTCACTGATTTGTTTTGACCATTAGTTTTTGCAAACTTGAAGATACTAACCTTATAGCTGGTATTTGGGGACAATGCTGGCCTAAAGGAAGGTGGTTTCACATCAGTGAGAATGGGATAAAAGTGTGAGTATTGAGTCTCTGCTGGTTTACAAAATAAACGCTTAGGGGACAGTGTGGTGGTAGCAATGATGAAGTAAAATACTTTCTGAAGCTTTACTTCACATCACAGATGAAGCCCATGAAAGTAATTTTCCTCAGCACAGACTCTTGCCCTGTTGCCAGTAACCTCAACTGCTGAGAGCTTTTTCAGTTCTCTGTAAGAGTTATACCTTAGTCACTTTTACTTTAGTGTTGTTAAAACCACGTGGACCTGAACCCCAGAACATAACACAGCCGTTGATGTCAAAGCACTCTGTCTTGTCCCCCATTACAGCTGATGGGCACTGATATTAACACTGGTGTCCTTAAAAGTTTGTTTGGTGCTGGCTGCTGCAGGGAGTGGGGGGCACCCAATCCACTCAGGAAGCTGAGGAGAGCAGGTCTTCCTTCTTCCCCTTGGTCAAACTGCAGCTTCCCATGATTGGAGGTGGTTCTGGATGGTGCCATGCTGAGATGTGGGTAACAGTAACCCCTGGATTTCTAGTCCCATGTAATGGTAATTGAGGCATTTACTGGACTGCTCTTTGTGGGGCTGGGCTCGCATTGGCACAAGGTTTTAAGCATCAGATGCACTTTGGCTGCTGAATTTGACAGTTCTGCAAATTGCTGTCAGCTTGCAGGGGTATTCTGTGCATAAACGTGCTAGTGGGTAATCAAACTGTTTTGCAAAAGAATGCACTAATTAACTCTAGATTTGTTATCCTACTTGAAGTTGCAGAATTGCTGTCATATTTTTTTGCTTTCTGTTGGCAAAAAATGCTGATAGAAACTTTTGATTCACACCCTACCTGCCTCATTTGTGTCAGTCAAGAAGAGAAAAGGGGGGTTGCTCATTACTTCGTTATCTGCAAAGTAAATAAAAATACTTCAACCATTTGCTGAGTTCCAATTAGTTGATTGCTATGAATGATCTTCTTTAAAGGAATGCTGTTTTACCTATCTGCTCATACAAAGGTTTGATTTTGAATGTCTTGTGAAAAGGATTCTCTTTGTCTTGATTGATGTCAAGAATAAAAGCATGATGGTAATATCCCTTTGAAAGCTATTGTATTGTCAGCTCTGGCTGACAGCAGGAGGCCCTCCTAGTGCTATAGATTAGCGCTGTGAAAACACTGACATTTTCTTTGTTATATTGCTGTTGTTCTGCTTGCAAAGTCAATTATACAATGTTGGAGCTCAGTTACAGAGTTGACTGTGGAAGTAACAATGTCTTTCATACTTGTCTTAAAGATATAATTTTCCTTTTTTTCCCAGTTGATAAGGAAGAACCTGAAGGTACTGGAACAGTACATTCTACAAATTAAATTTTGACAAGTATAATCATAATTGCCAAATACAAGAGACTTGTGCGATTATCCTTTAATTTTACAGTTCATTCAAGTTTCGGTGGAATTTTATTGATACAGTGAAAGCAGCAGCTAAAATTGATAAAACTCATATCAAATAAGATTACGCTCTTGATTGTTCTTTATCAAGTGTAGCTTTTGGGGGATTAGGAATAATTGGAGATGTTGGTGTTTCATTGTGGGGCTGGTGCCCTGAGAGTGTTTGAATCCATGCAGTATTCTGAGCACTGCCTTCAGGGATTAGCCTGCAGTTTTTAATTTTTGCCTGTGTATTTTGCTACAAGCCTAGCAGCGTTCTCCTCTGAACTCCACAAGTCCCATTTTCCTGCCTTTCTTTCCCTCTGGTATGCTCTCCTGGACGGGATCTGGGTGGTATTTAACTGGTTTTACTGATTGAAACTCCTGCCTGTGTGCAAACACCTTTTAATTGCGGCCTGTTCCCATTGGTCTCAGTGAATATAACGAATAAACATAGCCAAAAATTGAAAAGAGTGGGAAAGGTAGCACAAAACATTTAAATGTAAATGGAAACAAAATAGAAATCTCATCTTTTTAGTGATGCTATGTTTAAAGCCATTGAAGAACGACTACTATTGTACAGCTCTTGGAGAATTCTTCTTATGTTTTTCTTCAAAAATACTTGTGTACAATCAGTGCAAGTTAAAGAATATCATTCACTACTGAATTGCTTCAGATGACACATGCAGAAAAAAAATCAGAGACGTCTTGTAGGACGTTAATTGTAGGATTTCTAAATTACTATTATAAACTAATAGAGTAACAAAAGATTCTACAGTTACCAGTAATTTGTCAGGATTTATTTTGTTTTTCTTCAATAATTGAAAATTAATGTCTTGAAGTGAAAGCAGATGTTCATGCCATCCTCTGAATTGGATATAAAAATGATGTTTTGTAGATGCGTTAAGCTTGTGTAAATACAGATTTTCTTATCATAGATGTGGCTTTGGCTTGGTTTTATCTATTGCTTGGTGCCAAATTAACTTTTAGGTTAAATGTGGGTAAGTGGTTTAAGCTTGGTTAAATTAACTAAACTGAGTACTTGAGGTGGTACCCAGTGATCAGTTACCACAGTAAACATTTTAAAACCCTGCCTCACCTGCTGGCTTTGTGAATGATGAGATTTTCTCACACTGTAGAATTAATATTTACTTCTATTTGATAGGTGCACTTGTAATTGTTTACTTGGCTATTTTTATTGAATTGGTTAATTTTTTTCTTGCTTTCCTATTCCAATTTGTGAAATCAGTTTTAGATGATTACAATATTTGAAAAATGCAAACCACATTTTTTTTGTAAAAGAAATAATCTCTTGGTCTCATGCATCATACATATTATAATATTCTCTTACACAAAAGATTATTAATTACCCACAATAATTGAACTGTCTTATAAAATGCCTATATGAGGTCCTCATCACTCCATCAATGTCCTCCGTAAATGCCTCTGAAAAAGCATGGCTATTACATTCCCTTGTATCCTAGTAAATGTGCTGGAGAAATGAAATACTACTCATATAAAACCTATTAGAGACTCCTGCTAAATCTTGACTGACAAATGGTGGTGGAGGGGAGGGCCTGGCTTTGGTGCATGCGTTGGTGGACACGGACTCGGCGAGTACAGGTGGGAGCTGGAGCCAAGTGAGGACCAGCTCTGAGCCCTGTGTGCTTTTATTCCACATGTTTTACAGCCCAGAAGTAGATTCTCATGCATTTTCTTTCCTGATGTCCATTAGTAAATGCAGAGAAGCTGGTTCCTTTTTCTCTTAGACAAATAAGGTGATGGGAGTTTTGAGTACTACATCTTCTTGACAACACCTAGATGTACATATATGTGCAGCAGTGAATTATGGTGGCTTGTTGGAGTCACATTATTCTGGGGACTAGAAAGATGTGCACGATCTAAATGGTCTCTTGTGACATTTCCAGCTACAGAAGGCTCAGGCTTCGACCTCTTGCAACGGCTTGTTTTCAAAAATGTAAACAAAGGGACCTGATGGTGTTGGAAACTGGGTGCTGCCATTTGGAACGGGCTCACAGCTCTCCCTGTGGTACCGTGGGCTGGTGGATGGTGTTAGCTTTCCACAGAATAACTTACTTCAGGTAGCACTGCAATACCCATCTGAATCTAGCCATAAGTACCTTCATTATATTGTTTGCACTTTCTTAGAAAGAAAACCTTTTCCTTTCTAGCCGCAGATTAGGCAACAGAAAGACCAATTTGTAGAGCTTGTAAATGCCACTTGTTAATCATATGCAGTACAATTATTAATTTTTTCCCTCTTCCCCCTTGGATGTATTAAGTCAACTTTTTAGCTTTTTTATGTAATTGAAATTTGCCCTTTTGTTACCTGGGCATGAATTATTTTTGAAATGTTGTCATTACCCACCCTGCTGTGAGGTTTATCTCTTCTGTTCATCCTAATTAAATAAAACATACTGTTGTTTGCTGGTCTCGTGTTGAACTGAATTACCTGCCTGAAGGCTCACTGGTGTCGGCTCGCTTCTTGCTGCAGCAGCAGCCGTCGACTAACACATTTACTTTTAGATTTTCATTTCAAAGGGCTCAGTTTGTGCAGTGTGACAGGTGAATGGTGAATGCTTTACAGGACTTTCAAGAGCTGAACAAACAGCAAAGGACTTATTGCTACTGCAGCCGCGTGGCAAGTACAAATGTAAGGCAGCCTTTGTGGCAGAGAAGTATTTCCTTTGCTGCACAGAGGCCACTCAGGAGACCTGAAGGGCTCACTTGGGTATGCTGGGGGTGAAATAATCTCAGTCGTGATCTCATTTAAACCCACCCTACCTGTGTGTTCTCCTGGGCAATTTCTAGTAGGGTTGATCTTGTCTCTCTTTGTAGCGTCACCCGCAGTCATGTTCTCCTTGAGTCTGG
This sequence comes from Serinus canaria, assembly GCF_022539315.1. NCBI lineage: Eukaryota > Metazoa > Chordata > Aves > Passeriformes > Fringillidae > Serinus > Serinus canaria. The sequence continues at coordinate 8,402,837 of NC_066325.1, read as the reverse complement.
CACTGATAACGAAGGCTGCTTCAGAAGTGTAACAGTTGGAGTTTCTTTACACAGAAGTTACTTCTAGTTGATATTAGAGAACGTAAACAATGCATTCAGGTTTGAAAGCAAAGCAGAGGGAAAGATCCCTGCTTGTAGAGAAACAGTTTGTTTAAGCCTCTGATAGCACTGCAGAAAATGCATTGCTCACTAGTGAAATCCTGCTATGAGTAAAAGTACAAGAATTAACAAGTCACTGTACTCCGGTCTCTGTTGGCTCCTGCTAGGCTCTGGAGGTTTGGTCAAATGTGGCCTAATTCTGCTTTCCAAATATTAAAAAAAATTACACAGAGGGCAAAAAGACAAGTTCTTAATATGCATATCCTGGGAAAATCCTAAACCAGTATTTTTACCCCCTCCAGTCCCAAGGCTAATCAAAATTCCTTTGTTTCCACATCTACCATTAAAATATATGCCTCCCTTGGTTGCCTGCTGACTGTACAAGTTTAACCACTCAATCGATTGGACTCACAAAAGCTGTTACTGGCTTTACGTAGTATTTGCCTACAGGTAATTTAGAGATTGGGGTGAGGGTCTAGGCATCCTTCACCAGGTGCTTAAATTTGGAGCTCTGTTCATTTCTTGATAATCCTCACCTAGCTGAGATGAGGTTTTTCTGGGTTATTACTGGGGCAGGTTAGCCAAGCATCCACCTGCTGATTGCTGGAACTTGCTTCATCGGGTGGGCAGCTGAGTGGTAATGAGGATAAGTCTGTTAGTGAAGACAGACTTACCATGTGCTTTAAAAAGGGAGTGCTGTAATATAGAGGTGGAGTGTTTTGCTGGGTGTGTAGCTGGTTTTGCTGCCTTAAGTGAGCACATTAATTTTTTCCTTCCCTTAATAACAATTGGGACTGGGTTGCATGTTTAAGTGTAAGTCTAAGCTTTCTGAGTAGCTCTGTTAATTGAGGTTTGTGTTGGAAGACTGAGTAGGCTATCAGATGTAGGGTGAAGGCTCTCTCTTGTTTTTGTGGTAGTGTTTCTTACAGGCCTTGGTGGGGGTTGGATTTTAGTCTCATTCCTTCCACTGCAATTGAAAGAGCAGGAGCAGTAGAGATTCAATGAAAATGGTCATTCAGGATCTAATGCTGGAGAGAGTGTCCTGCTCCTTCTGCTGACTCTGAGATTGCTGTTGGGAGGATTTCCAGGAGAGCACTGGGAAGGTTCAGGGTGCAGAAGATGCAGCAAGGTTGTGTGCACTCCTAGATGGCACTGGGGAAACCCAAGAGACCTGGGTTGTGTTTAACATCTGTCAGTGTAAGCAGGTACAGATTTACATGAGACCAAGTGACTGTGATTCTTCATTCTTTCAATTTCATGTCTAAAAAAATGGTAATCTAAAAGGTGGTAGAGAAAAAACATGGTAGGAGGTTGAACTTCATACTTTGGGAAGTGGAGATGCTAAACAGAGAAATAAAATAGGGAAAGTAGGAAATCTGTTGCTGCCATTTGAGTATGCAGGGTACTTGATGATTAGGAGCATAGCTTTGGCACGGAGGTTGGCTTACCTGGAGCTGTATCGATATTATTTTTCATTTTAAATCTAAAGACTGAGAGAAGGAACAGATCTGAAAAGTGACTCCAGCTCCATGGAAAAGTGTGTGATTATGCATAAGCAGAAAAAAACCACTAGACATGCAAATGATCAAAACAAAATAGCTTTTCTGCTCTTACTAGACAGTGACAGTGCTTTCCTGCCTGGAGGAGTGCATTTTTTGTGCTATATAGTTATTTTCTGTTTAATATAGAGACATTTGAGCACAAGTGTGACTGCAGTCATCAGTTCCTGGCATTTCAACTATTTTAGGATCATGGCAGTATCTGAACTTGGCCTGTGAGGACTCAAAATTGTTCATGGTTTTGTAGAGAAGGGGAGATCAGGTTGGTAACTGGAAAAAGTAGGCTTTCAACACTTACTGTGTGACTATACATAAATACATACAGTATATGGTGTGTGTTCATGTGTAAATGAAAGAGAGAGCTTAGAGGAATAGCTAATCTTTTGTTGGGCCAACTAAAATGGTTGCAAAATGCAAGGAAGTTTTTTTCTGATGTACAAGCCTGCCTGCTGTGCTGAAAAAAGCAGCAGCATTCTGGCTATTTTGCTTGATAGGTAAATGTAGCTTTGTTTTAATTTATTTATCCAAGCTATTACTCAGATTTCTGTTGCTTCATTAGATTACTCACATGAGTAAAGAGATACTGGATTACATAGTAATGCCAAGCTTGTGTATTATTTATTGCTAAATTCTGTGGATGCATTTTGGTTGGGTAATTTGCTCGTGCCCTCCTTTATTTCTAGGAAAATGACATGCCTTGCCCTTCATAATTTCTTTGCTTTTACTGACCAGACTGTTCCCCCAGAGGGCATGTGGGATGTGGCAGAGTACTGAAAATATCGGGGTGGGGAAGTAGAGAAGGAGGGCTGTGTGTGACTTGTACCTTATTTATGTTTATACTAGAATTATGTAGAAAAATGATGTGTTTCTGGCAGGGATACTTTGTGGGGAATATAGCAGGCAACTCTGGCTGCCAAAGTTATTGCCTCAAAGGTTGTTTTTTTTTTTTTTTTAAGATGAAGTACTTTGGTCTGATTCTGAGCATACTTGCTTGTAGAGAATGGTACAATGCATTGTGAACCGTTTTAAAATGAAACTCCAAGTGCTTGTCTTTGGCTCTTGATTCTTGCCCAATGCTTGTATATGAGTCCATTGACCTGATTCCTATAATTTTAAGGGTGTTTTTTTTTCCCTGCTTGATAACAGATAAGTGATATTTGTTTTAGAACTCAAATGTGATTTCTTTTGATTACTATTTTTGGTCTCAAACACTTAACAGGGAGCTTCTTTTTTCATTCTTCTCAATATAAGTGAATTCAGTAATAAGCCTGAACGTACAGGTGAGGGTCTGAAAGCCCCCACCCCTGAGAGATGCTTGGCAGAGGCGAGGTGTGCCTGGCTGCAGTGCCCCGAGGGTGCTGTGGAGGGGGAGCTGCCAGGCTGCACCACCGGGTGTCCCTGGCTGCAGCAGGAGCTGCTGCTCAGGGGCCAGGGGGCACAAACCCCCTGCAATTGGCAGAAGGATGCTGTGTTGGTCGTGGGGCTGTTGGTGTTATGCAGGCAGATTTCTCACAAATGGGGTTTGCTGGCTGCTCTGACATGCACCAGGAATTCTCCCAAAGACAAAATGCATATTTTCATAAAGAGGTATCCGAGTTATGATTTCCCCCCTTGCCAGTGGGTCTGTATTCAAAACGTGGCTCCAAAGAAAGTGCATAGAAAAATGAGCTTTTAATTTGTCACCTGCTGCTGTACCACCCTGTCCTCCTTGAGATGCCAAGTTGTAAATGAGGTTTTTGTATCCCCACACATGGCCATCCAAGAAATGTTCTCTCTGTTGAGGCAGTCAGTGGCACAGCTGAAGACATCAGACTAGGGGCTTAAAACCTGCTGCTGTCTGATTGGCATGAGCAAAGCCAATGTGGGGCAAAACTTGAGCAAACAAAAAGGCAGGTAGAGAAATGGCTGTCTTCAGTGGCTTTGGAGGTCCTGGCTGCCTCCAGAGCAGGGGCTGCTAAAACCTTTCTGTCCCACAATATTAAGGTAAAAGGAAGCAAAATTGCTTGTTTATGCTGTCCCTCAGAGTCCCGTTGGAAAACTCCCTTCAAATGAACCTTAGAAAATGCAATATTGTTTCTGCAGGTCATATTTGGGAGAATCGTGTCTTGCCTGGCTGCATGTGCTCCCTTCCACCCTGCCTGTTTGTCCAAGCACTAGGGGTGGTGCACATACCAGCTGTAAATTCTTGTCTCCTAGCAAACCTCAAACCACCTAATAAAAACATTGTTTGAGGTAGCTACCAAGAACTTGATTTTTAATTTATGCACAGATGATGGTTTCAAGGGAAAATAGCCCAACTGTGGGATAGGCAGGGAAATTGCCATGATGATTCCTATATATCTGTAGCCTAAGAAAATGTCGGTGAAGTCCCTCTAGCAGCTTTGTTTTCTTTCCTATAGCATCTGTCCCATTGTGGAGCTTGGGAAGCTTGAGGATTTCCTCCCCAGGTTGCAGCCTCTTTACTTGTTTTTCCTCCTTTGAATCTTTGCTGGTTTAGTTCCTTGCAGTTAGGGAGAACATGGCCACAACCCTGGAGGTGCCTTCAGGGAAGGAAAATAGCAGTGGAGGATGGGGCAGGGTGTGCCTGCCTGCTGGGTAGTGAGCCCAGAGTCCAGCCCCAGCCACTGCTCAGCCCGTGGTAGGAGCTGCTGAGACCCTGGCAGGGAGAGGATATGGTAATCCTGCTCTTTTGGGAAGCTGAAGGCAGCTGGCCTCTTTATTAGAGGAAATTTATCTGCTTCTCTGTCCTTCTTACTGTCTGTTGCTGGCTTGACTTGATTTTCTTTTATTGGCACATCCCAACAACTTTGTTTTTTTCTGAAAATTTTCTTGATTTGATATTGCCCCTGGATTAAATACAGTCTGTAAATTTGCATATGTTAAACACACTGCTCTGGAAGGGAGCCCTGGTTGGTTTGAGGCTGCCATTACCTTACACTCAGCCTGTCAAACTGCTTTTTGCCCCTTGGTCGCCTGGCCCAAGGGGCAAAAAGCATGGCTGTGCCCACTGCTGTTCCAGGTGAGAGCAGATCTGATGGGGTTAGTTCTCCTCCTGTTTCTGGATCCTTGTCCTGATGCCTTCCTAGCTTCTTTCAGAGCTGATCTGACCTACCAGCCCACCAGAAAAAGTAACCCTGTAGCTCTCTGCTGGCCATGCACAGGTCTGGGGTGTGTTCGGGCCGGGCAAGCCTCCTTATCGGGGTCTAAGTTCCACTTTGGGTCAAACCTTTGTGGAAAGAGCCTCAGCTGGGGAGGCTGGCCTGTGGCCCCTTGCCTTGGAAGTGGGTGTGCATGTGTATCTGCAGGGGACTGACAGGCAGGTTGTGAACCCCCTGAGAATGCACTCAGCAATGATGGCCATTGAAGCAAGTGCTCAAGTCCATAGTGAAGCACAGGGTGCAAAGGAGTACAGCCTGAAGTTCCCTGGAAGTTATGAAGAGCAGACTCACTTTGCACAAGTGCTCTGTGCTCTCTGCCATTCCTGGCACAATGGAATGTCCCAGCAGAGGTGTGAGCTGGGGAGTGCTTGGTGCTGTGCCCCTGCAGTTGCTGGATGCTGCTCCTCATTCCTCTCTGGATGGGGGCCCAGCCAAGCAGGCAACTGTGCTCTGAAAGGAATGCAAAGCAGAGGAGGGCAGAGCTCCTGCTGCAGGGCAGGGAGAAGGCACCCGGACCAGGGTTCTGCCAGCACCTTTCACTGCTCCTGTGCTGGGGAATTGCTGATGGCAGCCTTGCGTGAGGCAGCATTGCTGGCATTGCTGGGGAACAATTTCTTCTCTATTCTAACACAGTAGAAATAATGCCAGTAAGAAATTAGGTTATGTATCTCAAGGGAAAGGGAGATTTGTTATTCTGCTTTTAGCTTGCACCATGGACTGTGTCACCATGGGGCCCGCACCACCAAGTGGGTGCTTGTGCTAATCCTGGCATTTAAGTGCCAGACAGTTCTTTGAGAGAGGCTGGTCTGTCTCCTGTGGTTGGGTGACAGGAGCTACTATGGTAAATTCCAGCTCTTTTGGCTACTTTATAGTCTGTTTTCTTAGGGGCAAATTTTGACTATGGTTGACTGAAATGGCACCAGGTCCCATGAATGTCCTGCCTGGGCTAGCTCACGTTTCTGGGCTTATAAAGTCACTGTGGCTTTGTGGAGGACAAGCCTCTGCTGCCCACAGCACTTGGTGTCCTTGGGCCCATGAAGCTGGTGGCCAGCCTGGCCTTTCTAGCTGCAGCAGTAGCTTGTGCTTGTTTGTGTTATTACTGGGATAATTTCTGATGGAGCAAATTTTGATGGCTTTCCCTGTTAGGAAGGATCCCCCCTCCCCCTATCTTCCTCCCTCCTTCCCCTCCATTTACTTATTTTTAGTCACATGAAGTAAAAGAATTGGTTGTTTGCCAAGACGAAAAACCAACAAACAAAAACCCCAAAGCAACCACAACATTGTACCTTTCCTCACTTTAAAAAAACATTTCCTTTTAAGTGTAACTAATGATGTGGGTTTTTAGTAGAAGCCTGTGATTCAGTGTTAAACCAATAGCACATCAAAGAATAGGAACTGGTTTATTGTGTGTTTTCTTATTTAATATTAGTCTTGTTCAGATTTTAGAAAACTTTGTGGTGTGAAAACATGAAAAAATGTTGCTTCTCATAAAGGAATACAGGAGAATAAGATCTTTAACTCAGCATGCTTGTGCAATAGCATTGGTTGAGCTGCAGTCTGGGCTCACAAACAACCTTACTTAAAAAAGGAAGGTTTACATTTTATAAATATTTCTGCCTCTCCTTCTCTTTCTTTTGCAATACCTAACATACACTGTCTGTTCTGCTGTTAACTCCCTGATGCAGAATTCCTAAGTTTGGGCTAATAGAAAATTTGGAGGATTCTTCATTATCTGAACCTCTTGAGAAATACCAAATATGTTCCAGTAATTGTGGTGTAGTACAACAGGGAGTCACACTGGCAGTTTGTTGGAAAGGGTTTTTCCTGTAGTTATGAAAACCATACAACTATTAAAATCCCCAAAACTGAAACCACTGGGATTACTCACATACTTACAGTTAAGCGCATGCCTAAAGGTAGATATATTCAGGATGGCATTTTTGACTGGCATTTGATTCCTAGCTTGAGAATATGAGGAAAAAAATCTCAAACCATTCCTCAGTTGCTTCAGTCCTGTGCAGCCTTTTTATTCTTTATTTACATGCTGGTGTATGCTGGGCTCTGGTTCATGACAGAAGCACCTGGGTTTACTGTAAAGCAAATTATTGATAATAAAGAAAGAAAAGTTTGCAAAATATTAAGATACTCCAGGATACTAGAAGAGACTTGGAGTCAGATTTTTCCCCTTCTGCCTCTGCCATGGCTCCTGGAAGAATGAACATGTGTCAATTTTTTTTTCTCCTTCTCTTGATGTTTTCCATCTCAGTAGTATGCAAAGAGGATATAACATTTGTGCCTTGGAGAGTAGAGTGAATTTATTAAACACTGAGATGCTGGATAGGTGAAAGTGAAATGGAACACCAATGTTATGGTTCAGGTCATAATATTTGGATTTGCTTTGTGGTTGTTTCATTTTCCCTGTTACAGATGATGTTTGTCCTGTTAACTCTGTTGTATAAAATGGAGAGTGATGCTTGATTTCTAGTTCCAGTATAGAGACTTCTCTCCTTGCTGTGCAGCCTTTACTGAGAAGGTGCTGGTTGCCTTGCTCTTCTGTCCACAAGGTAGCAACAGTTCCAGCTCTCTGTATTTCTCAGTTTATCTCTTAAAAACTTTCTTTCATGAAATATTTTCAATATTTTATGTGACTTTCTCTTGGAAAGCATTGGCGTGTGCCTACAAGTGTACTGATATATCACCCTAAGCAGTTAGTTAGCCCACCTGTTCTTCTTGTGAAACTAAATGCATTTTGCACCTATGAAACTGTCTAAGCAATTTGCTGTGAGCCAAAATTTGGAAATATGAAGGTTGTCGAGGGTAACTAATGAGAAGAATGTTTTTGTTACACTTCTTTAAAGATGATTCATTTGCACTAGTATCAATATGTGGGGGAATTTAATTTTAAAACCAGCCCCAGCCACTTTGTAGAAAAATATAATGCAGTACATAAACTCATTTTAGACACTACTTATTCTACTGTGTCCCATTAGTTGATGTTTACACAGTGCTTTGAAAATGTAAAGCGCTATATAAGTGCTTATTATTACTACATTATTATTATTCTCCCTCTTGAAAAAAGACCCTCTAGGGAGAGGGAGACTTGCTCTGCATTTCTTCGGTAGTGCAGATCCCACAAGAAGTATACCCACTTGTTTTGGTTTGTACATTCTTCCCTCCCCATCTCCATGCTTTTGGAAAAAAAGTACTGTGTTTTAGAGATTAGAGCTTTTATTTAGTTTATGCTGGGTAGCTACAGCAATGAGAACATTACTTGAAGGCATATAAAAATCTTAAAATAGCTTTTTATTGCACTCTGTGCAACAAAGTGAATCACCACCCTGGCATTGGCCCCTGTGGTTTGTGGGTGCTGGGGCTGCTTGCCCAGCCTGGGCACTAAGGGATAAGCAGGAGCCGGTGATGATGCCCTTTGCTGGGCTCCTTGTGATGTTCCTTCTTCCACAAAGTCCCTCTTGGACCCTTGTGGGCCCATGGACAAAACTTGTGAGTGAAGGGAGTGCAGGAATGGTGCTAACAAAGCCTGAGAAAAATTTCCCTCCTGTAGAGAGGAAGCGCTACAAGTTTTTCTGCAGTATCAGAACTGCTGTTTTTCCTTCTAACTTGTATCACTACAGGAGGACAAGATTTCAGTTTAAGTTACTTTAATCCCCTTTATTCCTTGCCTCATGAGAATGGCTTTTAGTGGGCCATATTAACCATTTGCATCCTGAAACTTGAGAGCAATTCTCTTTGCCTGCGTGTTATATATACTGTGCCATCCCACGGTGGAGGCTGTAATCATGGCAGATAAAATTTGGAGCTATTTCTGCCTAGGTACCCCTAGGCTTGCATTGTCATAAGGTGGAGTAGCAGTAACCATAATCCTCCTTTAAGTACAGTGTGGAGCTTTTCACTCCACTCCTACTTTTACCTTTGTTCCACTGTGGGTGGGTGCTTTGGCCCCTGCCTGGCTTCATGTTGGGTTCCCTGCAGTGCAGCAGCTCTGCTTCCAGCATTCCAAGCCCATCTTTACAGTCAGCTCCATTTTGGGAAAAGGAACAGAGGAAAGGGAAAGGGTCCTTGAAAATGTGAAGGAGGGGATAGTCTGAGGATATTGTTTATTACACAACATAACCTGACTTAGGTTTGTCACTGAATTTGGCCCTTGGTTATGTCGCACACATGGCCACTAAAAAATGAGGTCACATACAGCATTTCAGCCTGGTTTCCACCAGAAATGGGGTTTTACACATGTACCCTTTGCTGGTGGTCCACTCTGAGCTGGTGCCCCCAGGGAGTAGTAGGGGGTGCTGGTCAATGGTAGCTGTGGTCCCAAACCTCTACAAACAACAGCAGGGTGAAGGAAGGAGGGAAAATCTGCTGAGAGAGCTTCAGCAAATGGTGAGCAGCTCACACAAGCAAATGCACTGTGGGAGAGGCTGCAGTACATGGGAGTGGGGATGGGGTGACATGTTGAGCCAGTCCTGGCCGTGTTCAGAGCTCCCTTTCCTTTATTCACTTCAAGAGATACATAGCTCAGCTGTGACTGACAACGGTTCCAGGCATTGTCTAAATTAAAGCTGAAGTGTAAGTGTGGTCTGATAACTTGCACCCACGTATTGTGTTATACTTGTTAATGGGTTCATCAGCCTTGGCTCTGCAGGTCTCATGCTTTAGCTTTAGAGAGGAAAGCACTAGGCTGCAGGGAGGTGCAGGGATGGGATGGGGCTGGCATTGGCTGACGGCAGCAAGGGATGAGGGAAGCACTTTGTCCCTTAGTTTGCATCCCTCCTGAAGCTGCCAGGCCTGAAATAATGGCCCAGGAAATTGGCCATAGGCAAGTTTTGCTGTGCTCAATGCCCAGGGACTTGTCAGTGTTGGGGAAGTGGTGAGATGGATTGGCACAGGCTTGCATCCCTCCCTACTTAATTTCTTTCTGAATAGCAATCAATTTGGGAGTGGAAAAGTATAAATTTTTATAGAATGAAAGCTTAAATTCAGAATGAAACCCACTTGGACACTGGATTGTTTGTTTAATTGATTGCAGATGAATGCTCAGAGACTGAACCTGGGGCAGCAATAGGTATATGGACTTGATATGGTTAAAAAGTACAAAAAAAAAAAAAAACAACCAAAACCACCTACAATTTGCTTGCCTCTTTTCATTTGAGATTGACAAGCTTGTAGAAACCTTGTCAGTGAGAGCAGACTTGTTACTGAAACCTGGCTCCAGGTGATACCCAGCACAACCCCTGGGCAATGCAGAGCACTTCCCATACCCCCAGAGAAGACACGGTGTAACTGGGAAAACTCTAGAAAGATCAAATGTACCTGTCTTAGCAATTTGCCTTAGCAAAGGTAGCTACCTGCAATGGAAGTCCTCAGAACTGCATTCTCCTCAAGTTTCCTTGACAGAGCTCATCCCTTTCCCTCTGGGTGTCATTTTCTACTTGTGTTTTATTGACATAGAAATGACAAAATATAAATGAAGGTGGCAGTCATCAGCCTCACTGTGGCATAAATCCTGGGGTGCAGGGTTGGGGCCCAGCCCTGGAGCAGCTCTGTGGGATGGGGTGGCTGTCACTGGTTCCTCAGTGTCCCCACCGCTCCCTGAAGGACGGGGGATGTCCCAGACTCCCCCCGTGCACACCGCGTAAACGCTAAACACAAGCAGGCACAAAGATGCTCCAGAAACACAACCGGTTTGTGTGGTGGCATGGGAAAGCGAGCAAATTCCCTGCAGAAAGTGCAGCGCAGCTGCCCATTCCGGCCCGGCTCGGCTCCACGTGTCCGTGCCCGGGGCCCGCTGGGCAGCGGGCTGGCTCCCGGGCCGTCCCCCCGCGGAGCGCGGCACGCACAGCCCGGGGCCGGGCAGATGGCTCCTCCCGGCCGCGGGGCCCCGCTCTTCTGGGAGCGAGCCCCGCTGAGACTGCAACAACAGCAACCCGGGAGCCGGGCAGATGGTCTACTGCCGGCCGCCAGGATAATTGCATCAGCTGGTTACTCCTGCAGCCAGCGGAGCCTCCTATTTGTACCGCTCTGAAATGATCCTGATTTGTTTTCCTTTTTTTTTTTCTTTTCTCTCCCCCCTTCCATGCCTTGTTTAAATTTATGTAATTTTTGTGAGGGATGGGCCGAGGCCGGGGGGCGGCCATCTGCCAGAGGTGTCGGTGCTGGGGTCCGTCCGGCAGCCGTGAGCCCGCTGACACCCTACCGGACGGGGGGCACGGCTGTGGCCTCCTGCTCCTGCACCGCGTGTCGCTCGGGGCTCGAAGAGAAGAGCTGGACCAGCACGACCCTTTCCAGCCTTGGTGGTGCACTGCAGTCTCAATCCGCGTGCAGTACGTCTGCCAGCCTCCACCTAAATTGCTCCACATAGCCGAGCTGCCGCTCCCTGGAGCACGCCAGCCCGAGGTCTGAATACTGCAGCAAACCCCCCGGGTCCCGGCTCGCTGCCTCCCCCTCCCTGGGTCGGCACCTCGGCGCTGCTGCGGCAGGAGGGCTGCCGAGATGTCCGCCAGCGCTGCCGGAGCGGCTCTGCAGCCCTGCTCGCTCGCCTGCCACCCTCGCTCCTCCTTTCGGGTTCTTACTTCACAGACAAAAGATCTGCCTCTTCTAATCGGGGATTCTTCTGTTTACAGGGATTGCTGACAGGTGTGGGCTCCACTCACTTTCTAAGAGGCAAAAGATTTATGGCGGGTAGGCAGAGGGCCCCCCGGAGATGGGTCATGTCCCTGTGTTGCATTCCCAAGAGTCTCGGTGCTTCTGTGCATCTTGCTCTGGGTTCCGTGGGGCAGGGGCCAGGAACGATGAAGTGGCACCTGCTGTTTGCTCTGGTTTTAGCTCTCAGCACGGCACAGGTAGTTGCAGTAGTGCTATTCTCAAGTTTCTGCTGACCCGGAGGTCCTGTAATCCCTAATAGTAGTAGGATTAGATTTTTGTCCAGCCAAGTCCTCTTTTCCTTTTGCTTTTCATTTTTCTCCTACTTTTTGCAATACTTTATGCCCCAGCTGACATACATTCTGCCTCCTCCATTGATTGACCTTTGCCTGGGTACTCCAGCTCCTAGGAAAGACTTCCCCTTCTTTTGGGAGAACCTAGCCCTCCCCTCTATGCTGTCCTACCAGCTCCTTTGTCCTTTTTTGTGTGCAAGATTGATTTTTGTTGCTCTGAGCCTGTCTGGCCCCCTCTGCTCTCATTAAGTAGACAAAATCTCTCACTTCACTTTCTGGGTCCATGACTGATTTCTGTGGGGGTAATTTTAAAACTTTGGTTTGTATCTGTCAGACTTTTCCACTGGCATTAAATGTGTGAAACTTGCTGAGTTCAGCTGTTTGCTGTGTAACGCTGCTAGTGCTGAGCTTCCCATTGGTGTTTCAGAGAGGGATGGGCTATATGGATGCACTAAAGGTTCTTAAAGCATCTGACAAAGTCCATCTTTACAAATGGAAAGGGACTGGCCAAACTACACAACTTGAGTTCTGCAGCAGTGTGGTGGGTTCAGCTAGACCGGGGTGGTACCAGTCTAAAAATGTGGTGTCCAAATTCTGTATAAGTAATTTATCTCCCATAAACTCCAAATATGCAGCTGCTGGTGTTAAACCAAAACTTTGCGAATTTCCTGTTGGGTTCTTCAGGATCAGTTCTTTTTCTTATTTTTTCCTTAGAGTCTGTAGGTGTGCATAATTATATGTATTTTTGAAAGCTCTAACTATGCCTCATTGAAACTTCTGCAAATGTCTTTGTAAGGTCAATTAAATGACTGCAGAAGAAAATTATCAAAAATTGAAACAAGGGAAATGTGCATTTACCCAGATGGGGCTTGCAAGCCAAGCAAAATGTTGTGTTAGCCCAACAAATAGGTTATTTAAGCAAAGTCCTACCAACACAAACATAGGAGAGTCAAGGCTAAGTGAGTTTTGGAGCAATACAGGATGTGACCCTCTCAAGTTCAGTTATCAGGATTGCACAGATTGAGAAGATGGGTCTGATTTTAAGGTACACTTGAAAACGGCATTGGAAGGACCCTGATAAAAGCACTCTGAGCTGAATTTTTCAAGTACTGCCCCCAAAATTCAGTTTGGAGTCTGAACAACTGCACCACTGGATTCTTATTTGCACAATTTACTTGAGTTTATTTACAGAATTTACTTGAGCAGTGCCAAAAAGTCAGTAACAGCAAGGTTGGTGCAGCTCTGCGAGAGGGAGGATGTGGTGTTGTACCCTGAAGAAGGCACAGGGGAGGGTGTTTTCTCCTGTGGTCACACGTGTCCAGCTCTGGGGAGGAAGCAGGCGTGAGTGGCTCTGCCCAGCTCTGGGCCTGGCAGGGCTGTGACCTTGTTCCTGGCACAGTGTGGAGCAGCATCCGGGACAGGGGACAGGCCCCAGTGTGAGCCAGCACCGGGGCCTGGTGGATGCACCGAGGGCTTTGGAGAGGAAAAGCACTGATGCACTCACAGCTTAATGCTGGAACTGCATTTCAAGAACTGATTCTGCTGCACTGAATTAAATTCCTATTTAATTTCCATCAAAGTTAAAAGCAAAACTTCTAAGTAGCTGGATTGGGCCCAGTGTGCTCTAGCAGTGTCCCTCTGCTGCTAATCAAAAGCTATACTCTGTTGCTAATTTGAGAATAATTTTTTTTTTCAAGTAGCTTAAAACAAGAGGAAACTGTCACATCCTGAGTGATATCCTGTGTGCTACAGCAGTGTTCTTGCTGCTTAGTGATCAGAATTTCAGCTTAAGGGAATGAAATTCAATCCCTGTAAAAATTAATTTTCTTTATGGAGATCTTGTACTATTGCACAAGGTATTTTCTGATGGCAAAATGCAAATCTAAAATCTATATCCAAGTGAACAAAATGATTAATTAAATTAGCTGGCTGGAGGAAATTTAGAGGACACTGAGTTGTTGATTTGATTTTAGTAAATTCATTTTAATATGTGAGATTACATTTTTAATACTTGAAGTTATCAGTGTGTCACAGTGCAGTTAATTATTTCTCAAACTGTGTATGTTCAAGACCACAAATTTGGTATCCAGTGCTGCCTGAGTGCTGATGTGCTCTCTGCCATTGACTGCCCCGCACTTGCATGGAGCTGCAATGCCCAGTCCTGACAGGCAGCTTTGAGGGTGGTACTTTTGATTTACATTTTTTGGCTTGGTGTTGTTCATGGAGGGTTTGGGCAAATGTCTGTCCTGGGCAGCACTGTTGCTGCATGAGCAGTGGCAGGGAGTTCAGCACTGAGCCACAGCAGGAGATCTGAGCATCTTCTAGGGGATGGCAGCAAAATTCCTGCCTGTGCCACCAGGAGCTGCGTGATTGTTTTTTCTTTTCTTTCTTTTCCTTATTTTATTTTGTCTTCTTTATTTTGGCAGCCATCTGCTGTGCCCAGCTTCTTTGGCTTGGGGAGATGAGACTGCTGATTCCCAAAGTGGCCAGGAGGCAAGAAAGTCAACAACTTGGTCCCCTGCCTGCCTGCAGGGGCGGTGGGGCTGGCAGGGTGGCTGGCCAGGTGGGCGCTGGTGGCACGTGGTGCCTTCTAGCTTTGTACACCACAGGGAGAAAATCTGCCCAGCACTCTGGTTTGCTCATTCTTATGTGGTGTGAGTGGCCAAATAACAGAGGGAACAAATGGGAATCTTGGTATCTTGGCAAAATGCTCTGCAACCTACCAAACATGCCCTCTTTGCACACCCAGAGCCAGAGAGAGGCCTTCAGCCTGCACTGCTCCTGTCCCACATGGCTTCTGGGTGTACAGCACAGCAGGCCTTGGGATTATTTCCCCAACACAGGTGAGCACATGAAACCAAAGGTGTCGATCCAAAAAATGCTGACCTAGCAAGCTTTAATATGAGAACAAGTCTGTTTCACCACTATTGTGCTTTACCCCTTGTGCTCAGAGCTGCTGGAGCCCACTGTGCTGACTTTGGCTGTGACACTTCTGTGTGACCATGGGCTTGTGAGTGGCCTTCAGCATCTCTGAGTGAGCCCTGCCTGTGGAAAGAGAGGCAACAGCTAAAATTAATTTGGCTTTGCCCACAGCATCAGGGGGTGATTTACTCCCATCTTTAGTATTTGAAGTCAAACTTAATGAAGATGGATATGTTGACTCGTCTCCTTAGTTATTTATTGGCTTTTCAGCCTGGGTATATCTGTTAAGGTGTATATTTGCATTGCTACTGGAAAGTTTGCAGTATAGTTAATTTTTCTGGCTTATATTTGATATTAAACTGCTGCATAGCTTAAAACACCTGGAGAACACAAATCAATCTTTTGGAAATATGGTAAATAACATTTTTTATGAAGATAAAAAGAGCATTAAAAGAGAAGAGGAAGGTGCTGCCCATGGTAATATAGATGTGGGTGAATGTGTGTTAGCACACAATACACAATGCTGTGCATTAGCTGGGGTACAGGGGTAGGTTTGGTGGATGTGGAGAAGGGAGGATGGTGAGCAGCCTGGCTGCCTGGTGGCTGTCCCCTGGCATGCCTGCCCATGCAGGCAGGGTCATCAGCTGCCCCTGCCTGGCACCACAATGCTGGGCTCTTCTTCCAGCAGTTTTATTCCAGCATAGCAAGGACTACCTGCTGGGTAGCAGGGAAGGGGGATTTCTGTTCTAATAATGGTTCATCCTTCCATGCAGTCATATTCACTTTGGCTCTTGAACATTTGTCCTTCTCTCACTTCACATTGGACACACAGACAAAGGCTGTGAGTGTTGTCCAGGAGTGATCATGTCCTGTGGGAGTGGGTAGAGGAAGGGATGCTATGAAGAATGTTTTTTTCCTTGGGTTTGTGTGTTTAAGTGTAGATCACCAAGAGCTCTCTCAAAAAGTATAATTGTACTCACTTGAGGGAGAATACAAGTTGTCCCCATTCATAGTGCAGCCACTGTGCTGTGGATAAGTGAGGCTGGGTGGTCAGAAAGTGTATTTATAGCCAGCATTTCCTGTTCTTGTCCAATATGCAAATGTTAGATTTAATTAAATGACAAATAATTTTTATTCAGAACTATCTGTGCCTCCAGAAACAGAAGGACTTCAGGATTAAGCTCATGATAAAACATGAATGATGGAGAGATTATTGTATTGGGGGTTTATTTATTTATTTTCTTTAGAAATGAATCTTCTGTCAGACTGAGTGTCTCTCAGCATTGTTTTCTGCTTCCCCTGCTCACTGGGATCCCTGGGCAGGACCTGCTCCTGCAGAGGAGCTGAGTGTCCCCAGGTAGCAGAGATCAGCAGTGTCCTGTGCAGCAGTGGCACCTCCAGTGCCAACACCCTCTGCAAGCAGGAGGGCAGCACCACTCCTGCCAAAGATGTGCTTCCTCCTCCTCCTCCTCCTCACGAGTGATTAGGAGAAGCTGAAATTGGCCTAATGAGGGTGGGCAAACAGGAACTGCTTCTGGGAAGCAGTGGGAGGATCCAGACTGATAAATTATTTCAACAGGATAAATACATCACTTTCTATCAGTCTCTTCTCATTTGGGAGCAGGTCCATCTTTTCTTCCCTTTGTTAAGCTCAATTAAGTGTAGAAAGACAAGATCCACCCTTTTCATCTTAAAAGTTGCAAAATAAAGAATTAGGCTGATGGGTGAGCTCTTATTTTTCCTGTCTGCCCTGTGGGATATTTTCAGAAAATGTTCATAATATATGTTTAAGCTGCTTTCCAACTCTCTGGTAATGATTTTACTTTTTAAGCTCTCAAATTTTATTAAATTTGAATTTTTGTTCTCATTTCAGTCTATAGAAGGGCAAAAGACATTTTTGAAACCATATGCTTTCTGGTATTTGAAATTAATTATTTCCAATCCCTATTAGGTTTAAAATAAAATAATCTGACTTATATATGTGAGTCAGACTCCCAAGATTTAGGAACACATACAGTGGCAGGAGGCAATGGCATAAATTGTTGGAGACTAATTCCATGCTATGTATATAATGTTAAATATTTTGTGAGCATGTGGATCCTATAGCTTGATCAAAGCTGTACATTATACTCTGTGAATGAAGAGTTAATGTTAATAGCTGGGGTAAAACATGTTTCTAGCTTTGCTCTTTTTCAACAGTCAAGTGAAAATTCTCCTAATGTTTTATTACAGCAAGAGTTGTATGATATTTTTTCTTTCTTGTTAAATTTCTGTGATGTTTCCACCCTCTCCCCCAGTGGCAATGTTGAATCTTGTTTTATAAGAGAAGGATCATTACATATAATCAAGTAATTTAAACAAATGATCTCTTAGCTCAAGGAGACATATACTGTAATATAAACTTGCTGAAATGAAAAGCTGCTGTTCCAAACCATCACGCTGTATTTTTGAGTTATTAAAAGCTCTCTCATTTTGGTTTTGCAAACAGCCCTGCCTGCCAGAAGTTTGGGGGTTTTCACTCATCCCGTACCTGTAGGCTGGTGTTTTGATGACAGCACACCAGTGATGGAGGTATTAATCTGTCTTGGTCCCAGTTAAAGTGTAAAGGGTCTTAACTTGCTGCCTTTGAATAATGTGGTACTACAGCCCCAGCTATTGCAGCACTCTGCAGCAAAGGACCCTTCAGAAGGTGCTGTTGCCTGCAAAGCCAGCTGTGGGTGGTGCTTTTCAGGTGGAACAGACACCAGGCCTGTGGAAGGTACACTGCTGCTGGAACAAAAGGGCTTTTTGAAAGGTATCTCTTAAGTTATGGCTTTGGAAGCAGGAAGGTTGGTTTCTTCACATGTACCTGTTGTTTAAAAGAGAAAAAAAACAGTGACAAAAATTTAGCCAATTTCAGCCATTCATTCCTACACTTCCTCATGGGAGTGACTGGTGGGATGTCCAAAGTGTAGGGAAGGAAGGGTGAAGCTGGAAAGGGGATGCTGGGAGTGAGGTGATGTACTTCCTGCCAGCCCTGGAGTTGCTTTCCAAATTCTCCCCTCCCCTCTCGGTCGTTTCAGAGTGTGTCACATTTCTGAGGGTACCCAGTGAGCAGTTGGGCTGTACATCATTACCCTGCTGCTGCTTTTAGGATCCCGTTACTTCCATGTAAATAAGTGATGAGTCTGGTTAAAAGAGAAGGCTTCACTCCTAATTCCACTGATGCCAGTAGCCCCAGACCAGACTTTTTAAAGCAATCTCCAGGTTCAGCTCAGTTGGGGTAAGTGAGGTTTTTTTTAGGAGATTGATTTGTGGTCTTGAACAGCATTTATCATATATAGATATAGAAAAATATTTAATTTAATCAAATGTGTACTAACTTATTTAAAATGCAAATGTGAGTGAGTATCTGTAGATGATTATTTTAAGACCAGGAGATTTTTTTTTTCCTCAAGGTTTAAGGAATTAGAACAAGTGTTAGCTCTGTCAGGTGTTCTGTACCCTGGTCCAGGCTCAGTTCATGGTTCAACAGTAGCCATTCACATATCCTATTTTTGAAAGTTAGTTGGTAATTCTCTTGCCAAAATACCAAGGCCAAAGGCCCTGACTTTATACAGCACCTTAAGTCCTACTTAAATGTTAAATACCTCAAGCTTTCTAGACTTTTATATGTTGGAGCTGTTGGTGAGCAGGCATAGAGAGTGTGCTATTGCTCTGGGCACTAGAAACCAACATGCCCACCTTGGTGTCAGGCTGTCTGTTGAAGTGACCAGTGTGCAAGTGCAACATTGCTCATACTTGAAGTAAAATGTTCCAAGTTTATCTGAAAAGCTGCGTAAGAACACACTTCATCCCCCTGAACTTGAATCCAGGAGATGATTTTAGTAATCTGCAGGGAAATGCAGGCTGAGTTGTGCTCAGAGCTGCCCAGAGGCAGTGCAGTGAGTTAAGCTGTGGCAAAGAGCTCACCAACAAGGCACCAGCACTAACCAGAGCACGAGGCAGCCTCTGGCATGGGCAGAGGGGGCTGATGCCAAAGGACTGCCATGGGAAGAGCTGGAAGTCAGGGGCATGGCCAAGCCTCCCTGAGTGTATCAGGACTTGCAATGACTTGCATGTGTTTAGAAGAAACTTTTTGTCTGCTGCTTCCTAGACAGTCACAAAACCTTGCCTTAACAAAAAGGAATGAGTTCACATTTTTCAACAGATTGCTTGCATAACAGAGGAGGAAGGATGTCTGGGCCTTTATGGATTACAGGGCTGGCTTTCTGATCAATAGGAAGTTTTCTATCCACTTGAGTGGTGCTCACCTTCAGAGCCCATCCCTGAAGGCAGTCAGCACTGAGGGGAGCTTTCCCAGCACACGCTGTGCCCGGAACTCGCGCGCGAGGAAGGGACGGCGGCGGTCGATCCCTCTCTGCCACAGAGCTCTTTAGGCAGCTCATTTGTCACAGTGACTCAAAGTGCTTTCTGTAGGGATGCAGACATGGCCAAAGCAGGACTGCACCACGAAACATGAGTAAGCATGGGTCAAGTATGCATTTACCATACAATTTCCTTAAGATTTTACCAGGAAATAAAAAAAAAAAAAACAGCAAAATCTCATTAAGAGGGAAAAATGGAAGTTCAGGTAGGAAACACATTCAGCTGTCATAAAAAATTTGTAGAGGAACTCTGCTTCACTGACCCTTTGGCTATGGATGAATTTTGCCTGGAAAAAAAAACCCATTAGTACAGCTAAATGCCCCTGTTTGTCTTGACTGTAAATTAATTATCTCAGCCTTTTTCACAGCACTTAGGTTGGAAGTTCTTTGTTTTAAAAGGTAGGTGGTTTTGTGCTGGTTTTTTTTTTTTCTATTTCAGTTTGGCTTTTATTTAGAGAAGTAGGGCTATTTTCATTCTTCTTTCAAGTGTCATTCATTTAGTCCACTGAAATTTAAATACAAAACTTTATGCAAGTTGTATTTCTTAAGTAAACTTCTGTCAATATACAGGCTTGAGCCATGTGTGGAAATCCCCACACCCTGCTTCTGAGGCTTAGCAGCACTTGTAGGGGACAGGACTTAGGGTTTTGGCAGTCTTCCTTGAGACTGAAGACCAGAAATCAAAACAAACAAATAAATATGACAAGGAAATGTTGCAGAACACAAAGCCCTGACAGGAACACTTGTAGTAGAGGAGCAGACACAATAACAGTTTACCTCCCAGAAAAGATGTTTTGAGTTAATGTTATTCCTCATGGTCTCTGCCTGTAGGAGAGGGATTTTAGCAGCTCTAGAGGCAAAGGCTGAAGGGGCTGGTGGCCTTATGAAGGGGGATTAGGTGTTTGCTTATGCCCTCTATTTTTCCTGCAGATGCATTGGGAATCACTGTCCCAAGCATTGCCTTTACTCTTAAAATGGGCCTTTCCTTTTCATGTCACAGCTGCACATTTTGCTGGTTTGTTCCCTCCTGGCTCCCCCAAAGTTGTAGAAATTAGTACTAGTGAGACTACTCCAAAATGCTCACTTGACACCTGCCTTGCATTTCTGTGTGGTGGCATTGACACAAGCAGGTGGGCAGGGGACATTTGCAGAATGGACGTGACCATGCAGTGAAAGCAGCTAAACCCCCCTCCATGGCTGGCTGGAAAACTCTGTGGGCTCCTGGAGAAGAAGTTTGCTCAGGCTTGGGTTTTGTTTTGCTTTGATTGCATCGTGCCTGAATATTCACTCTTGGTGGAGAGCAAGATAAGTACGTGTCCCTTCAGCATTTTATGAAACAAAGTAATGCAGATATCTATAAGTGAGACATGACATGAAGCGTACAGATAGTAAGTTTGGAATAGTTCTGGGAGTTAAGAATTTACATGTCTTTATTAATTATTAGATGTTATTAGTGAGTGACTAAGGAACTGGGAAGCTCTAAGCGTTCTTTTGAAGTAGTGTACCCAAATTAGGCTAAATAAATAAATAAATCTAAAAATGTTGGGGAATGTCTGCTCTAATGAATTTTCTAAATACACAAATCACACTTATTAAATCAGTGGATCTTTTAACTGTAAAAATATTATTACTGTTACACTAGGGAAATCCATTCAGAATTATAAAATATTTGGAAACTCTTTCTATGTTTCATTTCAGTGGAAGGGTTGTACATTTAATAGGAATAAAAAGAAAAAAGTATGCTTTGGGATAAAGTTTTAAAAGCCAGCTTTCCCCCTTTCTTTCTGTGTGTGCCAATTTCCAATAAGAACTGTATTCTCCTTTTAGTGTTGTTTAAAATAAACTACACATATAACAAGATGTTGAAATTTCTTTATGGTATGTTAGTACTAAGGACAGGTTGTTAAGGGGTTATAAAAAATATTACTTTCCACTTTATGGTGGTTGTGTTGGTTTTTCTGCAAATTAAATTTAATGCTACAAAGGGATATATGTCATACATGCAACTTTCTCTCCCTCATTGTAATTTCTATCACCTTAATGCAGCCTACAAAGCCTGTCTTTCTAGTAGAAGAATCTCAGCTGGAGAATTCCCTTCAACCTGTGTAATAAAATTCTGCAGTAGAAAAGTGTGGGGCATCCACTCCTATAAATCAAAAGGAGGAAGCAGGATTCTCCATATATTAGTTTGCTCCTGCTTTTAGTTATCCTTTTATCTATATTTCACTTCACATTTTATACCATTTGTGTTTTCCTTCATTGAAACATTTAAGCTCACATACAAATAAGACAGACTTTACTGTTAGTGTTTAAGAGGCAGTACAGAAGAATATATTGTTTTATTATTAAAATACAATTTATGAACCAGAAATGATCATAGATGCAAATTTATACTTTGCACATTTTTTTTCCTTAATAAGAATATGTATATTTTCATCTGGGGAGAAAGCAGCATTAAAATGAGTGAGCCTGGGGAGCAGTGCCACACACACACACACACACTTGCATACACAAAAGAGCCACAGCGAGGGATTGCTGGGGAAACCAGCTCCTACCAGTGCCTGGTGAAACCCAGCTCTCTCCAGGAAAGCTGAAGCCAGGCTGGCCTGAGCCCCTGGGATGGCCTGGGACAGCAGCAGAGTGGGAACACTGACAGCCTGGGGTGCTCAGCGCTTCAATATTGGCCTTTCTGAGGAGGGGGAGAGGGGAAATAACACCACTCACCCGATGGGTTTTTTCAAGCCCTCGTAGCTCTAATTAAAATGGCTGGTCAGGAAAAGCCTCCTCTCTTTTCCTTTTTCTGTGCTACCTACACTGCAAACATAGTTGACTAGTGAAACAACTTCCAAGTTTGAAGGATTTGCAGTAAAAATTGGTGTATTTTTTTAGGCTGAGGTGTGGAAATCTGGTCAAAGACTTCTTTTCAGCTTTGATTAATAGCCCTGGGTGCTGAATGGGGCATTTGTGGAGGGGAGTGTGGTGCTGAACAAAGTGTTTGGTACAGCAGCTCTGCTCCTGCTGGAGCTTTCTGCAGCTGGGATGAGGGCTTTAGGCATAATGTAGTAAAACCTGCCTTGAAAAATTATGAAGTAAGAGACTAAAACTTGTGTAAGACTGGAGTTAGTTGTGTGCTTTACCATTTCATCAGTGTCCCTCAAGGTAGTTGCTTGCTGTTTAAGTAATTTTCTGTTCTTTTTACCATATTTGCAAGTGTGAATTTTTCATCAGTGTTAAACTCTCTACCTCAAAGCTGCATCTGAAAATTGGGGTTCTCTGCCATCTGGAACTGCTCAGATCCTGAAATGGGAGATGTTGCATTGGCTTCTATTGGGTCTGGATGAAATCAACAGTGGAAAAATAGCTGTGAAGTGGAACTTGATGTATGGGGATGAGATGAGCTGGAGAGCTGACATCAGCTCCTTGTCAAAGGGAAAGGAAAAGTCTACTTGCTGTCCATGGCAGTAGGGTCTGAAGGGATGTAGCTCTTGGTCTAGCCACAGCAGGTGGGACAGTGTTGTTTTTGTGCGTTTTTTGTTACAGAACTGCACGTGGTTGGATGGATTTGACTAAGCAGAATGCAGAAGGGTGATCCCCATTAGTAGCAATGGGGGGAAGCAGCCTGCAGTTTGAGGCAATGTGTGCTCAGTCTGCTGGTGTACCTAAATCTCTGTGCTTTACCAGAACAAGAGGTAGTGTAAGGAGTTGTGGCCCAGTGCTCATCTGCAGATCCTAGCTATCTACTTCCATTGGGTTTGGTTCCTGTTTCTATACATGCAGATTATTTCCAGAACATTCCCCTTTCTTTGTGTCATTTGCCTGTGTTAGGAGTTAACCTTTCAGCATTCTTATTAGGTATACAGGGCCAGCACAGGTAAATTTATTAGGTGTCTTGCTAATAGAGTAACTTTATAGCCTTAATGTAAAAATGGTGCTCTTCCCCGTCTTTCCTCTGCCTTTTTTATTTTTCTTTTCTTTTTTCCTTCCCCAGAGAAGCAAAGTTTGCAATAAATCTGACTTGGTGAGACCCTGCATTCTCTGTGCAAAGCCCAGTATTTGAATTTCATGATGTTTTGACTTGATTTTGAAACTTCATTTCATTGCAGCCCTTTTGTTATGTTCAGGAAACAGGCAAGGCTTTTCTGGCATCCGTTTGGCCGGTGCCATCCCCTCTGGCTGAACTCTGCCATGTGCACCTTGTCTCTGCCAGCTGCAAGTCTCAGGTCTGCTGTCTTCCAACACACAGCCCCATGTGTTTGCAAACATTGTTTTGGGTGGTACCTGAGATCTGTGTATCTTCACTCAGTGTCTGTGCTCAGAAGTGTGCATAGGGGGTAGCAGAGCCTTCACAGTACAACTTCTAAACCTGAAGTTTGGAGGAGGGTGTAAGATATTGCAATTATTTGGTTAACACCTTTGTTATTGCACTTGCTGACCCACCTCTGGTCTGTTACTTGCATCATCACCATCATCTTGTCTTTGGATAAGCTCAACCTACTTTGGCATTTCTAGCAGATCAAAGGATCATTTCACAACTTGCAAATTCAACTCATGGATTTGAAGCCCTGGCCATGTTAATCTTCCCTTTCTCTACTTTCCTTGCTTTGGTTTAGTAGGGTTTCAACACATAAACATTTGCCATCCAGTTGTATTACAAACAGAACAAGAATATTTAAACCCTTGGTTTCTGAAGCAAAATCTATGATTTTATGAGCAATGTGGAGAACACTGGATTCACCTGTTTTTTTTTTTCACTTGAGCTTTAAAGTGTCTGCTTACTCATAGTAGATCTATTTCTGAAAGAAGGTGCAGACACTAGGGTGACAGTTGCCTTAGGAATGCATGTAACAATGCAGAGAGAAGGTGCCCACAAGCAGCTGGTGCTTCGTGTCCCTGTCCACAGGAACTGGCCACCCTGTGCCCCATCTCCTCGCGTATCTCCACCTCCCTCAGCACCCCTGCCTGTGTGTGGTGTGGGCTGGGGCTCAGCCCAGCTGGAGCAGGTGAGGGCAGGGACTCTGGGTGCTCCCATCCATTTCCAGTGGAGCTCATGGCAGATGATGGGTCTGGGGCTGCAGGATGTCAGTGGGGCATCTGTGCCAGGCAGCAATGGGCCATGAGCAGGATAGGTTGCTTGAACTGGGTAGGGTGCACTCCACTGGTCTCATGGTCCGGCAAACTTCAGGCAGAAACAGCAGAAAAAGCCTCTAAATTCCTGAACATTTCACAGATTAAATACTATGTATTGCAATTAAAATAAAAAAACAAAACAACACCCTGTCCTTTGGAGATTAACATTTGATGACAAGCTATGAGAACTGTCAGTGAGAGTATTGATCCCAAATGTGTTATGGGGTGTCTGTAGGCCCAGTTTTAAGAACTACAAGCTTTATGTATTGCATGTATAAAATGTTGATCTTGACTGCAACGTGAAACATTGACTGCATTTTATTACACCGAACCCTGGTATTTATTTACATAATAGATTTGGATGGGAAATATCTGTCTCCAGTGAAGTATGTGAATTAGAAGCACAAAAAACTAAATATGAGCACTGGGAATAAATACACCCTGGCTTGTGAGTCAGGTGTGCAGTCTGTGGGAAGGGCTGTGATTAGCCATTATGTATGTCCTACAGTCTTTCTCGTCTCACCAAGATGAGATTTTTATTTACAAGGCTCCCTTTCTCTGGCTGCAGTTCCATTAAGTTTTGCTGTAGTGTTGGAAGAGGCAGGCCCGTTAGCTGCACACAGATTTACTGTGCGAGTTTAAGCTAATGGATACTTATCAGGCAGGCTGTATTTGGTGATCGTCCATCATTTGCTCATTAAACAGTGTATCTAAGTGATTCTCATTTCCTCCCTGCCATGTCTGGAAAGGAGGAAACTAGACACATTACGATGGAATATTAATGTCCTGGAGGATTTAGCCACCCATAATTAGATCTCCTTTGCATAAACCTGCTAGTGCTACCTTATTTTGTTGTTTGTCTTGTTCTCCTTAATCACCTTCACATCTTTTTCTGTTCCTAACGATCTTTTTTCGGTTTCCCTTTGTAATTCTGTCCCATTTGTCTCATCCTTCTTCCTTTTTTTTTCTTTTTTTTTTTTTTCTTTTCCTTGACCTAGTGAGCACAGCAGTCTGGGTTTCCCCACTCCTCCCTCCTTCACACAAAAAGGCTGACTTTGCCAGCAAAACCCACAGTCTCTGCCAAGCTCTATTACTGACTTTGGAGAAAAGCAGCTAGAGAACTTGTGCAAATTTAGGCTCTGAACTAGCTAAATAAGCCATGTCAGTAAACCCTCTTGTCTTATTCCCTGGCCTGCTGGCTCATGAAAGGACTAATACATAACGGTCTTATTTAAGGTGGAAAAAACCCTTGCTGGCCAAGGGCCACCAATGGCTGGATCAGCTGCTCACTCAGGAGAGAATGGGGAGGTGGCTCCGGAGCTGTGAGCGATTGTGCCAAAGACCATGCCCGGTTCCCAGGGGGCTCCCAGGGCTAGGGCATGGGCAAGGAATGCACCATTGCCTCTCTGGGGATGTCCTGATGTCCCAGTGCTCCTTCCCATCAGCCAGCAGGGCCAAGCATTACTAAAGCCGAAGGGAAATGATCACACAAACAAAATGCCTTGTAAACATGGGGAGAGGAATCCTCTGGTGAAGTTGAATTTCCAAGGGGAGTGAATTGGCTCAAGTGGCTGGTATAAAGCACAGCCTGCAGCTTCTGCCAGGTACCTTTTTCTCCCCTAAATGTTGGTACGAAGGCACCAGGGGGATTTCCCTTTCCTTTCTAGCTGCAAGGTACTGTAAATGCGTCGGGATATACTCACAGGCATCTATTCTCAGCTGACTGGCAAAGCCCCTCGAAACTTCCTCTTTTCCTGCTGAATGTGGAGGTTTCTCTTGTGCACAGTGGCGGGAGAAAGCCCCAGCTGCTGACAAAGAGGGGCAGCCTGGTTCCTGGAGGAGGCGATGCCTGGCTCAGGGCCGGCTCTGCGCCCTGCAGCGCTCCCGGGCAGCGGCTGCAGCTCTGCCGCAGCGCCGCTGCATTAATAACAAATGGGGCTGCTTCTCATGCTGCTACTTCCCCCCTGCTGCAGATTTTTGTGTTTTGCAGACTCTTGTCTCACCGATATGATGGGGAATCTTGTCAGGGAGCATCTAAGGAGGAGAGTGGGCAAGCCTTAGAGCAAACTGGGCGGTGATGTGAACAGGAAGGGCTGGCTGGCTTCTGCTCAGAGTAGCCATTTCCAAACCTTTACGTAACACTGGTAGTTGTGGTGGCAGCTCCAGGGGCTGTGCAGGGCTGACCCTCTCTGAGCAGCAGGCTCCGTGGACCACAGGTGTTCTCTTTCAACCTGAGGTATCAGCTTGTCTGCACCTTTCCAAAGATGGGCTCTAGATACACGCGGAAAACACCAGGCTATTTAAAGTGTAAAGGTTGTTAACACCCTTTGTGCTCCTGCCATGCCAAGCAGCTGGAAAGTGACTGCTTTACAATCCCCAATCCACAAAGTTTTGAGCATCCTCAGCTCCCTTTGACTTTGAGGAAATGGAAGCTGCTCTGCATTTTGCAGGATTAAGAGCACTGTATCAAATCCTAGGCTGCCAGTGCTGTGGGATGAGTCGCGGCACATGAATGGTGGTCGGACTGGGCTATTCTGTGTCCCGTGCTGATTTGGGAGCATGTAATTGCATGTGATGGGAGGGATGGAGCAAAGGCTGGGTAGGACAGCACAGAGTTGTGTGTCTGAAAGTGGCGAAGGAGCCTGAAGATTAGAGAAGATCATGGAGCTCCTGCATGCGAGTACCGATAGCTAGGGCAGGAAAAGATGTGATTAATGTGTGACTGCCTTACAATGCGGCTTGGTGCTGGAGTATTTCTCTAGAGGGAAAGCTGTGAGTCCTGACATGTACATTACAGCTAATATACAGGCATCAGTGAGACTTCCCCGGCTTTAGCTGAGAGTTCTGTCACCAACAAAATCTAACAAAATCCTCCAAACTAAAAAAGTGGCACCAGCATTTTGTGCATTTGAGGTATTTTGTACCTGGTGTTTTCTAAGGTTGCTGGCAGGTGAGGGAATGGCCCTGATCCTGAATGCAGTGCTTGGTAACAGCCTTGATCCAGGAAAGTTCCCCCCCCACTCAGCTGTGGGACGTGCTCCTAACCCATTAGATTTCTCAGTAGTTCCTCACGCTCTCACGTTCCTGACGTCTTCGTTAGCGAACTGTGGTGTTTTTGTATTATGGGAAGAGTTAAACTGGTCCTTGTGGTCCTTGAAGCCTGTGTAATAGGATAAGGGAGCATACACATGCCATCTGAATTACTGAGGGGCTGTTGCTCACTTGTAAAGCTTGATTGCATCTAGAAATCAACATTTGGTGCAGAAGCATCTTATTTGATAAGGTTAACTTCTTTCCTGGGAGTGATAAAGTGTTAAATAAGCACTGTGACTGTGAATGGAGTTCAGGTAATGGTAGCCCCATAAATAGATGTTCTCACTCTTAGGGGAATGGATGCTGAATCCTTTCAGAAGTTTCTCTGAGCACAAAGAACTGAAATCTTTGAGCCTGCAGCACTTGTGACCTAGCAATTAAATAAGCATCCTTGGAGAACATCTGAGACTAGCGAGCAAAATGCAAATATTTGGCATGTGCAGGAGTGCTGTATTGTGATGTTGTCATTGCCCACAGTTCTTCTCTGTGTCAGCTGTGTGCTCGTTCTGGCTCTTGCATTTGGGCCCTACAGTCAGCTGGAGCAGAACACAGGTCTTGTCCAGGTTTGACAGCAGGGAGCCCTCCTGTGCTGGGGCAGAACAGGGAGGGGAGGCAGATGTTTCCTTCCACTGCCAGCAATGACATCCCTGTGCCAGGTGGGCACAGCGTTAAGTCCACAAACTTAACCATCTTTTGAGCTGACTAACAATAAGAATTTCTATACTGCCAGACCAAGGCTATTTTCAAGTCAAACCAAGCCTTCCCGAAGGTATCAAATGCCTCCAAAATTTCAGGAAATGCCGAGCCTTCACCCTCTTTGTTGCCAGGATTCTTGAAAAGTAGTTAGAATTGGTACAAGATATCCAGTTGCTTTGGAAAATCAGGGTACTCAGTGCTGAATGGTGCTGCTGTTCCCTGTGGTTTTCTCAAGCTGCGGAGTGTTTCATGCATGTGGGTGGCTCCTGCCTATGCTAAACATCAGCCTTGTGGACTTGGGTGTCCACACATTCAGAGTGATTTACTAGCACAGATAGAAGTGTCTCGTCCTCGAGTTGGGTAGCTGTGGATATGTCTAGCATGTCTCATAAAACTTATTTTGCAGTGTATTTTGAGAGTGATTGTGTTGAATGCTTGGTACATCTTCCCTGGCTTTCTTTTGTTCATTACCACAAGTTAAGTAACAGCATCTACACAGTAAGTGTTGATACACATGGTCACCTGAGCAAACTTCAGTTTCAAGGAATGATGACAAAAATTTTAGAAAACTGAAAATTCAGCTTAAGTGAATCATTCTCTGGCTAATATTATGGACTAAGAGTGTTTTTTATTTCCTTCTCAATAGTGTGACACAGAAATCCCTTCACAGCCATAGTGACCAAATCTGTTCTGGGTCTACTCTGCCCTGCCAGGGAGGGCTTGCTAAGTCCTAAGGCAATCCCCAAGGGGCCTGTCCCCACTTGGGGTCTGTGGGACTCCTGTGCCTTCTGTGAGCAGCATCATGTCCCCAGATCTCCAACCAGCCTGGGAAGCCTCTTCCTGCTTCCCTATGGCTCCAGCAACAGACATGTGCAACTGAGAGCAAATTTCAGCTGCAAATGCTTGGCTGTTGAAGTTGACTTTAGGAAGAAGAAAACATTTTATTTCTTTCTGACTTCCATGGCTTCTGCTCACTGCTGAGGTTGAGGAAAGGCCAGCGGTGACACCACTTCAAATGCTGGCTCCTTAAATAACCATTTATATCCAGAAGATTAGGCAGCCACAGAGGAACCTCACAGCTCTTGGTTTTATGCCCATTATGGAGAGGGAGCAGAAGCACATGGAGTTTAGTGTCTCCCTACAATTACACTTGCTGTCTGTGACAAAGCCTGATCACCTTTTTTGCTTCAGCTTTGCATATGCCATTTCCCAGCAAACCTTTGGGGATTCTTGATGAGTGTATAGACATCGTCCTTTGGTCTTTCTTTTGTGGATATGGTGGCTTTTGCTCCTTGTTTCTCTCTGCCCACTGCCTAGCTGGGTGGATGGATGTATGGATGGATGGGCAGGTGAGGATCAAGTGCTTGAGTCAGTTAATACTGCAATCCCTCTTGGAACAGACTTGGCTGTTACTGTTTCTTGTAGTTTAGCCTCTGAAAGATGATGTTTGCTTAAAAGAATTAAAGGAAAAATGGAAAAGCAAAGGGAAAGGTGGTGGTAGTGGTGTGAACAGCAGCTGCAGGGCCATGTGTCTGTGCCTAAGCTCAGGAGGCTCCATCCCACTGGCCTCTTCCTTCCATGGATGTGCAGCACTGTCAGCTCTGTGGTGGGTCTGTGCAAATTGAGGGGGAGAAACTGAAACCATGACTGTGATAATATAAAGTGAATTTCAGTGCCGTTGCCTCCACGTGAATGTTCTCTGTCCCCTTTTCAGTCATTAGGGAGCAAAGCAAATTAATGCCAACAGAGGCTGATTCAAACCTTTGCCCTCATTTAAGGGATTCCAAAAACCGTGGTTTTGTTATGTGCTGGAGCCAACTGCCCTAGAGCAGCTCAAGGACTGGAGCAGTCTTTGGTGTTTAACCAACGTGAAAGTCAGTGTTTTGCTAAAATTGTCAATGACCAGTGCAGATCCATATACTACTCCTTGACTCAGACCAAATTTATCTCTTTTATGTATTTTTAGCAGACTGCGTTTTTTTTAATCTCTCTTTCCAAGACAAAATGTAAAGAAATAAAAAAAGCCTCAGCATAAAAGTAGTAATATAAAAAAAACCACTCTCCAAGCAAAACAACCAAAAAGCAGTCAAG
The DNA here is from genome assembly GCF_022539315.1 of Serinus canaria. Taxonomy (NCBI): domain Eukaryota; kingdom Metazoa; phylum Chordata; class Aves; order Passeriformes; family Fringillidae; genus Serinus; species Serinus canaria. Next base: position 8,372,736 of record NC_066325.1, on the reverse strand, counting down.
GATAAAATAAAATTAAAACATTCCCCATGTCTGTTTTGAGTAAGGTACATGAATTTCCAACTTGGCTTATTTAGTTTTGGAGCAAAAACCCTCCCAGGTGTATATAGATTTTGATGTTAAAATGAGACCTGCATTTGTGTAAAACTGAAATGGTATTTCGGATAACTGCATCCAGAGTTCTTCTATTAAGAGATGGGTCAAAATGGGAACAAGATGGTGGCTTAGAGAGCACAAAATGGTAGGTGAGCCCTCAGGAGAGAGCACACGCCAGCCAAGCTGGCTCTGCCACCGTCAGGGAATAGGACCAATAATGGCTTCAATAAGCTTCTAGCTTTGCCTCTTGTTTTTCCTCTGTCATTCTGGAATTTAATATTATGTGACATGGCCTTTATGCTAACATAGACTCTGAAAAAGTATAGCCAAGATTCAAGTATGATTTCTCCAAAGAAATGGTTGAATTTCACGCTCCTCCATTAATAAACACACAAATTTATAAAACCAGAGCGGTGCCCTTCTGTGGAGCACACATTTTTCTATGGTTTGGATACAAAATTACATTTGTCAAGGCACTGCCTATGTAAATTATATTCTCTGTTCCTAATGCCATATGATGTTACCACTAACATCAACTTAATGCCAGAATTCTGCACTGGATTGGGGAAAAAAATGTGAGGAAAGCAAAAAATCGAGATTCTTGTGATGCAAATGTCAGTGTAAATATTCACTGGAGCAGGTTGGCCTGAGCTTACAGGGCTGGTCAACAGGGGTTGGGCTGTGCTTCTGGCTTTGCAATATGGTTTGGATTCCAGTTGCAGAATTCTCTAGAATGTGCATCTGAATCCAGCATACCTTAGATGAAAGGGCAGGCAATTGTTCAGTGCACGGAGTAAATGATATTAATCAGAAGATAAAGACGTATAATTTAAATTTGTTTGGTGTCAGAGTGGGCAGATGATAATGATAAACTTTTGCATTTCAAAAGATGAATTTCTGCAGTTGCTGCTTTCAAATGCCTAGTCTGTCATTAATGTAACCAGCACTGATTTCAGTAACAGCAGAATCAGGCACTTTTTTTTGCCTGGCTTGTTCTCTTAGTTATTTTTAAGAATGTAAGAATCAAGCGGTGTTTTTTATAATTGTTAACAGGCAGAAGGTTTCAGCTATGTCACTTGCAAGTGCTGAGCACTGGCTCTGACAGCCTTCACAACAACAACAAACCTTAAAAGCAGTTATTTGTGACTGCCATGTCACAGAACATGGTTATACATCAAAATAGTATTTTTTAATTCTGAAAAATCCCTGAAGATATCACTGGGTTCTGAATATGGCAGATGTGTTAGTATGTTAGGATGACATAAGTCAGGCAATTTTTCCTTCACAGGACGATTCTATACTATGATCTGTTGAAACATCCATTTCAAAAACAACCTCTATATTTACAATGGCAATTTTGCACATGCAAGCTGGGATTGTACAGCATTTCAAATATGATGCCTTAGCAGGTAGTGGTGTTTAAACGTCTATTAAAATTTCACATGAACTTACTGCCACCCGTTCAGGAAAAAATTGCAAACACAAATACCGTATTTAGGTTAAAAAGTAGGAAAAACCTCTTTACTAAATTTCCACCTTATGAATTATTTTATAGAAAGCAGTAAGTTCTTTTTCAGCAGTGGAGAAGTCTGTTTTAATACTTAATGTCATAGTGGACCTAGTTTTCTGATGACTTTGCTTTCCAGTTGGTTTGCTTTAGCAATCACAACTTATTTTTGTTCTTTTTCAGTTGAAGAGGGTGAATCTTCAGATTTTGCTTTGACCTGGGACTCGTCAGTGACTCAATCAGGTAAATATTTTGGGTTCTTCTGATTTCAAAAACTGCCAGAAAGCTGCCAGGCTTTTTACAGGAACTGTATTTTGTATGTCACATTCCTGTCTCAAATCCAAGACTACCCACTGCAACACAATTTTTATATCAGTTCCATATGGTCAATAAAATCTATTACACACAGAGACTAATATACTCTTATCCTCCAGAGAGCCATTCTTTCTTCTTGTGGGCACACTGAAACGGGTTGTGATTTCTCCAGTATAACCACTTTGAAGTTTTCTGCAATGGGCACTGTTACACATTCATTCCAATCTAATTACATAAAAGCTGCTTTAATAGGAATTTTAAGCCTCGGTCTCAACTGGAATGTGTGTATTTCTCCTCTCCGAGGAAATTGGAAAGTACTGTCAGGGCTGGAGAATAAAAGTGGTACATCAGCATGGTAGAAAGATTGAAAATTTGAACAAGCTTTTGGTCTGCTTGACAGTGATAAACGTGTCTCAGGCTCGTTCATCTGTGTTAGGTCAATAATCTGAATAAAAAGAGGCTCAAGAAATTGAACAGGATAAATCAAGTTTGTCTGTGTAATATGTATTGATAACATAAGCATGAAGGGTAAATGTCAGATTAGTTTGTGGCTAGTTTAAAGTAACTAGCCACATCTCAGTCTGTGCCCCACGTAAAGATATTTTGCTGTCTGTTTTTAACATTTATGAGATGTTCAGAATATTTTTCATTTTGAAGCCAGTAAGTCTGTTTCTGTGCTCTCTCCACACTGGACTGTGTAATGGTATTCTTTTAAAAGCTCACCAATGATATGGAAACAGCTGAGAAACTGAGCAGTAATATGAAAACCAACAGTGGTGTTGCATTTCTGGTTAGATGGGTTTTTTAAGAGTCAGGGGGAGCCTGCCTCCATGGGGACACTTTCTTACCAAAGTGAGCATCTCTCTGGTCTCGAAGGCACAGGCTGCCTTTGTGTGGCACTTTGTGGCCTTTCACATTTGTACCCACTGTGCTCTCAGATGCCTCTTCTGGGGCACTGGGTGCATCTTCTCTGGGTACTCTAGCTGCTTGGAGGGGTTTGTTTTCACTAGTCTTTGATAGCAAATATTGCTGCTGCTGCTGCAAACCCCCAGCTGTGATGTGGAAGGCCCCTTTGTGCCTGGAGCTAACGGTGCATGAAAAGAGTGCTCGCCAGCTCTCTTGCTTGACCTTCATCTCAAGCAGCACTGCAGTGGAGTTACCAGTGTTATCTATCACAAGTCTGGAAGTGTATTAAATTCAAAAAAGCCTATGGTTCAAAACAATGACCAAAAAAATTCCTGTGCACAGCAGTTAATTTGGGGTTGGTATTGGTGACTATGCCTTAAGTAAAAGAAAGACTGTGAAAGGCTTTTACCAAGTTAGTTGAGTCTCCATTTTTCTTCATTTATCCCTGCAATTACAGCTCTCATTCAAGATATTGGATGTGGGAGAAATGTATTGTATGCATGATTTATGGCAGCTTTAGGAAAATATGTGTTAATTGCGGGGGGGTTTCTTCTTAACACATTTAGTAGCTACAGATGTCAATCTTGTATGTGTATAAAGATGTGATACTGTATCCTGTCAAGCTGGGATGCAGTACATAGCACACAAGTTGCAGGTTGGAATATGATTGAGGAACACACAGAAAAAACTTAAAAATCCCAAGTTTGTGGTGGTATGGCTGTGTGGAGTCACTGGCTCTTGTGTGGTGTGGCTCCACAGCTATATTCAGTAACTGAAACCAGTCCCTCAGTCCCAGTGTGCGAGACTTTCATTATGTTCTTTTATGATCTTCCTGTTTGCATTAGCTTCAGTAGTGTGATGTTGAAGTTCAATAAAGGGTGAAAAAACACGCTTCAATTTCTTGTTTCATGTCCCTTCCTTCTCTGGCCCAAAATGACAAAATTACCTCCCCTTCCTTAACTCCCCCAAAAGGAAAAAAAACCCCAAAGGCCAAACCTGGGACTTGTTAACTCTGAAGCATTTGCCAGATGTTTCAAATTAACATATTTCTCTCCCTCTTTCTCCTGTATGTGTTTGCACATCTCTGTGTGTGTGACTTCTGAAAAATTCTGTTGGCACTCTACACAGCTGCTGTGGGCTGGGGGAGTCATGGTCCCAGGATGGGGTGGTATGTAGGAACTGCAAGAGCTGTTATAGGTAGAATGTAAACTTTAAGCTTTTAAAAATATATATAAATATGATTTTCTACTAGTGAAATAACTATTAGGTGCATCTATGGTGAAAAAAGGAGCTTTTGCTGCTATATTTTATTTTGTTCATCTAACCAGTAGAAGCTATTCTGAAAAAAAATTTTGTGAGCATGAGTTGAGTCTGCAGTCATGGGTCTTGTCTGGGTGGCTCTGATGACCATCTGTCCTTGGTGTGCCAAACATGGGGCTCCAAGCTCGGTGTCTCCTGGGGGAGCTTCTCTGCTCCTGACATGTACTGAGGGTGCACAGCCTGCACATCCCTGACCACACCATGGCACTGGGCAAGGGCTGCTCGTGGGAGCTGCTGAGTGCAGCCCCTGAAAATTTGGCTGTAAACACCATGGCACAAAAAAACCTGTGTTGAGATGGGTCTGTTTGGTGCTGGCTTGTTACAGGACCATCCTTTTTCCTGTGGCAGAGCGTGTGCACAAATTGCTGTCTGCTCTGGTGTAACTGCTTGTTCCTGGTAAAATCTGCCAAGGCAAAACACTTTGCAAGACTCCAACCCATGGTATAGTTGCACTGAGGAATTTATTCCAGTACTTCAAATGCAGCTAGAAATAGCTTAAATTAATTTTTTTAAAATAACAACAAAAAACAAAGGCTGTGCATAATAACCTAGAGAATAAAAAAAAAAAAAAATAGAAGGGGCAGAGGCTGCCCTTGCACCAGGGTGGGTAATCTGAGTGTCCACCAGTACTGTTTAACAATGGGCATATAGTAAATTTCCTTCCTCTTCAGGTTTTGTAAACATCTTTTCCTTAATGTAAAAGGAAGAAAAAAGCCCTTCTCCTTTCCTCCCTTAATCCAAGGACTTGGTTTGTTGTTGAATAGCTGGTCAGGCGTGTTTTGCTGCCTAAGAGGCAGAAATGTTTTCTGTTCCAGAGGAACAGTGTAGCTGCGTACTTCTTCCCCTTGCTTTCCCCCCCACCACCCTTAACTCACATGCAGCCCTTGCAGCCTGTCTGTCCTTCTCCAAAAGTGTCACTGGGGTCAGACTGGACAGGGCTGGTGGGGGCCAGGCAAGTGCCCAGCTCTGCTCTGCAAAAGGGGTTCTGGCTTCTTCGAGGCCAAGACGAAAATAATGTTCAATACTCACAAAACAAAGGTCCGGTCAGACAATGCTGCATTTCTGATGCAATACATCACCAGGGTATTATCTTGAGGAGCAACAAGGGACATTTTAAAGAAGTAAAAAGTCTTACTAAATATATAGAGAATTTAAGGCATTTTAAAGACCTATGAAAGCATTTTATATGGGAGTTGCTGGGGAGTTTCTCATTAGCCTGACTGTGAAGCCCCAGGGAATCTTGGCTGAATTGTCTGGGGCAAACAGAGCAGATTCTGTCTTCTCCTCAGGAGCCTGCAGACCTAAAAGCCCAATTTTTTGTGTGTCTGCTTTTGAGGTAGTTGAAGGTATCTTGTTTTTCTCTGCAGCTACATGTTACAGTACTGATCAAGAAAGAGTTTTGGAAATAGGGAACTATGGACCATGTCCTGAGTGCTGGGCACAAATGTCACTGGGTATGTCTCTGTGCACGAGTGTTTGCAGAGCGTGGGGGTTCTTTGCAGTGTTTGCAACAGGAAAGGCCTCTCAGTGCCCAACCATCCATTAGCACATAACATTAGTGTAATTTAATTATAACATTCCAGAAATCATAAAAATAAATTACAGGTTGGTATTCCCTGCTTTCCCCATTAGCTCCAAATTTCCTGTCCCTGCCACCGAGCTCGCAGCAGCAGCTGGGCACACGTGTGAGGGACATGTTAACACAGCACAGCATGGGGAAAAAAAACAAAACACAATATTTTAGGACACAGATATTTGATGTTTTTCTGTTAAGTTTTCTCCCCTGTGCTTTTTTAATGCAGTACACCATTTTAGATTTTTAATTGCATTCTGCAATTTCTTTTAAAGTTTCTCTTCTTTCAGGAGAAAGAAAAGGGGAAGCAGCAGCTTTTCAGAAATGAACCACAAAATAAAGGAAAACCATCCTGTGGTCACTCATTTTCCTCTCTTATGCTTTGCATGGCATCTCCCAGCTATGTAAATCAAAATTTTCACTTGGTATCTCTAGAGGAGCAACATCTTGACACAATTTGGAGACTTTCTTTTTCTGCAGGGCTACCAGAGCCCATGCTGGGGTGTTTTTAATGCTGTCTCTGCTGCTCGGGGCTCGTGTTGCCTGTTCCCTCTGTTCTCCTCTTTCAGTCTTCTGATCCTGGTGCTGCATTGTCTGTTCCCAGTGTTGAAAGTTTCTGTTCTCCTGTGTTCTGTAGAGTTGGGTTTAATTTTGGCTTCTTGGGAAAGCTGGGGTCTCATGAAGCAAACAGAGACTCACTGCTGCAAGTATTTTTGCCTTAACTTTTTCCCATTTTCTGTTTATTGAGATAAGTAACAGAAAATGTGTTCTCCTGCCTCACCTTTCTCCTTGGGGAGGCCTGTTTTGTCTACACAGCTGCTTTCCCCTCAGCTTTCCTCCAGCACTCTGGGCTTTGCATGGGCCACTCTTGCTGCCCAAGAGCAGCAGCCTCCCAGGGCCCCTGTCCCCTGTGGTGTCCCAGCCCCCAGAACTGTCTCTGCCCTCTGCCTGTGGGCATGGGCTGTGTCAGAAGCATTCAGGGAGTTTGGGTGAGGGAGACTCCACAGACACCAAATTCCTTTTCTCTATTCCTACATGCATTGGATTTTGTCTCATTTACCTTCTAATTGCAAAATGCAGAAAAACACAACATGAAATTCTGACATCTCTGCTGCAGGGCACTGGAAAGGTCAGTTGCAATTCAGAGGGCATTAGAAACCTGTTATTTTGCAAGTACTCTAAAATTACCTGTCCTGAGTGCCTTCACAAGCTCGGATATCTTCTAGAAGCTGATTTCATTAGTAAATCAGTATGAGAAGATTCTGATTACACTGGGTAAGGATTTACAACTAAATAAATCTTTGAATTTAGCAAAGAACTTGAAAGACTTTGGTAACTTTTTAGCTGAGTATTTTTTCAGTATACTGTGAGATCTCAGCTGGTTGGCTTTCTTGTGTTGGTTTAAAAAATGGCATCCTTGTCCCTATACTGACCTGTGGGATGCAGCCCAGTCAGTATAGTCTGAGGGTCTCAAAATTTTAAACATCTGTTCTGGAAGCATCCAGAACCCAGAAAAATGCAAACAAGAAATAAAACTTGGAATGTTTGCAGCTTGGGTTACTGCATTCCCCACTTATTATAAGTTGAGATTTTATTTTCCTTGGAAATATGTGGGTTTTTAAGATGTCACATTGTACTATGTTGTTTTAGAAGAGGAAATAAAAATAATTCTCATTTCCTAATTATAAAATCTTTTTTTAGCATTACTATTTTACAGATAAATACTAATTTATATATTTATTTAAAGAAAGTGCTTTTAATTGTGTTTTATTAAATGGAATATGAAGTAATAGGAAGTACCTGATACTCAGATAATGTGGTAGATGAACATCCTAGACAGATGTAAGATTTTTGTAGCTGGATAATACAAAAAGAAACAAAACAAGTAATTCTAAACCTTTCCCAGATTCCTCAGTTTGTGGGAGTCTGGGCACAGCTCTGTATCTGCAGGCACAAGGGCTTCCTGTGAGCAAGGCTCTGCTCCCAGCACTCCTGGGCAGTGGGTGTGGGGCTGCAGGAAGGAGCTCTTGGCTGGTGTGACAGGGTGGCTCCTGGGGGTCCCTGAAGTCCAGGTGACATCCTGCAGCTGTAGCTTCTCCAGGGGAAGGAGCAGTACAAAAATGGGATTTGTTGGTGCGTGCAGAGCAGCCCTGACACGTGCGCGTGGTGTGGAAGCAGCCGCCCCGCCAGGCTCCGAGGCTCTCCGGTGGGGCAGCACCGTAGGTGTTCCCCTCTTGTTTGGGGAGGGAAGCTCCGGCAAGGAGGAGCGATCTTCAGATGTGAACACAGCATGGGTGTCAGTATTTAAATTAGAAGCACACACCTGTGTATTATGGCGTTTCCTAGAAAATACTTACTATTAAAAATGTTAATTGGGAAAATTATAGCAATAGCACAGAGGAGGAGAATTAATTTCCATGGTACAAGAGGCAAGGAAAGAAAAGCTCATTTCAAAGTGAGCTCTCAAGTTCTCCCCCTACCCCATCACCCACCCTTTTCCAGCCTTCTTAAAGACAATGTACACAGGAAAGCTGGTCTGCTTAAAGGAAGCTGAGCAAGTGTAATGCATTGCAGCATGTCTTTGGTGCCTAAAGCCAGCCCTCCTAATTGCTACAGCCTGCAACTGTAAAAGGGAGGATTTCTGCAGGCTCCAGGGTTACAGCCCCTTGTGGACAAGGCCCCAAGGACTGGTGTACACTGGGATGCCAGCAGTGCATCAGGACTGGTAAGGGGCAGCAAGGTTTCAGTCAAGTCTGGGAATACCTCTGGGGTCATCAGGATAACCTCATCTGAAGTCTTGTGGCCATGGTGTACGTGCTGGTGTGGGGCTGCTGTGGGTTTGGGGATGTTCCCAGAGGGTCTTCTGGAGCTACATCCTGCCAGAGACACAAGCATGCCACCACCATGGATGACTGCATACTGATGTTCTGTGGTAGGTGGGACCAACCTCCCCAGTGCTGCATCCCTCCCTTGCCAGCATTTTTCTCCCTCTGCCAAATATACTTTTTCTTTAAAGGCTGCCTGTTGGTGCTTTACCTGCTGGGAGATTGTAAGACCGTTTCATTTTCTAGCACAGACTGAAGGAAGCCAATCCCTTTCATGGGTGGACCATCAGGAGCAGCCTTCCTGGCTCTCCTGGGCTTGCTTGGTCTCCCCCAGGCATGAAAATCCTGGTGAAGGATCTGCTATTGAGCTGGAGTGAGTGCTGGAGAAGAGGAAGGCACAGCTCCTTCCTAGCTTTGTCTTCCATTCCTGTGTTTCTTTCAGTGGTGCCACCTTGTTCTCCCTTGCTGCCCAAGTGAAGGGCTGTGATTAGAGAAACATTTTTGTGTTTCTAAGTAGAAATTATATCTGTTGTTTATGATAGCTTTCAGGGGCACAGCTAGGAGTAATGGGCTAAGATAAAGCGAAGGAGATGCTAGGAATGCTGAATATCAGGAAGCATTTCTAGGTAGTGGGATCTAATAGCCTGGTATCATCTTCCATTACTTTGGTAATTTACAAACGAGGCTGGACAAAGCATTTGAAAATACAGTATAGGAATGGTCTTATATCAGCAGAGGGATGGATAAAATCAGCTGATAAATCCTTCTCATCTCTAATTGATCCAATTCTGCTGCATTCTGGATTTGCTCATCTGCAGATTTGAGGAGACAGAATGGTCTGGCAAATTGTGCTTTCTAGAGTTTATTTCAGTAAATATTTTAATGTAGGATTTAAAGCACTTGCAGATGCTAAATAAGCCTCCCACCCTTGGAGGAAGTCTTCCTTGTGCCACATATTCACACTACTTTGCATTATTCAACATGCACAATGCTGCAGGTTGACCTTCCCCAAAGGGCTCTGGCTTTGGAACTGATGGGCACTTGCCAGCCCATCCTGCTTTGAGTCATTTCTGCAGGTCAGTGGCTTTGCTTTTCCAAATCTGCCTTGTCTGGCTGGTGGGTGTGGGGGAAGCTGAAACCATGCTGCCGTAGTGATTGCAGTGGGTTTTACCTTTGTGAAAGCAGACAGCTGGAGAGTTGAACAAAAGTCTCCTGGTGAACAATTTCTTTGGTTTTCACAGAAACTTGTTCTCGTTTGACTGGTTTATACTCTGCAGTTGTAACTGGTAGCTCAAAGCTCCCAGCCTGAATAAATGTAGAACAAGAATAGTAGAATATATTATGTTGGTCTGTTGCTTAAACAAGAAAAATCAATAAAATATAATACCATAGTGGTGGATCCCCCAGTAATCATTCTTCTTAAGAAAAAAACAAACCATGGCAGCCACGAGAATGGGGTTTTATAAACAAGGTTGTAAAAGAAGAAAAATAAATTGAATGAACAAGCTGCACTGCTTTACGTTCTGCGCTGAGTAAGAACATTGATATGAAACTCTGCAATGAAGAAATGTGTGAAATTTATGATGCTTTCCCCAAAAAAATCTTTGCTTGTTCAGTACAGGAAACTAGAATAATTTGGGTTGGAAGGGACCTCTAGTGGGTCTTGCTCAACATTGACCTGACTTGTAAAAGTTTTGTAGCCTTTACTACGCTATTTTTGGTTATATTGTCCTAAGCTGTTTACCTTATCATGGACCAAGAGTCCAAGTATTGTTACTGTAGTATAAAAACGTGTAGCAAACAAAAATTAAGGACATAACAGGAGATATGTTTGCATTTCTGTCATTTAGTGTCTAAAGTAGCCTTTTTCCAGACTCACTACAAGGAATTACGATGTCACTGTCAAAATAAACCAAGCTCATCTCATAACCTTGTATTTGTTGTGTATAAATTCAAATGAGAAAACTCTTAAATGGGACCATTTATAATGAGATTTGAGATACCCTATAGCTTTCACTTGGAGACAAGTGACCTTTGTCTTCCTTGGGGCTGAGTAACAGCACGATGAAGATTTAATAGATGTGTGCAGAGACCTGGCAGCAGACTGGGGTGTGTGTGGAAGAGGTGCTCAATGTGTCTTGCTCCACACAATTTTGAATTCCTCACACTTGGGACTGGAGTGCTGCCTGCTGGTATGTACCATACTCGTGCTTCGCTTCCTTTCTCCCTTGGATGGCTTTGGTGTTTGCTAGTAGAAATTATTAGACAGTCACAAAACACTGAAGAGAAAGGAAAAAACCCACACACTTTGCTTGGAAGCAGTCTGTGTTGCATAAAGCTCTGACAAGATCAAGCCTCTAATTAAATTATCTGGCACGTGGGCAATTCTGTTCCGGGATCTGCTGAGCTAATGTGTAGCCATTAGCTCATACAGCCACCAAATCAGAAGTACCAAAGAGACAATTTGCATAGGGCCATAGCTTTAAAAAATTCTGGTGAGTTGTGAAGCCTGTAATGTTAATTGCCAGTTAGCACATTGTAATTGCTGTAATTATTTGCAAGTAAAATGATGTAAGGGACTTAACATTGTACTTTTCTTTAACACTTCACATGTTGGTGATCCACTAAATCTCTCACTTAAGAGTTTTGCTGGTTATTCTAAGGGCTTGACAGCCCCTTGCTGAAGTCTGATCTCATCCACAAGCTTGCCATTCTGCCTGTTGGCTTTAATACTGAGCGGTGGCTCTCTGAAGTCTATATTAAAAAAAAAGGCAATAAAATAATAACTGCAAATGTCTGCTGCTGACCAGTGAGAGCACAGGCAGCCCTGCAGCCGGCCGTGCTGGAGCCCAGCTGGGAGAGAGCCCTCAGCACAAATTGCCAAGTCTATTGCCTCCCACCGCCACGCCGCGGAAGTGGGCCAAAAGCTCCTCCGTATGGGATTAAAGGGATGTGTAATAGATTAAAGATCAAAAATGTTAATTAAGAAATGGTCTTTTCTAATAAGATGCCTTCAAGGGCATGGTACCAAAAATGAGGCAATATCTCATTTTGGCAACAGCTCAGGGTTGTAATGAAGCTGGAGCAGGGGGGCTAAGGGGAGAAAGAAGGGATACCTCCTGTTCAAGGCAACTCCTTCAGAAGGAGTAAATCAATTAGCAGTAAAAATGTAAACATGTGAGTCAGAATGAGCTTTCTCTGAATGCTGTTGAACAGTGTGGATTCAGAGGTACACGTTTTAGCTTGGCTTTTCCTTGAGGATAAGTTGGTAGTTTGCAACAGATAAACAAGGACTCCAGTTTACTGGTATTTAAACATCAGCCTGGTAATTTGGCTGAAAATAACCAGTCTTGTTGAAAGCTTTGATGCATTTGCGGTGAATCTGTTTAATATATTTTAGTGATGTAATCATCTAGATATAGAAAATTAACTGTCTTTGTTGCTGTGTTGAAATTTGTAGGTGTAATGTTTGGGTAAAGGTTTATTTCTCCTCAGAAAAGGGAGAGCCACCACTCTGCACTCTCATGTTTCAGGCTCCTGCAGCAGGGGAAGTTTGTATTTTACAAATAAATTGATATGCAAGTGTTGCTGATGTGTTTCAAACACTAAAGCTGCTTTTAAGAGCTGTGAAATATTATTGCATTGTTGTGACTAAAGAAAACACACTTTTCCTTAAATTTGAGCGTTCTAGTCAGTGAGCCCACTGTTACATTTTCTTAGTAAATTCATTAAAGCTCCAAAAGGAAAACTCAGATGTTTAACAGTGCTTTTTCCTTGTGGTAGAATGATGGGATTGCACATGTCACATCATCCCAGTTTCCTCTCTAAGCACCTTGGTACTGCAAGCTGCAGCGTTTCTGAGGGAAGTTATTTGCCAGCATAAAATGGAGGGACCCTGCAGACAAACTTCTTCCCTAATAGTTGGAAGTTTTTGCTTGGATAAAGAAAACCATTGACATGGTTAGATCTCCATGCACTGTGTGCATGTGTTTTAAGACTCTGAGTGTTATTTGAACCAAAGCCTGAGAGAATTTTCATTTTGAGAGAAATACAGTGGGAAGGAGCTTGCTGGTCATGTCCCTGTGTGTGTAGTGAGCTGGGGCCGACTGAAGCACCTTGGTAGAAAAAGTCCTCTGAGAAGGGTTTGAAATTTAGATTTGTTGCTCTGTGTATGTTTTATTTTAATCCATTGTGTTCTCCTTGAGAGGAGGAGTGATGGTTTTCCCCTGAAAGGCTTTTTGGACCCCTTAAGCTGGGCATGGTGTAAACTTGTGCTTATTGGTATTATTTAGCTTGGATAGGGGCTATAGGTGACTTAGACACTAAATTCTTGTGCCCTGGTTTTGTCAGATGAGTAAATACAAATGGAGGTAGTGGTTGTTTCCATTCACAGAAAGCAAATCAGAGAATTATTTCTTTCTTATTCAAATAAGATGTTTTTGTGGTTTGTAAATGTATCATTTTGACAGACTGATTAGTTCCATCTTGATTTCACTTATGGTTTTTGTTAAAAGAAATGTGTAACTTGGACTTGAACAGCATTCCCCCAAGAAGGGCTATGTCAGGCCATTCCTGCTCACACATCAAGGAGATGCAATTGTAGCAACAAAAATATCAGTGCCTTTTCCTGACTATGAAGCTTGCTTAAAAGCCTGTAAGACAATGTTTTGAATTGAAGTCTTCCTGTACATAATTTTGACCATAGTAAAGAAAGATGACTATAGTCTGCCCTTTCAGTGACAAAAGGGAAGATTTCAATTTTTCATGGTTTATTTAATCAAATATTTGCAGAAAAATGGTCAGTTCACAATACTGTCATTACTTTCTACAGAATGTGAGTCCGTTATTAAAACTGAGAAAAAGTGGGCTTAAACCTTGATAGCAGTTTATATCAGACTCTCTGTAATTAGCACAGGAGTCCAGAAGACCATTTATTCTGCTAAATGAATGAGAAATGTTCTGTGTTAAAAGCATTTGGCTTCTCTTTTTTGTTCATATTAAACAAAATACATTTATTGCCAAATTTCCACAGTAACGTCCAAGAAGCATAAAGAAAATCAACAGGGCTAGCAAAGTATAACTGAGAGCAGCATTTGGTCTACAATCTTATGAAAGAAAGGTTCTGCAGCAAAAATGTACTTTTTCTAATTAAGGTGAATTTCAGGTACAAATCTTGCACAAGTTTGTAATACTCAGATGGGTAAAACAATTTCTAGACAAGATATTTGCAAAATCCACTTTAAAATTTTTTTTGTTTGTTTTGTTTTTATATACTGTATGTGCAAACAGCTGTGGTGGTGAAGACATGAGGGATATCACTTCTGCAAATGCTCTTTGAATCTCAGGGTTTGTGTTGTGATGAAAAAGCATAGATGCTTCTGTATAACAGAAATAAATTATGTTTCATTCTTTGCCCTTCATTCCAAAAAGTGGAGCTTCATGGTGTTGTGTGTGTGAAATTAAGTAAGAATTGGTGTTGTTCTTCCTCCAAAACGGTTTTTAAAAAATGGAGACTTTTTAGGGTTTTTTTTTGGTTTTTTTTTTTTTTTTTTTGTATTAAATGAGGTTGTAAGCCTGTTGTATTTTAAACGTTTTTCTGAGTTGCAAACAACACAGAATAGCTACACCATGGGCACTGGAAGAGCAGCAGAGCTGAGAGTGAACTATTAAATAAAAGACATCCTTAAAGTTAAGTGATTTTTAGCTTGATCCTGTAATTAAATAATTTAAAACCTTGTCTGGTTAATGAATTCTGTGGCCAGACAGCATAACTGGCCAAGAACGTAGGGAGTGGAAGAGTTAAAAACAGGCTCCTGGCTGTGATGGCTGCAAGAGCAGTGGAAGGGTCCAAAACAAACCCCTAACCCCTTTTTCTGCACCCACCACAGGCTGCTGAAAAAGCCATGGAGTAGCATCAAGTTGTCTGTCTTCCTGCCAGTCAGCAACTAAAACAAATTCCATAATGTAAGGAAAAAAAGTTGGGGAGTAGGTTCCTCCCAAAAAAAGTGCCTCTTTAAAAAAAGGAGAATTTTGTTGCAGTTACTACTTTTTACCTTAGCAAAGTACACAGGGAATGGGGCTGCTAAAGAGCACATCAACTAAATTAGGGTTAATTAGAAGTTCTCCCAGATAGCTGGTGCTTCATCAGCAACAAAGCAGCATGTAAATAAATCTAATTTCTCTCCAAATAAACTCTTCACAAGCTTAATTACAACAGCAACAATATCTCCCCCTAGCCCCCCCTTGTTCATTAGTGGGAGCGGCTCATTATGAGCAGTATCTGGTGAGGGCTATCATGAGCAGGCCAGAGCTGCCCCTCTCACAGGTGTCCTTCGAGGCCAGGAAGAAGTGGAGGAACTTCCAGCCTACCTGGAAGAGCCCAATTAAGATAATTCATGAGAAATTTGAGAAGCAGAAAGCACTGATGGAAAAAAAAAAAAAGAAAATCAAAACAACACCACTATATTCTGGAGAGACTTTGTTAATTACTTAAAGTATTTCCACTATTTGGATTATTTGCCGTCTTAATTTCTTCACCTTTATTACTCATTTGTGAGCAAAAAATATGAACTTCAGTTTTTATCTGTCCTTTTATTCTTTTTTGCCATCCATTGTTGTCATGGTAGATCCAAGGGCTCTTCCAGCTCCTGGTGTCTTCTGCTCTGACACTTGGGAACTGCTGAATGAGAGGAGGGGCTGAGAGACACCCAACTTTAAAGTCATTTTAGCTATAAGTCTTTTAAATGTCTTTTCACACTTTCTTTACCACATAGGGCTAGAAGAAAAAATACAGGATGATATTAGGGAAAAAAGTGTTGTCATTGCTAAAAGGATCAGCACACTGGTGGACGAGTGCAGCTCACTGGTTATTCCAGGGATAAAAAAACCTCTACCCAGAAATTAGTTATCACAGGGAAGGTGCAAACCTGGGTGCCAGTTTCAGCTGGGTGCAGAAGTGCTCTGCTGAGGGCTCATTCAAAGGGATTAATTTATTTCATTTGGTGCTTGATACATTGTCCTCTGTGATTTTTAATTTTTTTTTAAATATCTAATACTGTTGAAACCAGTGAATTCCTTATTACACAGTGTCACGTTTCAGCCGATCCTAAATTAATAAATGAGCAGCAGCAGAATAGCATGCAGCACAATTCTAACAGCATGAGCTGCACAGAAGTATATTTCACTTAGCTCCAATTTAAATACTCTGCTTTGCTCGATTTAATTATGTGAAATTACTGAATTAATGGCTTTGTCAAGTGAAACGTGTAGGACTTCAGAGTTCACTATTAAGGAAAGAAATTAGAAAGAAATCTGAGGTACATTAATTTTTTGTGTGTGGGCTTGTTTTAACACAAACTGAAATTTAACGGAGCCCACGGCCCAAAATCACTCATTTTAAGCCCAGGGAAGAGAGAAGGAGCAGGAAGTGGCGGGAAACTTCCTGAGTCATCCCTTGTTGGCTTGTGGTGATCTCCTGGGTGTATCTGCTGGGCAGGTTCAGTGTGTGTTTGTGCAGCAGGAGCTGCCCAGGGGCACATGGGAGGGAAGTATCTGTAAAATCCAGTGGTTCTCTAATAACTTGGCCACCTGTTAAACACCCTCTCCTGTGCTGCATAGTATGATTTTCTTATCTCTTTTCTGGTTGAGAACTTGTTATAACAGTTGCTTTTTTTCACCTTCATTAACTGAATTCTTTTGCTGTGGTTTGAATCCCTGCACCAAGACATGGTGCCCAGCCTGGTGCTTGGTTGTACAGAGATGCACAACGAGACCTGAGGGTAATGTTTGTGAAAGCTTGCAAGCCCTGCTCTTCTGAAGCCATTTGGACACGTAGGTGCCTAACTCTCATTAATTTCCAATTTCATGGGTTTTTACTTGCCACTTGTGAGTATTAGCCCCCTAAATCACTTGGGCTACCTACAGATGTTCCTCCCAGCCATAGATGGAGCAGTGTAAATGTGCTCTTTTCCCAGTTTCTACTCTCTGTGCTAGCAGTGCCCAGCTTGGAAGGCTCCCCTTGAGCAGTGGCATGAGCCTCGGCCAGCAGTAACTGGTTAGAGAGAGACTTAAGCATGTGTTTGGGAAAATGTGTCTTTTTCCTCAGGTGCATTTGAAATACCTTTTTTTTCCCCAGAGCAAGCCAGATTTGTATAGAGAAAGTCAGTGAGGGTTTTTTTTCCTCTGGAGGTGATGTTGGGTATTTGATCAGGCCATAAACCCCACAACTAAGTGTGGTCCAGATTCAACCCTCTGTACCCTGGATAAAAGCAGGAGCTTTACCTGACAAGCTAACTCCACCAACTTGGCCCCACTGAAGCCTCTCAAGTCTTTAATCACAGTTTTGAAGACTTCCAGGCACAGTTCTTGCAGAAGTGGGTCCCTTCTGTGCTTCTTCAGCCACACATTTGTCATTCCCAATGGAAAATGATCCAGGCAGGTTCTGAGCAAACCAAGACCCATGAGAAGGTCAGTGAAATAATTATTGCTCTCTCTAATTTGCCTCTGTGTATTTTTCTTCCTACCTCAAAATGTTTTTTTGCTCTTGTTCCGCTTTTCCCCTCTGTGTTGATCCACCCCTTAGTTCCTGACAGTTTGCAGAGGGCTCTCTTACTCTCTCAGTCCTAATGTTCTGGGGTTTTTATAGAGTAAAAGGAATATATAATGTCTTTTACAAAACAAACTGGTGGGATCCTACCTGTAGGATCCCACCAGTTTGTTTTGTAAAAGACATTCCTTTTCAGCAAAAAATTTAAACAAATCCATATTTCAAGCATGGGAAAAGTGCATTTTGAAATGAAATATATTCAGGGGCCTAAGAAGGTATTTTTGTGTGGAGTCCTTGCTCTGCTTAAATCTTGCTCCTGTGTGCATACATTGAGGGCTGTACACTGCAGACATGAATTCTCCAAGACCAGAACTTCCTGCAGAAAGGCCAGTTCAAAGTCCTGGACCTTATGGAGGAACAATAAAGGAATCTGCATTTTAAATTAGGCGAAGGGACATCAAAATACGTAGTGGCATTTATCGCTTATGGTAAATTACATCATCTGTAATTTTTCTCTCTTTGAAAATCAACAGGTTTATTTTAATAAAGAGTTCCAGCAGCTGCTATTTTGAGCAGAACCAGTCAATACCTTATTTTTGCATTTGATATGCAGCTGCAATAACAAGCCACATGTGAATTTTATTAAGACTTCTGAATATTCTGTCTGTCCAGGGAGCTATAGATTTAAGTTTTGCAGATATCTGGCTTTACCTTGAAGTAAAAAAGCGCCAAACAACCGAAAAACCACAAAAAGAAAAAAGAAAAAAAGAAAATCTCTCACACCATTTCCTCAAAGAAAGGAAAGGGTTTGTCATGCCCACGGATTAAAATGTGATTAAGAAGTCCCATGTTAGCTGTGAGTGGAATTCCATAGAACTGCTGGAAACAGAACACTTTTCTTCAACAAAGATGTGAAAAACAATAAGTTGAGTTTTATTAAAATATTCATATGCCTAAATAAAGTTTAAGTGCCATTTTTCTTCTGAAAAGTTAAATGTATTTATTAGAGTACGATGGTCAATATTATTTAGCAGTTGTATGTGAAAGAGAAAAGCGCTTTTTTATGATGAAGTGCACTTCTCTTTGAAGTTAATACTTGCTGCATTCTAATTTCTTTGTGCATATGAATGAATTTTATATCTAAAATGCATGCATCTAAAGTGGATTTTAAGTCTGATTTGATTTGAACCTCATTATTGAACTGAAGGTGGCAGCTACTCCCATTCAGATGCATGTTTGGAATCTGGAAGTGGACAGCAGCATTCTTTTTCAGAGACAGATAATGTGCTGCATGGCAATCACATATCTTGAGTAAGTGGATAGAGTCTTCTGCAGATGGCTGTCGAGCAGTTTGGGTGCAAACATGTTTTCTGATTTGGATGCCACAGAGATGCACAAAGCAGATCTGCAGGGCTGTGTGAGCCTGTCCTTTCCAAGGAGGAGGCCCCAGAGTAAAAGGGGGTGCTGCCCTCCTCACAGCTCCCTGGCCTGGGGAGGGCACCCTGAGGGTGGCCGTGGTCAGTGGCTGGGCAGTGTCCCACATCTGGGTGCTGCTCCAGCCACACACTTTGGCACACTCTGGAGTGCTCTCCTCTCTGCCTCTCCTTGCATTCCCTAAGATTCACTTACAATGCTTTTTGTGTCGGGAAAGTGTTTACATCCCATATTTATCCTGTTAAACTGGCTGCCAAACACTGAAGAGCTGATAAACACTATGTGCTGTTAACACTATAAAGTACAATCCCACTGCTGCTTGCATGCAAATAAATAATAATAACTCAGCTCTTTGTCCGCTTTTCGGTGTGTAAGTGCATTTGTCACATAGCATAGTAACATCTAAATCATTTTAGTAAAAGCACTAGAAAGGCTGAAACATTACCTGCAGCTATGATTAAGAGGAAATTTTACTGTTTGGTGGTGTTTATATGATTTCCTTATTTGATTTTTTTAAAAAACACTTTTAAAATGATGTGATGCTTAACCACTGTTGTTGGGTTTTACTTTTTAAAAACCTTTCACTGAGTTATTTCACCTTCCTAAGGACTGAAGGATTGGCCTCTAGGCTAAAAGTTACTGTGAAATACTCATTAAATCTTTTCTTGCAGCCATTACAGGCACAGATATCTTTTTAATGTGCTTGGTCAGTTTTGAGGCCACTATTTTTGTTACTGCCCATAAATCAGTAGCAAGTATTTTTAGTGTCATCAGTGAAAGGTTAATAGAAGTCCATAATTTTCAGATATATCTCTTTCGATTAGCTGCTTAGAAATTTCCTTAAAAAGAGGGTGAAAATTGTTTCACTCCAAAAACTGGAGACTGTGTCCAATTTGTGCATAAATTGAAATTGTCTTTCTAATAGACTCTCTGGAAGGTGTGGGGTTGCCTTCAAAGTAATGATTTAAACATAAACTGACCCTTGATGAGGGAGCTGGAGTTTCAGTTTAATGTGTTTCTGCAATTTTCCTTTGCCTTCAGTGCCTTCAAATTCCACACAAATAATTCCTTCATAACAAGTGCCTTTTCAGAAGATGTATGCTGCTGACAGTTAATATAAAATTATTGCCCCTGAATGCATTTTCGTAATTACTTCCCAGAGAACTGTCTTTGTGTTAGAAGACATTTCACACTTTAGTAACATAAGTGTTTGGGGAGAACATGAGTAATAATTACAGGCAGTCTTTCAGTGAAAATAAACCTAAAAAATTATAGAAAAAGCTAGTGTTAAAGTTGGTTAGAGACAGTGAGGAATTTATTCATCACATTATGCCTGTCTGTATATTTTCCAAGTTTAATAACCCTTCAGTAACTAAACTTAAAAAAAGCCATAAGGAACAGAGAAACTGCTTTCTAATTTTTAAGCAATAATGAAAAGTGACATGCTTCTAGAGACAGAATAAAGAAACTCAATCTGAATGCTCCTATAGGAGATTTCTGCTATAATGAAAAATGAAATGGCTCACAGTTTGATCAATAAAAAAATTAACAGCATTTATTAAAAGGTTTCTCCAGTATGTTGACTAATGCATACAATGGAAGTCTTGATCCAAGCAAACCAAGGTAGTAGGGTGAGTTTGTGTGTGTGAGTGTGCTGTGTAAGAATCATTGACTGAGCAAAG
The DNA here is from genome assembly GCF_022539315.1 of Serinus canaria. Classification (NCBI taxonomy): domain Eukaryota; kingdom Metazoa; phylum Chordata; class Aves; order Passeriformes; family Fringillidae; genus Serinus; species Serinus canaria. The sequence goes on along the minus strand of NC_066325.1, from coordinate 8,352,536 downwards.
CCAGTGGGTTTCAGGTTAGATGCTGGATGTACATGGTTATACTGTTCTAGAGAGCTGGAGCCAGGACTGGCTGGATAAATAAACATCATTCTGGGAGTTGCTACACACAGCCCTGCAGCAAGGCTGGATTTGCATGGAGGCAAAGATGGCAGAGTCTTATTTTCACTGGACAAAACAGGGCAATTATACCATACATACATATCTCTAACTAGATGTATGGTGTATCTCTACAGCAGAGATAACAATGCAGAGAAGTAGGTGGGCTCAGCTGGAAGTAAGGCACTGTAGGGCAAGAGGTTTATGTGTGTTACCCGTTCTGTGTGTGATACCTGTGACTGCTACAGCAAAGGAAAGTGCAATGAGCAGCCAGTCCTCTGCTGTGTGTTCCTGCCACTTTCCATGCCTTTAAACTCCAGGCAGACACTTGAGGTTTTCTTAAACTGCTGCTAATTTGAGGAAATTGCATCCTGTCTGAAGGAAGATGGACATTTTCCCTGAGAAGTGTTGGTGTAAGTAAGCTAACAGAAAGCTGCTGAAGGGCAGCTGTGGGATGTGCAGGGCTGTCAGCACCAGTTCTGTGAGTGGTGCATGGCCAGCAGGAGCAGGTGCAGTGCTGGTGCTGGCACCAGTTATTCCTGGGGTGCTTGGAACCCCTTTCTCTAAGAATGTGTGTACCAGCAGATATAGAAGGAGGTGCTGTACCCTACTAAACTAGTTTTTCTTTGCCAAGTTGAAGAATGCTGAGAACTTTCCATTTACTTAGAAATGATTATGATTTAATACAAACTGGAGTGTAATAAGGCTCTGATGTGAAATTTTATCATGTGTGCTCCCTAAAATCTCTGACTTTTGTATATTTTATTGTTAACATCCTTCACATAAAATAGTATTACTGGTGTAATCTGTGCTTTATCCCATGGGTTATTATGCAGAGGTACCCAGCACTGAACACTCTCCCTCTTCCCTTGCCTTTCCAAAAGAGGCTCTTGCAGCCACTGTTGCTGCCTGTTGGTGGAGGCTGCTGTCAGAGGCAGACAAATGACAGCTCACAGGGGCTGCAGCGGCCACAGCCCTAGGAGGGCACGAGGAGGTAACAATATGCAATTTTCATGGTTCGAGGGTAGCCTTATCCTACTGTTCTTCATTACAGTACTGCAGTGAGATCAATTTTATTAAGTTGTAAGTCTTAGGAGGCCAACACCATTAACTACATGCTGGACCAAATAATTTTTTTGGTATTATGATTGTTTTTTCCTCTTGTTGAGGGAAGGCCAGATCTGATGTGTGGATCTCTTCAGCCTGAGAGGAGCATTGCACAGCAACTGAGTGTCAGCAGGATTGTGTGTCTGCACTTTGCTCGCTTGCCCTGTCATGTAGTCATCCCATGTGATTTACCATTGCATGAATATACTGTGGCGTTCCATGCATTATTCCTCTCTGGCTCTTTGTTTATCAGCTAGGCACCTTTTTTCTTTACCACATGTGGTTTGACACCATGTGAAAGTGGTATGCTGCACTGCATGATGGAGGACCAAACCTGCTTGCCTTTGATGCCCATAGTGATGATTTGATGTGTGGAATGAGCTGCCTTTGATTCCTGGTGCTGGTCCTATGGCTGGGGTGCAATCCACACTTTCTGACCTGGTTTGTTTGGCCCGAGCAGATTTTTGTCAGCTTTGTGTGGGTATGGTTGCAGAGGTTACAGCAGCTCACAGGAGGGCCCTGGCCCTTTGAGAGGTAGCACATACAAAATAGAAGTGTTTAAAAAAGACATTTTTTGAAATGTTGAGGAGTCACAGAGTGGGAGTACGCAGCAAAGGCAAGACTTCATCCTATGATGAAGTTTTCAGTTTACGTTTGTTTGTGATTTAATTACTGAAACACTAGTGACTTTTTGGCATTTTTTCATTCTTTAATCACAAGTACAGAGAACTTTGGACTCTCTTTCTGTGTTACAGAGCTAAAGACAATACCAAAATGTAACAAACCACATAAAAGTAGAAACCTCCCCCACACCGATTTGGCATTTGACGCTGAGCAAAACATTCACTAACAAACGTTTAGATTAGGCTTTTCCTTTAAGTCATTTGTCTCTTTTGTTCTCACTTCCTAATTATGGATGAAATTTCCTTTCCTTTTGTCTTGCTGGGGTAGCCCTGTGGCCGCAGGGCAGGAAGGCTGCGCCCCTGGGTGGGCACTGCCGGGCTTTGCCAAGCCCCAGGAGGTGTCAGTTGTTTGCCAGCACCCATCACTCCTCCAGCAATTAGCTTTTATTTATTCAGTGCCATGTACTTTTGTCACTTGTCCTGCAGCTCAGGAAAACTTCTAGAAATAACCATAGTCCTTTGTTTGTTTTTGTTTGGACCAAGGTGAGGAGCAAAGAGATGCCTCTTTTCTGCTCTTCATTTTACATTTTTCCTTCCAGCTGCCAGACCTGGGCAGTGCATGTCCATGTGGTGTAGATGTTTATGTGGTCCTTTAAAGAGTGTGACTTTGCAGCCTTAGCTCTGTGTGGCAAAGTTTCTGTGATAGAAGGTGCTGCCTAGCACTGCATCAGTGGGTGTCTGCTTCTTCATGGAAGCCCCATAATTGGACCTATTTAAAGCCAGGCATGACCCTGCACAAAATAGCATGTTCCTAAGAGCAGCCCTAGATTTAAAATAAGTCCCAGCTTCAAAAATCCACAGGCTTAAAAAAAAAAAAAAAAAAAAAAAAGGAAAAGCCCCAAAAAATTTACTGGCACAAAGATAGAAAGGCTTGCCTACCCTGTATTGTGTTGACAGAATAAAAAATTTAAACTGTCCATAATTGATTCCACAGACGAAAAAATAAGCTGAAGTTGGTTTCTTTTCATTTTTTCTGGCCCATGTGTTGCAAGGTGTTACCCATTTCCAAGTGTTTCAGTGGAAATTGTAGGTAGGCTTCAGCATCTTTCCAGTCTGGCTCTGGCCTTGCTCTGCTTTCAGTCCTGCCCCACCAACCAAAGCCCCAAAGCAGTTTGCTGTGGCTCTTGTGGCCGGGCTGTCCCTGTGGTCCTGGGCTGAGGCTGTGCCATGCTGAGCTCCAAGCACAGTCCCAGCCTGGTGGCAGGGCTGTCTGTCCCAGGCTGACTGAAGCAAGGGAAATCTGCTCTTGACTTGAGCTGAACATGGTACATTGAATCTGTTTTCAAATATTTGGCTTTAGGAGCACGTTGTTCCTGTAACAGAGCTGTTTTGAACACAGCTCAGAAGGCATTTCTACTGACTGCAACTTTCAAACTGGGCCTTTGGGAATTCACTTTTTCAGCTTTGCCAAGTTTGCCACATTCCTTGGACCACCAGGTCAGGCAGGAACACTCCCAGTTCTTGCTATGTCTCCTTTGAAATAGTAACTTTCTACAGCATAAACTGGCTTGTATAGAAAAACCAAGGATCATTAACAACATTAACTTTAGTGGCAATTAGAATAACATATTCCTGACTGTTGGCCAGATTGTTTAGGTCATAGGGTAAAATATTCTTCTTGTGTAAAGCCCTGCAGACCTTCCACTGTGCTACAGGGGAAGAGGAGGGGGGGGGTAAAAAAAAAAGAAAAGAAAAACAAAAAAGCCCCCCCACTCTGTTTCCTGACATTTTGGGGAGTGAGGTATACTTTTAAGACTGGCCTCTCAAATTGTATCTTCTCTTACCGTCATTAGATATGGCAGGGTCACTAAAAAATTACTCATAATACTGAAGTGTTACCCTGACTTTGGAACTGATCAGTGATCATTTATCCTGGTGCTGCCTGCAGTTCCCTTCTGCTGGCACTTGCCCACAGCCTTGTGCTGAGCACACCACAGCAGTGTGAGCTGTGTGCCTGTGGTGCAGTGCTGTCCTCGCAGTGGTGTTTGGTGCACAAATTCCTCCAGGTTGATAACTGTGGTTATTGCAGAATTTTTTAAGCAACCTAAATAGAGACTACTTACTAAAGCTCACTGAAATCCAAGGCTTAAAAATGGAATCTTAAAAATTAGCTGTGGCAGTAAATGTATCCATCTGTGCTTGATGCCACAAGGCAGCCACTGATTTTTGGAGACTGCAAAAGATCCTGTTGGCTCTGGCAACCAAGAAGCCCCTTTGCTTGGTGGTGTACAAACGTGTCCCCTCAGAGCCAGGCCCAGCTCCAAAGCCACCCCTGCTTGTAGTGCCAGCAGCACCTTGGCCTCCCGTGGTGACCCAAACCCCTCTGGCAGTGTGCTTGCCCCCACAGGCAAGGTGCTCCTGCAGTTCTTGCCGGCAGGAAAATTGCAGGTTAAATTTGTGAACTGCTGCAACAGAGCTCTGCAGAAATGAGTTCCCGAGGAATGCTCGTGGCCTGCTGTCCTCATCAGGGAAACTGAGCTCATTGTGGGAGCAGCTGGGCTGCGTTTGAAGCTTTTCCTTGCTGGCTGGACCACCCATTCCCATCACTGCCCTGGCTGCTGTGCTCCCCTGGGCAAGGAGCGAGTGTCTCCCCAGGGCCGCCCGCACCCCACACACCCTGCTGGCAGCCTGTGGTCAGAACAGTAGAGACAAAGGTCAAAAACCCAAGAAACACCACAGATTTTTCTCAGCAGTGTTTGGTAATAGCAAGGCGAGCATGGAGTGTGCAGCTCTCAGCAGAGGAATCTGAAGACCATTTTGTTTGAAGGACAGTAACACTGAGGTGTGGCAGACATGTACAATTCCTTCAACTTGCCAAAACCAGAAAAAAATCCCATTGTAAAGCAGTGTTGCATTTACTAAATAATTTCTGCAAGCTTCACTCTTGTGTTATTTGACATACAGCTCTGTCAAGCAATGACGCTTTTGAGAAGTTGCCTAGAGGATCAGATTTCCCATTCAACAGGGAATTAAAAAATGTTTCTGGAATTTTGCTTTGCAGTGGGGAATCTATTTTCTTATCTCACATTGTACAATTTACTTTTCCTAAAGCAGTGTGCTAAATTATTTGTTATTGTTGGACTCGGTCGAGCAGCTTTATCCCTGGTGTAGTCACGAAGTATTGGAGTAAAACCAAGGATGAATTTGTCACAGTGTACTCAGCAGATCAGCTGATCTTTAGGTTAACTCTCAAAAGACAGCATTTCTGCTAAAAATATTAGTGAAGGTCTCTCAAAGCTGTCCAAAGTTGCCTAAAACCTTTCTTCTTCTTCAGGTTGTGGCAAAGTCAGTTCAGAAATACTTCCCCAAGGCCTTTGTCAGCAGGCAGCATGGACGCAGGTGCCAATTCTTTAGGTCGCATTTATATGCTTGGACTCTTTTTATAGGTTTCTGTGATAAAACTGGAGAGTTGACATTCTGATTTATTAACTATCAAGTCTGCAGGACACAGGCTTTAAAAAGATTGAATGAGCTAAAATGTTTGTGATTGCAGTCTGGAATGAGACACTGTATAAAGGTGTGCCAAGTAAATATGACAAAATGTAAGTGATAATTTGAATATATACATGAAATGATGCGTGAAATAAAGCAAAGCTAGCATAGGTCTAAAAGTGACTTACTATTTGGTGAAGTAGTAATACAAGAGAACCAGAATTGTGGGGTTTTTTTCATTGCAAGACATTTTTATTTAAGGAATAGTCTATAAAGCATGAGGTTCAGCTAGTGGCATTTTATTGAATAAACATAGTATAGATGATGACTTACAATATGGAGTGCTTAGTGAGTGATACTTTTTATAACAAAATCCTTAAATTCATTACCGCTGTGCAAGTGGCATATCTGATTTGGTAAGATGAATATTATATCTTGCCCTTAATGGAAATTTTGTAGTAGAAAGTTATGTATAATTTAGCAGTAAAAGAATCTGAAAATGTGCAGATCAGTTAACTGCTAAGAGGGAGGCACACACCAACGCAGGCTCTGATTTTTGATATTTCCATTGCAATTGGAAGGGTACGTCATGTTACGAGTGCTCCTTGGAAAGCTGCAGAGTGTTTTACACCAGTTGATTTATGTTACCCTGTGCAGAGCAGAAGATGGTATGAAATGTGCTCTGGCTGGATAGTGGTAGCAGAGCTCTAGCCATGTGTGTCAGAATTGCAGTGCTTGTGGTAACCAGTTTTCGTCTTTAATAAATTTTATTTTCAGCTTTGCTTCATGTTCTCAGCATTGGTTGTCCTTAATCTTTTTGGCACCGATCTGATTTTAGAAACAATTCGTCCCTCTGTTTGCTGGTCCTTCCTTAATGGCTTAAAACCCAAATGTAGCCCAAACCAACAAGGTGGCATCTCCATCCTACCTGGCCGAGAGCAGCTCCTGGCCTTTTGGGGTCAGCCAGTATGTGAGGATCTCTTCTGGTGGCAATTCTGTGGTTCCGTTTCACTTTCTGAATGACTTCCCAAGTGTTTCCATCATACTGGCAGGGTATATTAAGAGCATGAGTTCTTGTAGAGGCAAGTGAAATAGTGCAGGTGTAGCCCCTGGGACTGTACCACCTCTGTTGGGGAACCTGTGTGCAGAAGAGGCAGAGGCAACTCTGTTTCAGCTGGTCACCAAAGCCTGGCCACCATGGCTAGTGTGCATACTGGATGCTTTCCCTGGTGAGAGGGCAGCAGGGACTTAGAAGGGATTTTTCAGACAACCCTTGCCTGTGGCCTCTCCAGAGAGCCCAGGCAAGGGGTGTCTGCAGTGCTGCATGGACTGGCTTCAGGCACATCTGGGTGTCCACTGTGGCTAAGGGGGTGTCCTGTAGGCAGGAGGATGTGGCTGCAAGCTTATCTCTCACAAAGGCCACTGAGGGTGTCCTGGGGGGAGGGAGCAGCTGTCCTGCCAACCTCCCTCACCCGCCATGGCCAGTGGAGAGCCAGCTGCCCCCTGTGTGGGGCTGCCACCTGCACAGCCCTGTGGTGCTTGGCCCACCACACTGGGGAGTTTCTGGAGCTGTCAGAGAGCTCAGTCTCCCTGTGCACAAATGCAGATAAAAACCTGGGGGTGTTGGCAAAGATGTATGTGCTAGCCCACACTCTGGCCACAGACCAAGATAAAAAATATTGGAGAGACCTGAAGGTCAGATGTACTGCATCTGCTCTCAGCTAGGTCAGCACAATGTCAGGCTCATCTGCCCAACCAAGTGCCTCTCATTAGTTCAGCAAGACCTCTCATGTCCTGGGGTACGTGTGTGCTTTGGGATATTCAGCTAGAGCATCTTTTTCACTTGTTGTTACTAATATTGGGGCTTGGGGGCGGTGGGAAGAGGAGAGCATTGAGAATTAAAATTCAGCACATGCCTTTTCTTTGCGGGCTGTAATTAATCTTGCCAATTTTTAAAGCTTTGAGAATCTGGTTAAGTGATAAAGCACTAACAACTTTATATGACAGAGTTAGAGGCTCCCGCTATACACCCACCAGAGAAGATTAGGAGAGAGTGTTTGCAGGATTCACACTAAGCAGCAGAGAATACAGTTGAGAATTGTTGCACCACATGATATAAAAACCACATTAATATAATGAAAGGTGTCGGGAATAATGTGAGAGCGGCTGTAATTAAATGTATCTTAATAAGTGCAACATCCTTCTTAAAGCTTTTATTTTTCAGACCTTTCAAACTTAAAGGATGTTCTTGCTGTTGGCAGGTGGCCTGGGAGGAGAGCTGGAGAGCGAAGCGAAGGACAGCCGGGCCCTGGAAGAGAGGAACAGTGTGACGAGCCAGGAAGAGAGAAATGAGGAAGATGAAGACATGGAGGATGAGTCAATTTACACCTGCGATAACTGTCAGCAGGACTTCGATTCACTGGCAGACCTGACTGAACACAGGGCACACAACTGTCCTGGAGGTAATGTTAAACTAGCTTTACAGTTCTGACAGGTGGTTAGCTGGGTAATTGGACATAGCAACAGCTTGAGGCCTCAAGTGAGATTAAAGAATTAATAATGTAATTTTACAGTTAATGTAATTTTATTGTGGTGCCTTGGGTAGCCTTTGTTCACTCCTTTAATAAAATTAAAATAAAAGCAACAGCTTTCCAATTGGAATATGTCAGTAATTACGTTAGACAAAAATGTTGTGGGGTTTTTTAATGCTAGAAGTTTCAGGCAGGTATTTTTCCCTCTCTCTCCAAATGTAGGAAGATTAAAAAAGTTAAATGACTGAAGTGTGCAAAATTCCCAGGAAAAAAGGCCTCTGAACCCCTAAAAGAACATGATGATTTCTAAGATTAAAATTCATAGTGCGAGTTCTTTAATCCCACCCTAAAAATACAGCATTCTCCCTAGGTTATTATTACATTGCCTTTTGAATTTTATGGAAGTGAGGATGGCATCAGCCTACGCTGATCTTGATTTTACTTTCTGTAAAGTAAGAACAAGCTCAGAGCACTGGTGTGAACAATTGCAGCATACCTTGCTTTTCCAGGGCTGCCTCTGCATGGCTGGCGCTAGCAGCAGGTACTCAGCCGAGCACGCTAAGCCGATTTACAGGGGTAGGAAAAAGCTTTGCAGATTTTACCAAAGATTAAATAAAATCTTAGGAGGGGGAGCACAGAATATGTTCATATTTAAATCAGGGATTCTTATCTTTCACCTTCCCAGAGTTGAATACTCTGCCATCACGTCTTCCTCCACGCTCATCTAAATTATTTTTAGGCAGTTGCTGTTATGGCAGACGGGTAGGTCAAGGCTGGCAGAAGACAGAAGGGTTAGTTTCTCCTCTGGTGCAGCAGTATCCCATCATTTTTCCCCTGAGTGCATATTCCTCCTGGCCACTTAATTTGTTTTGTAATTAGTCTGTGTTTTCTGCTCTCCTTTTTGGGCATAAGTAAAATGATCAGCCAAAAAAAAAAAAAAAATACAGGGGATGGAATAGAGCAAGGGAGGAAGGGTCAGTTGGAGGCTTTGGCTTGGTCTGACTCCCACCCCAAGAGCACCCTCCCTTGTCTCAGTCTGGCATGCAGAGGGGAGGGCTCCTTGCTCTTGTTCTCATCTGCTTGCTGGGAGGAAGGACAGAGGGATGTTGGGGCTTTTCCCATGCTTGCAGTTGGGTAGGGATTGCAGTCCTAAGCCTGCCCCCTGGGCTCCTTGCTCTGCACTCTCATTTATGCCCTACACAGGCTGCAAACTTGAAAGTGCGTAAAATCGAAAGGCCACTTCTTGCAGGGTAATTTCCCAGCCGGCTGACAGCCATGGCACTGGCCTGAGACTTCTGCACATGGCACTCTGCTGCAGGGGAGTAAGCAAGAACATGTAACCTTCTATTCAGAAAACTCCTTGTTTTCCCAACTGGAAGGCAAAGTGCACAGCCCATGTGGACACTGGTCCTTTCCAAGGAAGAAGCGCCCTGGGCGGCCACTGCTCCGTCGCTGCCCACTCTCCTCAGTTGTGCTGGGACAGCTGCCTTGGTGCTGGGGCTGAGCCCCACAAAAGGAGGCTCTTTTTAGCCCAAATGTCTGCTTGGGTCTGGTTCTCTGTGTGGTCCCCAAACAGCTGTAATGGCACAATGGCAGAGGGCAGTGGGCACTGCTGATAGGGACTCCAGAGCAGGAATGTAAGGTTATGACAGGTAACAGCAGTGCTATGAAAAGGAGCAATTCTTTTCCAGAGGCAAATCTGCATTAAAACATAACAACCTAGAGATTCTATTAATGTAAATTCAGTCAGTGTTTTCACATCTCAGTTTTTTTTTATCCTCAGTGTAGTAGTCTTTTAGTGAGACTAAGAGAAATAAATTATACTTTTAGAGATATATCAAAATATTTTTTCAGTATTGCCACTGCTATTCTTGATTGCAGGTAGCATAATCTTGTCTTCTTTTACTGTCTTCACGTGTGTGGATGATTTACAAAGTTATTTTGTCCCAAAAAGCACCATATAACTATCTGCATATACATAAAATAAGTGCTAATTGTCTCCATGTGAGGATGATCCTTGTTCCAGAACTAGAGTGTCTGTTTTCTATTTAGTTTAATCTAGTGTCCTGAAGTGATTTAAAGTAAATAGGAAGATTGCACTCATATATTTTGGAATGAGAATGTTTCCATGAAGACAATCTGGAATATTGCTTGATATTCACATACCTTGCCTTGAGGAAAAAACAACCCTTTCATATATACCAGTTTGATACATGGTCTGATAATCACGAGGATTATCCTCAAGCTTTTTTGAGGAAAGCATGCAAAATGTGTGTCTTTGTTCAGTTCATCTAAAAAGACTTGCACCACCTGGGTGAAAACCTAAGACCTCATTAGAAAGTGTGTTGTATTTAAAGATTTTACCCTACAAAAAGTGCTCTTTGTCTGTGTCCTTAGTTACCCTGCACTTCTTTTCCCTGTGATACCTGCCTGACACACCTGAGGGTGTAATGCAGTGCCTGACCTCTTGGCAAGCTAGATTTTCATGTCTTAATCTGAAGCAGGGCTTTCAGTCATGTCTACATGGCTCCAGATCAATACAGGTAATATTTGTAGTGATAATATCACCAGGCTGATAATACAACATAACTAATGACTTCCTTTGGGATACTGAAGTTAGGAAGGTATTGTAGCTCAGGAGTGTTGCAGGATTACAAGAGATCACTCCAAAGAACAGGATAAACCATCTATTTCACTGGAATCCCTTAGAAATTCATTACAGCCTGCTGAAGTTATAATACAGTTTGAACGCAGCTGCTTTGACATGTAAGGAAGTAACAAACAGCCATTCCCCCCTTGCTTTTTCATGTATTTCAGACTTGTTTCTTTGAGGACAAAACACTGATGAAATCTAGACATCTCTGGCAGCATAGGTGCATGGCATTCCTTTTGATGTCAGTGTAGTAGAGATGTTCTCCTTCTGACAGAATTAGGTGCCTTTTATACCTTTTGCTCATGACTGATGTCTGTGATTGCAGATTGTAGGTTCCCAGTGTCTACAAGGATCTGTAAAGGGCCTAAATGGGGGCAGCTTGTACCAAAAGAACAAAAGAACATCACATTTCCTTACTGGCTTATATCTTCCCTTGTTTCCCAGCTTGCCCCCACAAACGAGCACTCCTGCAGCAGTCCTGCAAACAGTGCCTTAAACTGTTTCCTGAAGCAGCAGCATCTTGAAAAATACTCTGAGAACAAATAAAAACACCCAGTGTATACACTGGATGTGTTAAGCTTTTAAAATGACTTTAAAACTCACTGGTATCCCATATCCCCTAAACTAGAGAGGGCTAAGTAATTGCCATTGGCATCATGTGCAGCCTTTTTAATGTGTTTTTGCTTGCTGCTGTTACAGTGTAGGTGTAGCATGATGTTATCTTACAGCATTAGGGACAAGAGTAAAGAATTACATGTGGATTTACAATTTACTGTGTCCTACAACAAGCACCAGAGTCTCCCTACCTAAAGACACTATTCTGTGATAGATTACTGTCTGGTGGCTGGTGCCAGGTGGTTTGTTGTCTGACAAAAAGCGGCTAAAAAGTCACAAGCTTTGTCATTTGGCTTGTGACTAATCTGGGTTTAGCTCCAGTATTTTATTGTGGGTTTTTTTTGCTTCCTCCACCCCTTTCCTTCCATGGGTCAGAATAGTCTCAGGTGAAGTTGTTTCTTCACCTTCTCAAGTGAATGTAGAATTTTTAGAGCTAATTAGCACATCAGTGAAGTGGACAGAAGTAGGTTTTGGCTGGGTCTCTGAGCATTTCATGAGGTCCTCTTCTGTTGTTGATAACTTTACAGGTTGTCTGTTTCAAACAGCAGCAGAGCTATATATGGATATTGCCAGCTTGGAAGCAGCTGATTTTTCTAAACTACTGTACGGTAGGAACTAGTTTATAATTAAAGTCTTGCAGTTGCTTCTTTTAAATGCCCTATAACTTGTAGGCTTACCTTTGAAATGAGGTACTGTAACTGTTTCATGCTAGTGTATAATTTTGCATTTTCTTTTATTTCACCTGCTAAAGAATTATGATTGCCATGCAACCCCATTTGCGGGATGCTTATCCAGAAACACGTATACAGCAGCTTGTCAACAAGTGACAATGTCTCATGAATGTTTTTGTCAGGTGGCATTTTTTACTTCCCACTGACAAAGAGAGATGTCTTATATACATTTCCAAAACTAGCCCTTCCCAAAATTGTAATCTTTGTTTGCACCTGATTGGCAAATTAGTCCTTTTTCTCTCTTTTTGCTGCTGCTTTTGTTACATCTTTAAATTAATGAATTACTGATTGTCCTCCACAAAAGAAACTGAAATACAATTGTGAAAAAGCAGTGTGGAAACTTAATTATACACCTAGTTTATACAGCTGTGTGTCTAATGACCTACTGGCCCTAATTACTGTGTTGTGGTTCAGTCTGAGTGCTCTTGTCCTTGCCAGAATTCTGCTCCTTTCTCTTAACCTGACTAGTGTTTCAAGCTTAAAAAAATAACAAGTTTCCTTTTTTTGTTCTTTTCTGCGTTGTTGTGCTGAAATGCAGTTTCTCCTCTTTCCAGAGGTCATAGCAGTGTTTTAAAATTGGCACCAGAAAAGCTCAATAATATCACAAACTGTAAAAACATGGATTTTCCCTGGAGTCCTCAGTTCTTGCTATCCAGATCTGAAAATGGGCACTGGGGCAGTGTTTTTATTGTCAATCACTTGGAGGGCTTCAAGTGCAGGCTCCTGCCCTTAGTTTGTCACAGATGTCCCCCCTCCAGGTGCAGGGACAGCACAGGGCTCCCCAGGGCTCCTCAGCCACCCTTGCCACAGTGCCCAGGTGCTGCACATCTCCCTGCACTTGGTATTTGTGCCCTCCGTGCTGAGAGCTCTGAAACCCCACATTGTTGCTGGGGTACACGTGGCTGGGTGGTCTGGGGTCTGGCTCCTCTGACTGCTGTCACCCCAGAGGTGAGGTTTGAGTTACCTGGAAGTTCCCAGCCAGCCTGAAAAGAGGCTTTTTCAAAGACTTCTGCTTGCACATGCCATAAAATCAGTGTGCTGATAAGGAGCTGTGCTGACTGGCTTGCTGTGCAGGTGCCCAGTGAAATACGTATTTATTGTGTAGAACATAAAGCACATTCCCACATCTGAATGGGGAGCTGAAGACAAACAGAAGCTCAGCTGCAAATCTCATGTCAAACAGGGCCTACAGCACCCCGGCCATGCCGAGGTTTCGCAGCGCATCCCGTGTGGTGCGAGCTGAGGCAGCAGCGCTGGCTCTGCCCCCGCACGTGGCAAATGTGCTTCAGCTCAGTGCAGCGTGTGGTGTGCTGCATGTCTGACTGAGCAGTGCCGTGTTGTGCTCCCTGACAGCGCTGCCCACCCCTCAGATCGGAGAGTCATCCGCAGGCAAAGGTAGGTGAGCGCCCGGGAGTGCCACCCTGCGCTCGGCCCCTCGGCACGGCGAGGCGTCAGCAGGGCCGAGCCTCAGCGCTTCTTTCTCCGTCTCTCCTGGATTTCGCAGGCATGCCGGTGCCTGTAAGGATTTATGGTGGGGGAGACATGTGAATTTCAAACAATGCCTGCTCGCTATAAATACCCAGCTGGGGCTTTGCTGTGCGGCCTCACGGAGGGTGTCCCAGAGCGGGAGCCCACGGCAGCTCCGTGCGGAGCCGGCACACCGGGCTGGGCAGTGTGCTCGCTGATAAGAGTGTGCCAGTGCGCCGGGCGCCATCCCTGCAAATCGCCACGGCCACCTTTGTGCCGGCCCCCCTGGGGATGGTGGCGAGGGAGGCAGCACCAGGCGCTGCGTGTGCAGATAGGAGCGCTGCCAGCGTGCTGAGGCCGGCTTGGTTGCATGTTACCAAAACCCCTGGCAGGCGGGAGGTAATGAGCTCTCCCCACCCCTTTCTCAGCCCCCACATAGCCAGCAGTCACTGATGGCCTGTCTGTGCATTCTGAGGCTGCACTAAAGTTCTTAGCGATGATGATGTCTTTCCTCAAGCAGCATATGTTTTTCACACAGGAAGACCATTTTCCTTGTCATTTTTAAACATATGGCCCAGTAAGGAGCTGAGGATGACAAGTTAGCCTGCTTGTATTGGCAAGGGACTGTTTCATTCTTACTACTTTAATTGAGTTCTTTTATCTGCTTTTATCTAGTTCAAAAAGTAGTCTGCAAAGTAAGCACAGGTATGCGTGGAAGTGGATAAAAGAGAAAGTGGGTGCATTTTTCAAGTGAGGCCTCTTAAAGGAAAGGTGTCCTTTGGAGATCTTGAACAGGTTGCCCCTGGCTGGCTGAGAAGCCAGTCTCTTCTCTTTCGCTGCCTTGGCAGCCTAGAGAAATGCACACAGACCAAGGCACCCCAAATGCTGTGAAGCAAGAGCTGTGCTGGATGCTGGCCTGTATGCACCAGGACAGGGAGCTGCAGCCTTCCCAGATCCCCCTGCACCAGCTCAGGCCTCATGCAGCAATTCTGGGGCACCACAGGTGCTGGAGTTCCACGTCCCCTTCTCCTCTTGCTTCAGATTTCTGTTTGCAAGGGTAATCCATTGCCATGGTACAGCAGAGGAAGGAGTGTGGGGTCTGCATAGGGCAGGTTTGTTTCTCAGCATACAGAAATCTAAGTAAATAATAAATGGGTTTTATAAAAAAAAAAAAAAAAAGGGGGAGGGAGGGGTTTCAGTGGTAAGAGTTCCTTCCCAGGCTGGAACCTGGTGGTAGCTACAAGAGAAGCTGTGCCTACAGGAAGGAGGATCCCTGTTTGCCATAAGCAGGTCCCAGCATTCAGAGGGTTGTAGACAAAACCCAGTATATGAAACTCAATTCCGAATTGCAGTGAGGATAGCCTGGAGACTACAACAGATATGTGTTTGTTACAAAGTGGCCTTTAATAAAGCCTTAGAGAGCTCAATGGAGGATATGCTGGGGTTGTCCTGTCTCAGATGGACAAGAGCATGGATTATTTCTGGCTAGGACTCTGCTGAAGGGCATGCATTGCCTTCCTGTGGGTTGTTGAGGGACAAAACTGATGGCCATATTAACAGCCTTGGCAGATTCAGAGCCATTGAGATCTTCAGACTGCACATGTAATCAGCGAAAAAGAGATGCACCGAGAGTTTGGGGTTTTTTTCCTGATTTCTTCCCCTATCCCATTGCAGACAATTGTGTAAGTACTTTTCATATAAGGATGACTGTAGTGAGCCAGCCTGATGGTCCCATCATGCTGTTTCCCCAGAATGTTTTCCTAGCTGTTAACAAACTTATCTAAGTACTTTGTGGTGCTTTTTATTTAAATTATTCAGACTATCTTCTTCCATGAATTTCCATTTTGAAGTGCAGTTAGCTTTTCCTGTGGTGGGAATCCAGAGTTCAACTGCACATTGGGCAAAAGCATCACCCTTTGTTCTCTTCACTTTTGTCACCTGCTTTCATTTGATACCCTCTGGTTCTTCTGGTGAAGGAGACAGTGAGCAATTGCCCTTTTCCTACCTTCTCCATCCCCTCATGTTTGAGCAGGCTTCTTTTGCTGCTCCCTCCTGTCTCTAAGCCCCTGTTTGCAATCCTCTTGTTGATACCTCGTGTACCTTGGCCTGGAGTAAGAGGGATGTGGTGAGGCATAGCTGGTGGGAGAGTGATGGGGTCAGCTATCTCCTCCATCACTTGTGCCAGAGATGTGGTCATGTTGGTGTGTCTGCCCTGGCTCCTGAGCAGGAGGCGAGGACTTGTCCTAGTGTGAAGACCTGGCAGACAGAAAGATGGTGTCTGGCCATGTAGGGGAAAAACAATTAAGACTTCAATGTTTATTAAGAAAAAAGCAACCAGCAGTGCATTTCAAGCACTCATCACACAGCATAATTTTGCTGTTGGAAGTAGTGGGATTAAACAAGTCTTTCTAATGTTGATTTCTTTGAATTTGCGGCATATAATTAAAACAAAATCAATTAAAAACGAAGGAAGTGTGTGTACAAACATTGTCAAGAATTCCTATCTTTCATTTTTTAAAAACAAGCTCTAGAAAAAATCCCCACAGAAGTTCTGTAGTGCATATTTGAATGCTTTTGTTGTAGCCTCATTAAACTTGGCTTGTCTGCAGATACAGCTGGCATGTTATTAACTGTGCTCCAGGCTTGGGGAAGCCAGAAAGCAGCCTCCACCCCCTGGTGCCGGCTGGCTTTAGGGAAACGTGCCAGCATGGGTTGGTCCTCTTCAGCTGGCTGGCTTTGGGAGCGCTGCTGGAGCATCCAGCTTGGCCCCTGGGTGCAGAGTGCGGGCTCAGCCTGCCTGCAGAGCCGGTGGGCAGCGTGGGCTCCCGGGGCCCTGGCTCGTGGGAGCAGCAGGGACCCACCCAGGTACGTGTCCTCCTGGGACAGCCTCAGCCGGGTGCCTGGGTGGTCCGTGGGCGTCTCACGCCATTCTCTGCACTAGGCTGGCAAGAAGCAAACTAGGGATCATCTGCCAAGCGGTTCCTCTGTTCTCAACAAACTGCGTATTGGACTGAACCACTCAAATAAACTGAATAAGGGAAATATTTTCTCTGCACCTGCTGGAGAGGCTGTTGCTCTCCAAGCTGGGCTTGCACATCAGAGGACCTCCATCAGAGGTCCAAGCAGCTTCTGACTTTCTTCAAAGCTTTGGCAGCAAGCGTGTACATTTTGAATGCTTTTTCGTGTAAGTAATTTTAATAGGTGCTTTTAATAGTAGGGTAAATGTTACAATTTCATATTCAATTTAAAATTGTTGAAAATATACTCACTAAAAATGTAAGTAAATTACATGTATTAAATATAGATAGTATTATTCAAACATCTTGCTTATTACAAGCAGTTTTCATTGTCTTAGCTAATGAAAAATTGATTTGGCATTTTCAAGGCACTTGGTCTGTTCATGCTAAATACTTTGTAGGGCATTTAGGCACTTTGTAATCTTTAAACATTCTTGCAACCCCTTCCTGACAATTGTTCCCCTTCCTAAAAATTGGTATTTTTATCATCATGAAATTAAAAAGTTATCATTCTAATTTAGCTTAAGTTTTGACTGCTACTGGACCGCTTCCTTCCTCCTTCCTTCCTGCCTTATGCTGGTAAAAGGTTTGTGTTGTCTTTGGGAGCTGACATTGCTGACAATTAAAGGGATTGATTTTTAGTCTGTGCATCTCCCAGATCTGCTGCCCTATGGAGCTGCACAAGCTTTATGTCAACATGAGGGGAACGAGAGGTCAGTGTTTCGGGGAGAACTCAAGACCTTCCCCATTAATACCCTGAGTTATTTTGGATGAAAATTACTGTGGCTGCACTGATTTGCCTAATGACATGCATGAAATTGGTGGAACAGCCAAGGTCTTTAATCCAGGTGGGTTTTGTTGCTGGTGACATCAATAATGGTGGGAGTGAACTTCCTCTTGAAAGCATTTTTTTTTTGGTGTGTAGGTCCATCTCTTCCTTAGGCTTCCTTGAAAATCGTTTTCAGTCATAATGATGAAAGACTTTTTGGCTCCTCTTTTTGTTGCTACTCAATTACTGTTACACTTGCTGAGGAGGACATAAGGAAAGGCTGAAGAAACCCATTGCTTTTCTCTTCTCAAGGGAATCTGTTACATTAAACATTTGAATAGATTTTTGAACATAATTCCCAGTTACTTCCTCTACAGTGAACTCAGTTCACTCATGCAGACTTTGTACTTAATGATATCTCTTAAAATAAATGAGATTTGATATAATTTATACTAAATGGTCATTTTAGAAATCTACATCTACTAATTATTCATTAGAAAATTTGGAAAGACAGAAGTAGAGTAAATTTCCTTGATGAACTTGCAGTCTACAGAAATATAAATACACACACCTGTGTTTATTTTCTTCGAGCAAAACTGTAAAGAGGTAATTTACTGGACTCCAAGAGTAGTGTAAACAGGTTTGAAGTACATTGTTCAATCTTCATCAATCAACCATAGCAACCAACCAAGCCCAAACCAGCCAAAAACCCAACATGCATCCAGGACAGTTATTTATGGTAGTAATTAACTGGTGGTCTGTATCTGCAGCATTTGGGATTGTGCTTTTGTGTGTTCTGGCTGTGTGCTTGGGGTGGCTGCTCTGTGCCCTTTCCTCTCCTTGTTGCCTGTGTGTGTGTCCCTGTGGTCCCTCCTTGAAGGCTTTTTCCCTGCTTGCTCCTTTCTGGACTGTCCCATTTTGCATCTTGTTCCCAGCAGTCTTCTCTCTGTTGTTGTGCTGGCATTGGCCCCTTCCCAGCCTCACATGAAACACAGTTATGCACACTTTATCCATTTAAGTGACACCTTGCTATGTTACTGGTTTCTCCTTGACTCCCAGCTGCAGTTGCTCTCTTGTCCATCGTCCAGTGCTGGCTCTTCCGTGGAGCTCTGTGCACGTGCAGAGCCTTCCTTGAACCATCCTGTGGGAACTGGCAGATCTCCTCAGGGTGCTGGGAGAAATCACACTGCTCCATGTGGTGCTTCAGAGGCAGACCCAGCTAGGTTCAGATGAACTAAATACATGTGCTACTCAAATCTTTGTTCGCAAAACTCAGAAAATTACTGAATTTGCATTCAGACCTCATACAGATCCAACCTGGATAGCTGCTTGATGTTACCTTTCAGCCCTTCACAGCTCCTTCCTCTCTTACAGACACTTGTCATGGTTTGTTTTACAAGAGCTGTTTCATGTAGGAATTGTATTCCAAGGAGTTTCAATGGTATTGAGTGTGACTGGGTCTGACTTGGACCAGGCCTGTGATACATATAAATAAAGCAGATAGTATTCCTTGCTTTTTATGGAGGATAGACTGCTATCTTTAGGAAGCACTCATGATGCTGTTGCACTCTTCTCACAAAATAAGACAAATTCAACCCAACATTTAAAACAAAAGGGAATTAAACTGAGTAGGATTTTGTCTCATAGCTTAAATGAAAGAATAGTGAGTTTTTGTCTGCCAGAAAACTGGAAATGGGAGGGAAGATGCTTTCTGTTGATAACTAGGTGTGCATATACGTATCTGTGATGTACAAAATGCCTCATTTTAGGTTGATCAGTTAATCAGTTAAAATTGACTATTGAAAATAACATCATTACTTTGGGGAGAATCTCTCTCAATTAGAAGAGAAATGAGGAAAGCCAATTCTTAACAGCAAGTTGGGGGACAGTGATTTTGTAAGTGGCACTGGAGTCAGAAAAAGTGCAATCAGAGTTAGCAAAGCTCCCTGTTTTTCCAGAGGCTGCCCCAGTAATTGGCTGTGCATGTCTGGATTGCCGAGTGACAGGCAGGAGCCTCTGCTCTCAGAGAGCTTGGTCTCTGAGCAGAGAGGAGAGGAAAGGAAGGGAGGATGGGGAGAAAAAACAATTTGTGAACTTGCCCCTTTTGAGATAGCAACTGCTCTTCTCCTGTGCCCAGGATCATTGAAAACAGCCAGCAGCTGCATCCCACTCTGCTTTTGCTGTCAGCGAATGTCACTGCAGAAAGCTCCATAGTTTGAAGGAGCCACTGTTTGTACACAGGGAGTAGAGGAAACTCATGAAAATTTTGTGGTGTGTGGGCTGCTCTGGATTTTACTGTGAGGATGGAAGATCTTCACAAATGTTTTAAATTAGACTATCCTTGATAAGTCTGGTGGTATGGACCCCAACCAAAATTTCAGGGAGAAAAAAAAGTTGCTCTGTTAAAGCAGACATGAAAAACAATGAAGGGCTTAACTTTTGTCCTGAGGGTGATAAAACAGCACCACACAGCTGAAAATCAATCTGACCTTCACCCACGTGATGCTGTTGTCTCAGTCTGTCTTTCATTTCCTTTGGTTGAGTGAAGGCCACGGCATTCAGTAGGGAGAAAAGCCAGAGGGAGGTGTGGAGAATCCTGTTTTCTCTGGAAAGGCTTCGGTGCTTGCATAAGTTCCCTCTATAAAGTGAGTTGCTGTAAAACTTTGAATTATTTCATGAAATTAATTTTTAAAAATTATTCTTCTCTTAATAGGCAGAAATCACATTAAGGTGAAGAAGATATGTGCTGTAAAAAAAAAAAGTGTTTGTGATATAAAACATTCTGTTTTAATTAAACCTAGAATTAGTTGGTGTTTTGAAATGAAGGCTTCATGCAGCAACAGGAAACCTGCACATTCATTTAAAACTTAGAAATTTGTACCCAAAGGGGAGAAGAAAAGGCAATTATTTTTTCCTGAGATATTTGAACATTGCGTTGTGAGGTTTGCACAACAAAGAAAAGGTACCCTGATACCAAGATATTTACATAAATAAATCAACAATTAGGGCTTGTGTATAAGCAATATTATTGATTTTCAAAACAGAGGTACAATTTCAATTCGTGAATTACTCATTTTACATAACATCTTGCAGAAGAGGTTCCCACCTCATTTTCCTCAAGATAGAGAAGGAACTGAATGAATGGGTAAAATCTGTGCTGAATTTAATTCTACTAAACAACAGAATCAAGCAAAGGGGAAACTAAATGCATAAGCACATCTTGATGTTCTTTTTGACATCTTGAAAGCAATTAAAAGTGCAATTCATAGCTGTTCATCCAATCCCCTGCTTCTTCCATCCTTGTTGAATTTAAACACAACCCAGAACCAAGCTCCCAGTTATTTCTCTTGGAAAGCAATAAGTTTTCCACACTGATTTTACAAAACTAAGATTACTGTAAATTCTGCCTACCCTGAACTGCAGTTTTTCTGATTCATCTCCTTACACATGGATAATGTCCTTTCATCTCAGTCATAAACTACTCTGTTACTTTATATTTTTGTGCCATATATTCCCTAGCTACTGTAGCAGAGAGACAGGGAGGGCTACCTGTTATTTTCTTTGTTCAATAATTGTTGCCTGTTTTAGGACAGTCTATAAGAAAAGTCTCTTGTTAAAAAGATAATGGCAGAGATTGGATGTGGCTGCAGAGATGAAGCTCTGCTTCATAAAGGTTAATTTGTTCATTAATCTATTTGGAATAATGGATATTAATTTGTGACTGTAGCATTTTATTTAAGTGTGGTTTGTCTGATGTACCGACCATCGCAGATGCGTTTACATGTTATTAAAAACCCCAAAATGGTAAACAGAAAAGATGTTGGGACCTTTCCCTGGCAAGCTCTGCTACTCAGGTCTCCGTGCGATATGCCAAAATGCTATTTGCATAAATATAGAATTTAATAAGTTATCATTCTGATTAACGTCATTAACTGCTTAACTACTGTAGAAATTGGCTTCCAAAGTTGCTTGTTGGTAGCTGTTGCTCTCCACGTCATTCCATTTGCTGTCTCACTGGGGATAATGGTATGCAAGGGAAAGCAAGAAGGTCAAGGATCTTTTTGTTTAGTCTCTTTGCACATTAAAAGTTCTATTATGTGTTTGTATTGCATGTGGTTTCCAGTCGGTTGGCTACAATGCTTTCAAGATCCATTGATGATGAGTTTGTGAGGCTAAATATATCTTGTGGATTATGACTACCAAGCTATCACTTTGTGCAGCAGTCAGGGCCAATATTTAACAAGTGTTTTTCAGAATGAGGAATTTTGCAATCGAGTCAAATGATCTTACAAAAGGGGTTAACAGAAATGCCAATACAGAAGATGACAGCAAATGCTGGGCCTGTGCTAGCTGTGGGGGTGTTTCGGGGCTCTGCTATGCTGTTTGTGGGGGAAGTGGTTCTTAGGTTGGGGTTTTTATGGGTTTTCTGCATGTGGGGGAGGGCTGTGGTATTGTTGTGAATGACACAGCGGCCACAAAGCTGAATGGGTTGAACAAAAAAGTGGTGTCCTCTGCAGCCATCCCTTTCTCTCCCCGGCAAGGCGTGGGTGCAGTGTGCTGCGGTGGCGGCAGCACGGTGGGACTCCCGCTGGAGCCTCCTGTGACTGTCCCCTGTCCCCCATGGCTGGCAGGGCAGGCGGGCTCCGCTGGGACCTCGCTGCTGCTCCTTGCCCGACATTTAAGGGAATGCAAAAGCAGACTGCAGGATGCAGCCGCGTCTGAAGGGCTGGCACAGCCGCCTTGCTTGTTTTCACTCTCTAGCTAGTAGACTGACCTTTTAAAAAAACAGTTTCAGCTGCTTTGAAACTGACAATAGCTTTAATAGATTTCATTTTAGAATTAAATAGCTCTGGTTCCATTTCAATAATGTAAACTAGCAGCCATGAGCATGCTTTAGCTGATTGTTTCAGGCTGTGTACAAACTCAGGCAGACGTTACTGCCTCCTTGCCAGGGATTAGTGCAAGATGCTCACTTTCTTTAAAAATCAAAGCAGAGATTTTTTTTTTTCAGCAATTTGTGTTCTGACTGAATTCTGAGTACCTTCACACCTGTCAAGTGAACCCAGTGTGCTTGTTCCCAAGGGCAACCTGACATCTGGGAAATTCTGCCTCAGCCCCAATTGGTCCCCTTTGAAGCACCTTTGGTATTTTGAACTGAAATTGTGTTACACCATCACATATCATCCTTTGCATTATTCTGTTCTGCTCCAGTATACCCCTGCTTTTATAAATTTCAGTTTAAGTCTCACTCTTGGGCTGTTTCAGGAGTGTTGCAGTTATCTGTAAGCTGTCTTGCTTTTTACTGTGGGGCTGGTAAGCTCAGAAACATCTGCAGGCAGGGTCAGTCCAGCTTGCTATTCTTCAGAGAATATTTACAAAGTTTCATAAGGCTTGGACCCATACCCACACCCATCCTAGATGCAGTCTCTACAGATTTATCCCCAGAGCCTCTTACAAGCATTGCTTGTATTACTATCTAGAGCTATCCCACTGCAGAAATCCTCAGGAGAGAGAAGTGGACAAGAGTACTTAGAAACATCTGTTAAAAATTCAGACAAACACTCCACTGTCACTAGAAGCAATTGGGACGGGACGAATGAAATTTACCATGTGGTGCTACAGCAAAAAAGGAACTTTTTTCTGTTCCTTCACTTTTCCTTAGAAATGGATTGTTTGGTCAGTAGATACAGAAAAATGCCTCTGCAGAGCACACTTGGGGTGTATAGCTGCTTGTAACCAATGTCACAAACTGACTCCACAGCCAAGCCTTGTGGTCTTGTGGGAGTGCTGTTTCCCGAGTGCTCACATTTGATTCATCACACGCTTTCTACTTGTTTCAAGAAACCCTGCATTAATTGTGCAGACCTAGAAAGTGGTGACATTAGGAAATAAATTGACTTCAACATGACTTTTCCATTGCTTAGGCAAAAAGGAAGAAAAAGTTGCTATAACAAATCTAATGGATGAATTCTCTAAATGGTTGCTCTTTTGTGTGTAGCTACATTCTGGATTCAGCGAGTACTTGATAAATACTGTCATTTGTCCTTGATGATGTGTCATGAAGTTACAGGCAATTTGGCAGAGAAAATAAGTTTTCTTGAGTATGAGGCCAGACTTGTGATGATGTGTTTCTCCACTGAAGTCCAGCTCAGCCCTCCACCCGACCCCATTCCCCATAGAGCACTCTCATCCCCCCTTCCCATCCTCTGCTTACCAGCAGGACAAGAAGCAAGATGAGCAGTGCTGTCTGGCGGGGTGACACATGTATGCTGATTGCCTGGGACAGGCCCAAGAGCAGGGATAAGTGCTGACTCTGCTCTTAGTCTTTCTCTCAGCAGAGACATGAACTGGGGTCTCTGCCTTACCCAATAAAAGGCAGGTTTACTGATCTTAGAGAAACTCAATTTCAATCCGAGAAACTCAATTTCTCATAGCCCTGTATCCCCAGTATGGTGTGATTCAAAAGTTAATAGGAAGGGACAAACAGTTAAGACGTATGACAGGCAATATGATGACATAAACCTTGTTTTCTTAGGATGCCAGGCTGAAAAAACGAACACAAAGCTCCTGAGAATAACTGAGTCACTTCAGATTGTGACTTGATGGACAATGCTGACTTTGTTATCACTCTGCAGGTAGCGAGGGGATAGGGTTAGGGAGAATTTCCAGAAAAGCAGGGGAGTTGTTATTAGAAGGGTAAAGCTTCCACTGCCACGCATCCCCTGTAGTGGACCCTGCATTACCCTGGTCCCTCCTCCTTTTAGGAGCCTTTTGAGGAAAAGTCTTATGTGACAGGAGCATCTCTCAGGTCTTTTAATCTGTGAGCTGCCAGGTGAAAGAATGGGGCTAGGGAACAAAAGACGCTCAGATACTGCAGACAAGCTTTTGTAGGATCTGCCACGTCAGCTGTCTCTTATAAGGTCTGCTGTATTTTCTGTTGATGGTGCTTTTCCCCCGAGGATTTTCCTACACCTGGGAGTGCCTGCCATAAGCTGCACTGATATTTTCCTCAATGCCTTTCATTTCTGTGTACAGATGGAGCTGGGATATCACACACTGTCCTTGTCCTTATTCTGTTCTGCTCCTTGGCAGTCACAGCTTTCCTGGCTGGAAGCTTTCATCCCACCTCCCTCTCAGCCCTTTTCAGGAGGGGCTTTGCAATTATTTATAAGCTAGCTTGCTTGTCCTGTCTTCTGACATTTTCAGTGTAGTCTGTGGAAGAGTAAAGCTAAGTATGTGTTCCCTGGTTTTACAGGGAGCAGAAAACTTGAAGTAACTGTTGGTGGTCTGAGTTAGCAAGATATTCTTTGTTTTTTAGGGGGTTGAGGACTCTCCCTTTAAATCAACGGTCTTCTGGGTGGAAAATATTCCAGTGGCCTGTAACTACCTCTTGCCTTTAAAGTGTTTGAAGATCCTGGCGGGGCAGGCAGCTCACTTGCATGCTTTTCAAGGGGAGGCTGGCTGTCCTGCTTATCTTGTATTCCTACTCCCCATCCCCAAGTGGGTTTTCTGTCTCCTTCCTCTTGTCACATGTCAGAATAAGACATCCTGTGATTTACCTCGTTCACCTTCCAATTGCATGCTGAAGCTTGAGATTTTCCACAATACAAGAGGCAAAACTATAATGATTTAGGCCTCAGCACTGCTGGAGGCATCTTTACATTTTTTGTCTGAGACAAATTTCTATTCAGGCTGAAGAGAGCAGCATTTTCTTGCTATGCTGCTGCAAATAGGTGGGAGGAGTGATTAACTTTTCTTTTGGAAGTAGTAAAGTGGACTGGCTTGTCTGCTGCCCAGTGCTACAGAAGTACTTACTTGTACAGTGCATGATGTACTTACTAAGTCACCCCCTCCTCCACCACATTGCTGTTTTGGTTGCCTGCATGCATATGTGAGAGAGAATTATAGGTCTCCCAGCTACCTTCTCTTCCAAAGATAATTAAAATATAGAGTCTCTTCTAAAGAGAAATGCATACCCTCTCCAACTTTATAAATACAGAAATAAAATTTTTTTAGTTTGCTTTCAACCAACCTTAGATAAAAACCGAT